>NC_056728.1:1986795230-1987010230 GCF_019279795.1 Protopterus annectens | reverse complement strand
ATTTTCATTGGCCAAGCATACTGACAACATTGTTTGCAAAACACTCCACCAACAAAAATACACTATGGAATCTCAGACCTCCTTACACTCACAGCTTGTAATGTCTTTGCTAAAACATTGCTTATCCCTAAAGTCCAGTATGGTCTCCATCTTGTAGCCTTACATTCCAAGTCAAACATATGTAAAATACAAACTGCTATAACAAAATCTCCAGATTTGTTCTTTCTGCAGATCTCTAAACTCATTGCTGCCAACTTCTAAAGTGGTGCAACAGGCTGCCTGTAAATCATAGAGCCATGTGGATTTCTTCTTAGCTGTCAAAACTACTAGATCTTAAAATAGGAACACTGCTCTTCTAGAAACAAAACAATGAAATAAAAGGAGCCTAACTACATATTTAGAGACAGCCAAGAAAACAGCAACACCATCATAAGACCTCATTTTAAAACTTCTAACGGGGAAAGAAATAGCTGTTTGGAATTTGCTACCTGCAGATGTGAGACATCAGAAAACATCGCAATTATTTAGATACAAAATAAAAGAATAACTGTTTAAGGACAGCAAATGTTATTTCTTCAATCACAATGGCATTTCCTTATATCTCACATTATTAAGAAAATTAATAAAGTAGTACATTTATCATTAACAAATAGCAGATGAAAATGCAATGCAAGAAAAGAAGAACAATTTTAAAAATGTATAGTATATTGCTATAAATTATTGTGGTTTCCAGTGATGTAAGTTAAATTCTATGTAGCATCAAAACTAATTAAATTAAGCTATATAAGTTTAAGCAAATAATATGCTCTACTGTAAATTACTTCTTTGCTATGTTAAGTACATATTTTAATGAAGTTACTTTTCTGTCTACATACAGCAATTTCCCTTTTGCGATTGTTACTGTAAATACTAATACAATAAACCTGTTAAATGTTATCATGATAGAAATATTTCAGTTTTACAAATGCATTAAGGTTCATTTATTATGGTATAATTATGTGCTTATGTATGGAAGGACAACAGCCGTTTGGCCTAATGCCTTTACATACAACTAGGTGTTTAGTCATCAGACAACAACCACTGCCTTGTAAAACAATAATTTTACATATTCTACTATCATCATCTTCTGCATGCTTTTCTAGTTTTACAGGGCTGAAATTAAATGCCAAAATATTTAGAGGTAACTTTGTACTTGCTTTGTTTTTTTTTAATTTGTTGACTGAATAAGCCCACTGGACACAAAATGTTACATGTTTTATTCTAAGTAATAACATTTTTTTTCACTTTGATTTCATTAGTGCTATTTTATCTTTGCTTCAAGTCCTGGAATAATAATATGCTTGTGCAGCCAACAATACTATGATTTTTATTATTGTAGTGCCCTCTCTCTCTCTAGATATATATATATATATATATATATATATATATATATATATATATATATAGAGTCTACGATTAAATGTTTGAATCTCTAAAGGTCAACCTTTAGAGATCGAACATTTAAATGTTAGAATATGTAAAAAAAAAAAATTTAAACAACAAAAAAAAAGAAAGAAATGATAAGGGTTGCTACACACCCCGCTACTTAAATATACCAACTCCAAGATTGCACATCAGTGCACTACAGTGCGGAAATGGGAAATTTCCCCTTCCCTATACTGTAGCGCAATCTTGGAGTTGCTATATTTAAATAGGGGGGTGTGGGGGGTGCAGGGGGCTTGCCCCCCTGCTACAACCCTTTTCTTTTTTTTTTTTTCTTTTTTTTTTTGTTTTTTGGTTTTCTTACTTTGTTTTTTTTTTTTTTTATTTTTTTTTTTTATTTTTAAAGATTTTCGAACAATTAAATGTTCGATCTGTAAAAGTCGACATTTACAGATTTGAACATTTAATTGTTCGTTGATCTAATATAGACCCTATATATATATATATATATATATATATATATATATATATAGATATATATATATGGGTCTAGGTTATAACGTCGACAGATAGGAAGACCGACAGCGAAATCACCGACGCGAGAAGATCGATGGATGAAAACACCGACGTGGAGAACACCGAGATGGGGAAAGGATGTGTAAGTATGCGGTAGTGACGGACGTTAGGGTGCGAGTAAGGTAAGTGTGCGATGTTGGCAGTCTGTAGGGGTAGGGGTGGGTTAAGTGAGTTAGGGTTAGGGCGCGAGTTAGGTAAGGGTGCAGTAGTGAATGTTTTGGGTTAGGGGCGGGTTAAGTGAGTTAGGGTTAGGGCGCGAGTTAGGTAAGGGTGCAGTAGTGAATGTTTTGGGTTAGGGGCAGGTTAAGTGAGTTAGGGTTAGGGCGCGAGTTAGGTAAGGGTGCAGTAGTGACTTTGTTTGGGTTAGGGGTGGGTTAAGTGAGTTAGGGTCAGGGAGCGGGTTAGGTTAGTGTGCGATAGTGACGGACCTTAGGGTTAGGGTTTCGGTTAGGGTAGTGGATAGTTGTGTATGTAAGGTTTAGTGTTTGTTTGTTAGGATTTTGGTGTGCTTGTGTTGTGTGTGTGGTTTTTGGTCAGGGAATTTGTTTTGTTTATTGGTTGTTGTGATGATGTGTTGAGTGTGTGTGGTGTCGTGTTTGTGAGCTGTCGATGATGTGGTGTCGGTGATGTCGTTGTCGATGTTGTGTGCTGTTGGTGTTATAACCTAGAACCATATATATATATATATATATATATATATATATATATATATATATATATATATATATATATATATATATATGTGTGTATATATATATATATATATATATATATATATATATATATATATATATATATATATATGAGTCACAAATAAATAAATGAAGCACTCACAATATTTGGCATTTTCATAATATAAACAGGCCCCACAGGATGGTATCCACAGCAATTAAAGAACACATGAGGCTCAGATAATCCCAAATAGTGTTTTTTATTCCATAACAAACGCAGCAGGCTGCAACAAATGCTGCAAGCCTGATAATCTGGATGTAACAAACTCTACAATAATCCAAAATAATCGTCTGGCAGTAACAAACTCTATAGTCCAAAGTGCTGGATGAAACTGGTTTGCAGAGTTTGTTACAGCCAGATTTTATATTGAATAGACACAAAATAGCGACTATAAAAACTTAGCCACAGGGTCACCAATAAGTGTACAGTCACCTCTAAATGATGAATGGGTAATCCAGTGAAAAACAGCTCCACAGCATCAGTGGAATGTATCTCCACAATGCCAATGATAAAATATAGTTCATTTATTGCAAAGCAAAACATTATTAAATATAATAATACAATATGTAAATACGTGTTTAGACTACCACTATTAAATAGTCCCTACATATCTGTGCTACATAATCACCCAACAAAAACCTGTTGTATAAAGTAACAATCTATTAGTTATCCTGGGGATATGCTCAGGATTAAATAATACACATTAAAATACACAATTACATCATAATTCTGTTGACTGTTGTGCTTTATATAAGCATGTATTCAATTGATGTATTCACACACAAACAGCACAATATTTGCATACCACTAATGGGAACTACTTGTGTGCGTTTGAATATTATCCTTTGGTGTAACTTATTCCTCTCCTATTTAAAAAGGGTGTATGGAAGTGGTGCTAGCTCATTTCCAATATTGGCTTACTAGATATAAAATCATTAAGCCCTGGTGGTGATGTGGCATCTAAAAATAACTGCCACCATGTCTCCCTGTAACATAATAGAGTCTTGTAATCTCCACCTCAGGGATCATTTTAAATGGTGTCTATTATAACAAATTTGAATTCATGTGTGTGACCTTTCATTTCTATATGCCTATTTAAAGCACTTGTGGGGTCCCTCTTCCTTATGTTGTATATATGCTCATATATGTGTTTTTTAAGACATCTCTCCATCTTCCCCGCATAATAACCTGTACATTCCTTACACATAGCTATGTAGACCACCATTTTAGTATTACAGTTCCCTTTAACAAATTTAAGTTTAGCTTTGAATGAATTATGTATCATGACTTGCTTTTTGTCTGTAATGTATCTACATTTATTACATGATCCACATTTTGTAGTATAATGAACCTTTTCACTACTTCTATCCTTTCTAATAGTTTTATGTTGTTCTAAAAAACCTTTAATATTTTTCCCCATCTTAAAAACTATTCCTGGTTTGTTACCTATTAATTCTGTGAGGCTTGTGTCACCTGTGATCAAATACCAATAACTGAATATAATTTGGATAACATCGTTGACAATTGGACTGTATAATATAATAAAAGATCTCTGGTGATGATCTGTCCCACTAAATTCCCTGTTGGTGTAGTAATTAATGGACTTTGTTACTTGATTGTTATGTGCACCAGATCCTAAGAGTGGTTTATATTTTTTGCCCCATTCATGTAAAACATATTGGCCCACCTCATTCATCAATTTTGGTGGGTAACCCCTCTCCAGAAACATACTTGTTATGAATTGAATTTCTTCAACTAGTATGTTATAATCTGATGTCATACGTGAAGCTCTTATACATTGTCCTTTGTAAATATTGTATTTAACTTAGAAGGATGAAAACTACTGTATTCAAGATAATCATTGGAAAAAGTACCTTTTAGAATACAAACACCCTTCATGCTTGTATATATATATATGTATCCAAATAAGCAATTCCTTCAAGACTATAAGAATATGTAAATTTGAGGAAGTCACTACTGTTGTTCAAAAATTTTATAAATTCATCAAGCTTATCCATGCTTGAATTCCACAATATATAAATATCATCTAAAAATCGAGAATAATGAATAATACTAGAGAAGTGTGCACTAGGGAATAAGATGTTGTCTTTCCAGTCAAGCATCACCAGGTTGGCAAATATGGGATCACAAGCTGCTCCCATAGCTATCCCCCCCGGTTTGTCTAAAGTACTTACCCTCATAGTAAATAAAGTTGTTGTCCAACACTATATTCATACATTCCATTCATAAACTGACTTCTTACCATTTAATATCTGAATGTTTCATAATGCTGTTGCAAAAAGCTTCAAATCCTGCTTGTTTCGGAATACATGAAAAGAGATCATTGACATCTATAGTGACAAATGTCAACCCATCGTTCCAAGATTGGGTAGGATACTTACATAAAAATTCCCACGTGTCTTTAACCATATGTGGAATTTTGTTGTATATATGTTTTAATCTAACATCAATAAATTTACCCATAGGAAAAGTTGGTTTATTGTTTTGCTTTGCAATAAATTAACTATATTTTATCATTGGCATTGTGGAGATACATTCCATTGACGTTGTGGAGCTGTTTTTCGCTGGATTACCCATTCATCATTTAGAGGTGACTGTACACTTATTGGTGACCCAGATTTTATATTGCACTTCCTTTGTGATTTTTCTTCTTATTCAGGTGTTCTCATCTCTGACTCCATTTAGCCTATTTTACTTTTGTGGTAATGTCTTCATTGAAAGCTTGCGATTTCCTAACACTTTCTTTTATCACTTTATTTCATTCTTGTTACATCCTCAGCTACACTGAATAGTTTTTGAATTAAATCTAGTTCTGTTTATTAGTAGTGAAATATTTTATCTTTTTTAATTTTGTTTCTTCATGTTTTTGTAGGCAGCCTTATAATATATTTATATTTATTACTTATATAATTAGGAGAATTAATAACTTAACAGTAACTCATATTCAGGCACAAGTAATGCAAAATTTACCCATGGTTGATATGGTTTGGTCATGAGGCTGTAACCCAAGTAATCACATGTATCCAGCCATCCTGTATTACTCACAAATAAACATGAGTTATTACTCTTATAGAATTATACTATTTAAGAAATAAATGGCTTGCCTTTTCTAAAAAAAACATCATGCTGTGAATCACCTATACTAATGCACTGCCTCCTTTGTCTTGAAGCAGATGTGTAATTGATGTAAATATGATCAGGGCATATACTTGCTGACACTTGGATACCATTTGTGCTATATTTCATACTCTAGAGGAGTCATCAGTGGGCTATATTTATGGTCTCCTGTGACTGTTTTTTGTTTGTTTGTTTTACATTACTGTGCAGTATTCAGAAGCAGGCTTCTTGTTGTCTACTTAGTCACACAAAGAATATGGTGGCTATAGTATTAGTTTTGGTAGCTAGAGCCACTGGGCTTTTTGATAGTGCTTCTTAGCATTGGTAATGCTCAATTTACAACAGGAATGCTGACTGTGAATCCAATCAGCATGGCAGTTTCTGAATGTTAATTAGGATTCATTGTATAATATTTTTATAGTATACAAAACTCAGACATTTCCCCAGCCTTGTTTATTGATTCACCATGGAATTTGTAGGATCTCTATTTTTTTTTATTAATTGTTGATTGTCTTATTTAAATTGACTGAAATATTGCAACATATTGTGGGGACATTAAAAATACACAGTCATCCTAAGTTTTGATTAAGATGCAAAGCTATGCAGCAGTTAAAAAGAAGAAATGTTGTTCTTACCCTAAATTAGCAGATATTTTGCCCATGGGTTTTGCTAGTCTTACTGTAACATTTCTAGTTATATTACTGATATGTGCCCATTTTTATTCTGTAGATCACGAAGTGCTTATATGTTTGAATGAAATACATTTCCTTGCAATATGACCTTCTATTCCTCCACAGCACCACATTTCATGAATACAAATCCAACATAATACATCTGATTTCTACATTGCCTTTGGTGCAGAAAGTTGTGGGTTTAATTATATTCTATATATGGAGTGGTGACACTGCAGTGCATCATAAGGAGGGTGCTGCATTCCTGAGTGCGCCATCCTTCATATGAGATGTTAAACTGAGGCCCTCTACTTGATTTGATTGTAGCTAAGGTGGATGTAAAAGATCCCATGGTACCTATTAAAAAGAGTTGAGGAAGTACCCCCAATGCCCTGAAGACAATTTCCCTAGCTGTATAAAATACTACATTGGGTCTCCCTTTTAGAGGAGCCACTGGTCTAGTGGGACTAACCTGGTCAACAAAGAATAAACAAATTAATTAATTACTTAATTAACTAATTTAAAGAAAGAAAGAAAAACAAATGTATGACTGTGTCTTAGGACATTTTGGTGCTTATTCCAACAAATAAAGTAACTGCGAAGAAGTTTTAATTTTTTTAATCTTTTGTGATTCCTGACTGAGGGTGCCTTCTGTGTGGTATTTCTATGTCCTCTCAATTTCCATTTTAGTTTTTCATGGGTACTCTAATTCCCTCCCATATCTCTAACACAATCCAGCTGTCCATAAGTTTGCATGCCATGAGTGTGTGTGTGTGTGTGTGTGTGTGTGTGTGTGTATGCACTCATTCTGACAGAGGCAGGTATCCTATCCATGGTCAGCTTCCTATCCTATGTGCTTGCACTCAGCATGTGTCAGAACAGTCTGTTTCTCCCCATGACCTTAATGTGACAAGCACGTAATCAGAAATAAATGAATGTATTATCATAAATTCTGGAAATTGAACTGAACTGACTGGCTGTAGTTACATTCCTTGTATTATACACTCTAAATTATGTACAATCTCTTCATATTGTTGTACTGCATTTTATACCTTGAATAGGTAGGAGGTCATGACTGAAGGAAGACATTCTGACACAGTCTGCTCACATTATAAACATAAATAATCAAATAAAATCAAGCAAACAAACATGCAAAATAAATAATTAAATAAATGTGCTTTCATGATCTTCTCACTCAGCCCACATGACTTTTTTGGAACATGTCTCTACCTCTTCATGTGGACCTCTTTAGTCATGAGTGCATTCACACCTTAGCAAGTTTCTGGATTATCTGTTAAGGGTTTTAAAAGCTACAGACAAGCAGACAGCCTGTCTTGAATGGTCCACTTTGGGTGTGCTGAGCCACTGCAGGGTGTCTCTAGTGGACTAGCTGAAGAAGAATATTATCTCCTTATATTACAAATGCTGTGATTTAATTTAAGTGACCCCAAGTGCAGCAGTCAGGCACAGACCTGACAGCTTTGTGTTCATTGTTTTCATTAATGAGGTGGTGATTCACTGTGTTGTTTCCAAAACAGACAGTATGCAGATGGCTCTGAAAGTGTTCTAGAACCTCTGTCATCAACAATCATCTCCACAGAGACAGGAGTACTTCTAGACCTACACCTCATCATAAACAGCACAAATCCACATTTTTCTACAAGAATTGAAGGCATTAAAGGGTGATCTTACTATCTGCAAAACAGGTATCTTGCATGTTTATTTTTTATCATTCTGTGACTGAAATAGTGAATTACACCTAATTGTAGGTGATTCTGATCTCACTAGGAGTTACCATTCATAATGAGCTCTGATTTTAAAAGTATATAAGAATTTAACCTGACAGCTTTGAAACATAGATATTTTATAGGGTTACTTCCCTTCTTACACCCAGTTCTCTTCTGTGCATTGGTGTAACTTATATCATACCATTTAACTTATCCATGGTCACTCCTTAATCACAAACTGGATTAAGATATTAGTAGAAATATTAAATTTTCAATTATCTGTGATGGAACCATTATTATTTCTTGGTTAGCAATTTGTACTGATGAGGATAAGAGAACAAACAGTCATGAAGCCATGAAAGTTCTGCCATTAAAATACTAACTTTCCCCAAATGAATGACATTTAGTATCTTCCTGGAAGAACACAAACGTACTTGTAATCTTAAATCAGTTCACAGTTACTCATGCTTCTCTGAGCATATTTACAGTCTTTGGAAAATATTTCAGCTTGCACTGTGGCAATTTATTTTTAAGGATGCATTCAGAAAGACATTTAAAGGTCATCTCTGCAGTACACTACCTGGACATCTCACTACGCATTTAAATTAAAATGATCTGGGCATTCACTCTATTTAGGTTTTTAATTGTATTGCTGTACTCCTAGCTGCAATTGCAATTTAATACTAACGTATAAATCACATGGATTTACATTACCCTTTAATAGTAGCATTGTTTCATCAAGTAACACACTAACATTTTATGCCAATAGATCAGACGGCTGGCTGTTATATTCACACATGAGGTAATCAGGTTAATTTTTCAATAATGATATTTAGCACTTTATAGGGGATGTGGTGTTACATTTCTGAGGTGACACCCTTCAGATGAGACATTAAATTGAGACATCTTCTTGAACTGGTGGATGTGCATGTGGTTTTCAAATATTCTGAACCCCTTATTGTAAAAAGAAGTGGAATTTCCTTGTGAACTTGCCAGTTTTCTCTTAGTCAGTATGAATATCATGGCAGGCATCTTCTGAATGCTATAGGAAGTAAACTGGTCAGCAATGTTTTCCCTATCCTTCTGAAGTGCTATATATATATATATATATATATATATATATATATATATATATATATATATATATATATATATGGATCTACTTTGGAAGCTCAAACTTTCAAAACTTCGAATGACATATGGTCGAGTCCATAACACTGACATTTTAAAAGTTCGAAACGTCAATGAAAATAAAAGTAAAAACTATTTTTTATGTTTATGTGGGGGAACTCCCCACCCCCCTGCTAATTAAATATACCAACTCTGGAATTGCACTACAGTGAAGAGAACTGTAAATTTCCCATTCCGTGCTGTATGACAATCTCCATTTAAACTGTTTGAAGTTTCAAAACTTCAAATTTATGGTCTTAACCATAGGAAGTTCAAAGTTTTGAAACTTTGAGCTTCCAAAGCCATAGATCATTGTGATCACATTTAATACATATTGTGATCATAATCTGTATCTCTTAATAATTATGGTTCCCAGTCATTCTCTAGTAAATTATTTCATTGTTTCATTGTACTGTGAATCTTTTATATTTATTAATCAATTAATAAAAGTAGTCTATGCATATTACATCTGTTTAACAACTTCCCTGGGGCATTTCTACATAGAACTCTACTTAAAATGGACACTATCCCATTAGACATGTCTAGATATTAAGGGTCCAATATACAACTAAATTAGCAACAGAGACATGGGTGCTGGAAAAGGCATACTATTTTTAATTCACAGGAGGAAGTGATAATATATTTTGCATTTCTTCCCAGAAATTTTCAATGAGGCATGAACCAGGAGGACTAGCAGAAAAATGTACAGCCAACTATTTTCATGTCTCATTGCCTGTAACACTAAGGAAAATAGAAGGAGTACCTTATTCTGCTCAGTAGTGAATAGATTGATCTGTGGAGAATTCACTTTCTCTAAGACTCATACCAGACAGAGTCCCTCAGTTCATCAGTTCACAGCTCATGGGAATATCTGTAGGAGTGGTTTGGAGAGTCTATTACCTTTTCTTTAATCTCTTGGAATGTGACATGCTGGGAGAGAGAGAGACATGCTCATGTCTATGATCCTCTGTAAGATGAGTTTTCCTTTAATGCAAATGGGAATTTGACCTAGTGATCACTTACTTGATTAGATAACAAACAATAAATTGATTTTTCTGGCAACATAAGGGGCACTCTTGAAGGAGATTTGTCTCAAATATTTTCAGGGCCAAGTAGAAAGTTGAAAGCTAGACAGCTGATGTAGATCCCCTTCTTCAGGGCCCATTTCTTGCAAACTATGAAAGTCTAAATTAACTTCCTATTAAACAAGCAATGCATCCATTTTCAGAATATGTAGGAGCACCCCTCAAAAGTTGCTGGAGATGGTCTAGCACTGTACAGCTAACTGGCATGGTGTATTGTTTATTTACTTATTAATCGGCCAGCTCACTAGGCACCAGTGCCTCTTTTCAGAGTTGAATTGTGAGTAGTCTCTTTTAAAGTGACTTGTTCAGACTTACACACTAAGCGAATGAAGACTGAAAGAATAAAAGCTAAGATTACAGCATAAAGCCTTAATCTTCTCTGCAGCCATGCCAGAATTTCTGCCTCTCTTAACACTGCTCTGCAGAACTTTCCAGAGAAAGGATGGTGTACAGCAAGTAGCAGGCTATGCTAATCTTCTCCTTCTCTGTTTGTCTCTCTCTCCTTTCCTTCTCTCTGTGAGACCTAGCACTTACTACGGTGGCATACTTTAAATATAAACCTGTGTTGGGATCAGTGTTTGTGTTAAGACAGTATTCCCTACCAGCATGATCCTTTAGCTCTCACTCAAGCACTTTATCTGTTGGATATGTTAGCCTTAGTTCACTAGGGGTCTATATTATGATATTGCACTCTCAGAAGAGCGAATGACACATAATCGACCCCATGTAAGTGAAAGCTTACAAGGTCGAAACCTCAGAACAGAGATTTTTTTTTCCCAAGGGAAAGAATTGCTGTTCTGAGAAAAAAAAAAAAGCTATAAGACATTACATAATGTGGGTGGCTTCGCCCCCACACTCCCCTACTTAAGTATACCAACTCCGAGATTGCACTACAGTGCCGAAAAGGCAAAGTAGCAAAACTTGCCAAACAAATTCTTTCCCAGGGAAAGAATTAGCTGAAAAACCACTTCTCTATTTTGCCTTTTCACGCTTTTCAGTTCAACAAAGACACATTTGACAATCTGTGTCTGCGACAGCATAACAGGGAACCATTCACTAGCCCTAGAACAAAATGACCTCATGTCTTCTACTCATCTGGAGCCATCTAACAATGTGGATTCTGATGGAAGATGTTAGGAAGGGAGACAGTAGCACTGAGTTCCACCAGTAAAGGACTGAGGAAAGAGTTTTCTTTCTAGGATTATGGAGGTCAGCCACAGGCTCAAGCAGTTTTTGTGAAAAGCTGAAAAGTACTGGTACCCTAACAACTTTCCTTAAATTCGAAGCCAGGAGCATATCTCCTTTGGTCCCTTCTTCTTCCAGTGAGGCAGACAGGATTTGAGTCTTTGCAATTTAAGGATGAGCTCTGCACCTCTGGAGACTAGCAGACTATTTTAAAAATAGACTTGCTTGTTGTAGAGAAATGAATGGACTTAATTTTAAAGCATGCATCCTTTAGGTGATGGTCTAATGTGCTTGATCTGTGGGGAATAACATCTTTGTTCTCTGCTCAAAGAACTCTCAACTACTGCCTTCTTTTCCAGTTATGAGGGAGCCCAGACATCTCTCCCTTTGTTTTGAGTTCAGTAAGAGTGTGGTTTCAAAATCTAGCAAAAGTGCCGGTGTTTAACAGTGTGCTCGTCAATGAGCAGTAAAGGCAATATGTGTAAATGTCTGGTTTTGCCAGATATGTTTTTATCATAAAATATGATCACAACATAGCCACTCTGGTGGCATAGAGGGCTAAAGCCCTGATAATGGCCCCGCCAACTCTGGTTCAATTATTAACTCGGATGACCAATGAAGTGGTAGGGCGGAATGGGCATCACCATCACGGCACGGGTGGATGGACCTATGGGCATCTACTCCGTTGATCCCTGGTGGAGGCTGGGGAAAGCACACTGGGAAGCATGCTTAGAAGAGGAGAATAGGATGGAGACAGAGCTGCTGCTAAGGTGGGGCAATATGCCACATATCTCCATTGGACACCCATCCACCAAGCATGCATTTAGCTCCATAAAGGGGGTGGGGGAACAGGTAGTTCTTAAGTAAATAAAAAAGAAACCTGGACAAATGTCCAGACATTCTGTGCCCCTGGATGTCTAGGTTACAAGACCAGCCCCCAGAAATATTAGATTGAAAGTCTGGGGAGAGGGCAAGAAGACTACTTGTAGGTCCAGACTGGACAGGTACCAGGGTGCTGGGCTTGTACTGTGATAGAAGGAGGCGAGACCAAAAAATATGACCAGAACTTTAAACGCCTGAATGACACTGAAACTGATCAACATGGGTCAAGCAGCAGCCTTTTTAATAATGCAATAATAATACAAATATATAAATATATAATTTAACTCAACATAAGTCAGTGCAGTATACAAACCATAAAAAAGAAACATGAGTCATAATATGTATTACAAATAAATATGCAAATTAATGTCCAATTCTGTAAAGCAGTGTAGTGTCTAAGCAAAAAAAAGTTGCCTTAAGTAATTATTAAATAAAAATGTTGCAGCCATTGTGTCTTTTCCAAAATATTGACAAGTTATAATGTTGAAATTATTTTTTTACCTAGAAACCATGATCTTTGTAATGTAAATACTTCACAAAGAAGGCCATGTTTATGTAATTTTTCACTAAAGCAGCAACTCTAACTAACAGATTCTCTTTACCCACCTGAGAAATCTAAAGGCCCATAATAACTTGTAAACCAAGTCATCTCCCTTTTAATTAGGTTGAACTTCATAACTCTACTATTGATAAATTTCTTTAACTTTTCAACTGACATACAATATCCAAAATATGTAAATGTCTTCATTAAAATAGCTACAGCCATATATCCAAGGCGAGAAGTTAGGGTGAATATGCTCTATTGGCAGAACTTACAGAGGTGTTGAAGAAAATCATAACTTGAGTGTAGTGCAGTTTCTTGAATGGTTTAAATGTAACATCTTAGAAACGTAGTTGCTTAGAAATCCCAACTTCATCTAATGTTAGGTATATGGTGTCCCAGTATTATAAGGTGAAAGAGCTGTTATAGGATCATAGGAGGTTACTAGTCTAAGGGCCCTTACAAGCCTAGCCAAGTACAACCCCTGTTCCCAAGAATATGATGGTATTAAGTGGAACTAAGTCAACAGCTACTGCCCCTGTCCGAGAGGGACACAGGTGAAACACCCGGGCTAAATTTCCTGTTTCCCATCCAATCATCCAAATTATGCTTAAATAGGAACAGTATAAAGAAAGATTGCAGGAAACAGGAAGATAAGGTTAAAACTCACTTTAATAAGTGAAAAGTCATTAAAATCCAAAAACATATTACATTTTATGGTTTTATGAGGATTTATTCTTTTGAACACTGATTTTTATGAAGGATTGATTTTGATGATTTGAAATCGCATTTGGATTTTAAGGACTGTTTGCTTATTAAGGTGAGTTTTAACCTACCCTTACTGTTTTCCATGACATTTCTCTATTCAGTGTCTGTTTGTTTTTTGTTGTTTTTTTGGAGTTTATTAATATGTTTAAATAGGGTCAGCAAGGGGTTCTGTTTCACCTGAATTGGAAGTTTGCTCCATAGGAGAGAGAACTTCTTTGAGACATATCTGTCTCTCTCCAGCAAATCCAGTTGATGTCACATACTAGGTTGAGTTCCGTAGAGCAAGTGCATTTTATACCATTTGAGTTATGAATGTGCAGCATTTCCATTAGAGCAGGATCTGAGATTGCTTTATATGCAAGGCAGAGGTTGCCTCTGAGTAGTCTGTGAGACACAGAGTATAGTGACAGTGATTTCAGTCTGTCAACGTATGACATATGCTGAAGACCCTAATTTTTTTTTTGTAAGATACCTTTGAGGTCTTTCCAGTTGTTGCATGTGCCTGTTAAGGTACATACCAAAGGTAGCATTGTACTCTATTATTGGCCTGATGAGTGAGGAGTACAGGGTGGGTTATAACCTCTTTTGTTCTGGATGCAACGTCCTTACTTATGAGGTGGGCAACGTAAAAAGCCTTTCTTAACCCTGTGGAGTCATGGTGGTCAAAGGAAAGGTTGCAGTCAACCTATGTGCCCAAATCTCTCACTGCTGATTGCGTGCTTAGGGTGTTGTTACTAATGTGGTAATCTGCAGGGATGTCACCCTTGCAGGGGATGATAATGCATTTTTTTTCATTGAGTTTTAGCCCATGACTTTGGCACCATTTGTTTGTCTGTGCAAGTCCCTCTTGTAGGATGTTGAAATTGTTTAGGGACTTGATGATTGCACCTAGTTTGCAATCATCAGTAAACTTTGTCAGCCATAGGCATTTTGTTTTAGCCTGTACATCCGAGAAGTAGATTCCACACAATAGGGGCCCCAGCACTAATCCCTGTGGAGCACCACTGGTCAAAGGTCTGCTGTTGGAGGAAGAGTGACTTACTTTGACTTTGTGTGTTCTATCAGTGAGCCAGTTTGCAACCCACCTGACAATATATGGGTTTATCTCCAGTTGGGTGAGTTTATTAAAGATGCCTGAGTGGGAAATAGTGTCAAAGACCTTGGCCAGTTCCAGGTAGACTGTATGCATGGATGTGCCTTTGTCCAGGGCTTTGGTGACTGTATTAAAGAAGTCCACCAATTTTAAGATGCAGGACCACCCTTTGTCAAAGTCATACTGGATCAGGTCAAGCATTTGAAGGTCTCCTATATCTTTGTAGATAAGGTCCATGATTATTCATTCCATAGCCATTGCAGATTAGGCTGGTCAGGCTTATGGGTCTATAGCTGCCAGGGTCAATGGAGGCACCTCCTTTATGTAATGGGATGACAGTTGCTGTTTTCCATTCAGCAGTACCCAATGGTGCAACTAATTCCTGTTTTAATCCATTTAGAATGCAGCCTGGAATATTATCAGGTCTCATAGAGGCTGTGTTTTTGGCTTTGGAGAGAGCGTTTATGATGTGCTCTTTGAAGGTATTAGGTGGAGGATGGGTGGTAGGGATGCTTTGGGGGATATGTGGTGGGGACAGGGGGGAGAAGTTTTCACTGAACCTGTCAGCTAGCAGGTTGTCTATTTCTGTGGGTTCAGTATATTTGATGCCATTAACAACCAGTTGTGTGCAGCTCTGTGTTTTTCCTTTAAGGTTTTTGACATTGCTAAAGAAGGCCTTATGGTTATCCTTAGCAAAGGGGGCTAATTTGGATTCATAGTTTGTTTAGAATGTCTTGCAAGGTGTCTTATTTGCTTCTTTAAGTCGAGGAGGGAATAATTCCAAATCAGAGACTGTTCCTTCCTGCTCTTGGACAGCAATTTCTTTCTTTGACTTTACAGCCTATTAATGGCAGGCCTGTTCTTTCTTGATGATCTTGTTTTTGTCCTATTAGGTACGGCTGAGTCCATATATTTGCATAGATGTTTATACAAGACATTGGTGTAAATAAAGCATCATATCTCATCACCTGTAACAGACAGAGGCTACATATCAGTGTACAAGTCGTGTGTCCCAATGTCAGCTTCAAAATGATGCATCATTTGTGTCGTCACCATCCTCCCTTGCAAAGATATGGGCATAATAATGAGAAGTATTGGAAATGTATAATTTTCATAATCCTGCAAGACTAAACAAACTGTGATATCTGTACATGTGTACAGCGCACAGACACAGTTATTTTATCATGTTGTAAGGAGTAACTTCTTCTTCTTCTTTCAGCTGCTCCTGTTAGGGGTACCACAGTGGATCAACTGTTTCCATTTCTTCCTGTCCTCTGCATCTTGCTCTGTCACACCAACCACCTGCATATCCTCTCTCACCACATCCATAAACCTTATCTTAGACCTTCCTCTTTTCCTGTTACCTGGCAGCTTCATCCTTAGCATCTTTTTCCCAATATACTCTGCATGCCTCCTCAGCACATCTAAACCAACGTAATCTTGCCTCTCTGTCTTTGTCTCCAAACCTTCCAACCTGGCTGACCCTCTAATATACGTACTCCTAATCCTGTCCACCCTCGTCACACCCAGTGCAAATCTTAACATCTTTAACTCTGCCATGTCCAGCTCTGACTCCTGCCTTTTTGTCAGTGCCACTGTCTCCAACCCATATAACATAGCTGGTCTCACTACCCTCTTGTAGACCTTCCCTTTCACTCTTACTCGTCTGTCACAAATCACTCCTGACACTCTTCTCCACCCACTCCATCCTGCCTGTACTCTCTTCTTCACCTCTCTTCCACACTCACCATTACTCTGAACTGTTGATCCCAAGTACTTAAACTCATCCACCTTCGTCACCTCTACTCCCTGCATCCTCACCATTCCTCTATCCTCCCCTCTCATTCACACACGTATATTCTGTCTTAGTCCTGCTGACCTTCATTCCTCTTCTCTCTAGAGCATATCTCCACCTCTCCAGGGTCTCCTTCACCTGTTCCCTACTCTCACTACAGATCACAATATCATCTGCAAACATCATAGTCCACGGGGACTCCTGTCTGAACTTGTCTGTCAGCCTGTCCATCACCATTGCAAATAAGAAAGGGCTCAGAGCTGATCCTTGATGTAATCCCACCTCCACCTTAAACGTATCTGTCACTCCCACCGCAGTTCTCACTGCTGTCACACTACCCTCGTACATATCCTGTACCACTCTTACATACTTCTCTGACACTCCCGACTTCCTCAAACAATACCACAACTCCTCTCTAGGCACCCTGTCATATGCTTTCTCTAAGTCCACAAAGACACAATGCAACTCCTTCTGACATTCTTTGTACTTCTCCATCAACACTCTCAAAGCAAACATCGCATCTGTAGTGCTCTTTCCTGGCATGAAACCATACTGCTGATCACTAATCATCACCTCCCTTCTTAATGCTTCCACTGCTCTTTCCCATAACTTCATGCAAGGAGTAACACTGTCTTCAAAATTAGGTATTACTTGGCACATTGAGATGCTCCCTTGCAAAGTTATTTACCTAAACATGAAAACAAATCATAATTTCCATAACCTGAATCCTAAACAAACTGATATCTATACATGTGTATAGCATTCAGACTTAGTTGTTTTACCATGTAGACACATAACACTGTAAATATACACATTCTTGATGTAGCCAACATACTGAATGGGTACATGTAAAGAGAAAAATCAAGGTAAGGACTGCCACTCCACTAATGAACCCAGGAGAAGCATGGGACTTCAGTGGCACTCAAGAGCATTTGATGTGTCTGATATCTGTGCTGGCTACCCACTCAGACTGCTGATGTCTCACGACCTCCAGTGTCAGCAGTCTGCCTTCCCTCTGCCTATTGTCTTTACATGCGTCCATTTAGCAATGAACATAAGGGATCAAGGATGGAAGTAATGTAATATTTCCTGACCTGAACTACATACATTTACTGTACTAGACTGGAGGGGGAGAGTGAAAGGGTACATTACCAAAGGAAAAGACATACCAAGACTTTATTTTTGCAGGTGGCCTTTCAGGGATGGGACAGAAGACATCACAGTGGCGCCCTTCAAACCATGCATAGCCAGGAAAGCAGCCCAGTGGAACTAAGCTGAAGAGTCTCCGAGATCCCCACTGCCATCCAGGATACAAGAAGTTACTACATGATATGATGTTCAATTGCAGTAGTTCACAAAAATATGAAGCACATAACCAGAATGAGGGCTTTACTGTGTATCAAACAAATTGTAAAAATGACTGAAGGAAACTGGTGGGGGGATGGCTTGAAATGACTCCACGTAGACAAAAACCCAAATGTGGCTTGTGCATTTATCAATGTGAAAATTACCTCTACTTATATGTATGACAGTGACAGCTGCTGAGAGTTTTACCTGAAAAGTGATAATGACTCAGTGCTATATTGTAACTGCACATATTGTTAATGTGATAATGACCTGCATTTCATTACTGCAAAGTTATGCATGCTCAGACACAGGTGATAGTTGCTGCACATAAACTGTTGAGTAGACATTCATTATATTGCCTTGGGCAACTGTTATATAACACAGACTCATTATCATCTGTTAGGAGAAGACCTGAGTAATTCAGAAAAAAATAGTATAACATATATATTACTGACCCCTTCCTCCCACCTAAATTCTACACAGGACTGACAAAGCAAGGAATATTGCCCGGAATGTATGGTAGCTCCATGCTGGTAGCATTCTGCAAGTAATAACCTTTATCTCACTCAGGCAACTACTGAGTAGAATCAGAAAGAGAATTACTCGCAGAAATGTCAAACTTATCTGCTTCATCCATATAAGAATTAGTCCAAAAAGTATCAGACAAGTTTGTAAAGCTTTTTTTCTAGGACAGATAACTGTAACAGTAAATTGTCATAGGGTCATCACAGAGTTTATTAAATTATAATAAAAAAATAAATAAAAGAAACACTAATGCATCAAACTTCAAATGAATATCGTCCACCTTTATCAAATATGCTAAGAAGAAAGAATTCTATCTTGCAATCTAAGAAATATTGATGGAACTCTTTCAGCCAAAACCTTCTAAATGTAACAGTGGTGGAAATCCTCTGCTGAAATATTTGCATTCTAAAGCAACATACCTCAAAATAAAAAGTAGTGCTGATTGTTCTAGGTTCAGACAAAACCTAAACATTGGACAAATTAGTTATAAACCTGTTGCCAAGAAAAATCTTGCTGAAGATTTAAACCCTCAGCTAATTTCCTATACACAAGGTAAAACCTGGATATAGTCCTCTGAAGAGGACCTTACTCAAACTAATGACTGGTGCCAAAAGTGTGGCCTCAAACTGAATGTCAAGAAATGCATCATTATCTCCTTTGGGGAAAATGGCACCCCCACTAATTATCAAATAAATAACAAAGTGCTAAGCACACAGTCTTGAGGGAGTCGGGCACCCAGGTTGATAGCAAACTGACTTTTGGCCAGCACATTGCCTCTGTTGTACAGAAGGCTTTCTACATGGTCCACTTCATAAGTAAGGGTATTTCATCCAGGAACAAGGAGGTCATAACATCCCTGTACTCCTCCCTTATCAGACCCATTATTGAATACAATGCCCTCCTTCAGCATGTACCTTGCCAAGCACATACAGTAGCTGGAGAGACCACAGAGGTTCCTGACCAGGAAGATCAAGGGTCTCAAACACCTGTCTCATACAGATAGGCTAAAAACCTTGGCCCTTTATTCAGTCTCTTACAGACTGCTCAGAGGTGACCTGTGTCTGGCATACAAGGCTGTCTCAGACCCACCCTTGATGGAGTTGCTGCATATCCATAAATCAAACTCCACTCGAGCAACCCACATGCAAGGCCTCAGCCTTGTCTGTGACATTAATAGAACTTGTGGGTGGCATAGATTTGTGTGCCAAAGACTCCCCCATCTGTGGAATAGACTCCCTCTCCATATCAACCAGAGAACCTCACTAGCCCCCTGTAAGAGGAACCTGAATGACTGGATGGGAAACAGAAAATGCACCCCTGGGATCCCACCAGTGTCCCTGCTGGACAGGGGAAACAGGTGCTGACTTTAAGGGAACATGGACAAAATTCTTGGCTAGGCTTATAAAGCCCTCTGGGCCAATAACCTAGTGTCATCCTATGAACCTATTGTAGCTGCCATAAAATCAGAAGAATATTTTCAAAATGGATAAATACATCAATAAGTGCCATATATCTACATATGCTAAAAACTCATACTATAAAGTACAACCATTTCATAATTCAATTATGTATATTAATTATTTTAAATATTATTATGACAACTCAAAGTATATAAATCATGAACTCTATATAGTGTTCATTCTATAAAAGTGGATTAATGTCACTTTTCACTAATGAAGTGAGTATCTGTTGTTAATTGGTATAATTCTTAATTCAAATACTAGACAGCCACAAAATTCTAACTCCATTATTTACTAAGTTACATAACATCTAAATAAAACTATGTTTAATATAATTACTTTCCTTTACTATTGATATTAAACTAACTTAAACAATTCTATTTTAAGTAAAAGTTACTAGCTATAATCAACAGTTTCACTAAAATAATAAAGAATTAATCAGTGTATTTCCTTAAACATATAAAAAAAATCAAGGTACCTCTCAACTAACTTCTGTATTTAAAATGAATGCCTGAAAATCATTATTACAGCCTTTAAATACATTGTTTATACTTCAATTTACCTTAATACATACTTTTAAGAATCTGATTTATAAATAGTATAAATAATAAAATAGGGTGATAAAGGATAATGAGGGGAACATACTCACAAGCGAGGAGAGTGTGTTGAGCAGATGGAAAGAGTACTTTGAGTGGTTGATGAATGAAGAGAATGAGAGGAAGAGAAGGTTGGATGATGTGAGGATAGTGAATCATGAAGTACAATGGATTAGCAAGGAGGAAGTAAGGATAGCTATGAAGAGGATGAAGAATGGAAAGGCTGTTGGTCCAGATGACAAACCTGTGGAAGCATGGAGGTGTTTAGGTGAAACGGCAGTGGAGTTTTTGACTAGATTGTTTAATGAAATCTTGGAAAGTGAGAGGATGCCTGAGGAATGGAGAAAAAGTATTTTGGTACCGATTTTTAAGAATAAGGGTGATGTGAGGAGCTGTAGTAACTACAGAGGGATTAAACTGATCAGTCACAGCATGAAGTTATGGGAAAAAGTAGTGGAAGCTAGGTTAAGAAGGGAGGTGATGATTAGTGATCAGCAGTATGGTTTCATACCAGGAAAAAGCACTACAGATGCGATGTTTGCTCTGAGAGTGTTGATGGAGAAGTACAGAGAAGGTCAGAAGGAGTTGCATTGTGTCTTTGTGGATTTAGAGAAAGCATATAACAGGGTGCCTAGGGAGGAGTTGTGGTATTGTATGAGGAAGTCGGGAGTGTCAGAAAAGTATGTAAGAGTGGTACAGGTTATGTAAGAGGGTAGTGTGACAGCGGTGAGGTCTGCAGTGAGAGTGACGGATGCGTTTAAGGTGTAGGTGGGATTACATCAAGGATCAGCTCTGAGCCCTTTCTTATTTGCAATGGTGATGGACAGGTTGACAGATGAGATCAGACAGGAGTTCCCGTGGACTATGATGTTTGCAGATGACATTGTGATCTGTAGTGAGAGTAGGGAACATGTGGAGGAGACCCTGGAGAGGTGGAGATATGCTCTAGAGAGAAGAGGAATGAAGGTCAGCAGGACTAAGGCAGAATATATGTGTGTGAATGAGAGGGAGGATAGAGGAATGGTGAGGATGCAGGGAGTAGAGGTGACGAAGGTGGATGAGTTTAAGTACTTGGGATCAACAGTTCAGAGTAATGGTGAGTGTGGAAGAGAGGTGAAGAAGAGAGTACAGGCAGGATGGAGTGGGTGGAGAAGAGTATCAGGAGTGACTGGTGACAGACGAGTACCAGTAAGAGTGAAAGGGAAGGTCTACAAGAGGGTAGTGAGATTAGCTATGTTATATGGGTTGGAGACAGTGGCACTGACAAAAAGGCAGGAGTCAGAGCTTGATGTGGCAGAGTTGAAGATGTTAAGATTTGCATTGGGTGTGACGAGGATGGACAGGATTAGGAATAATATATTAGAGGGTCAGCCCAGGTTGGAAGGTTTGGAGACAAAGCCAGAGAGGCAAGATTACATTGGTTTTGACATGTGCTGAGGAGGGATGCAGAGTATATTGGAAAAAAGATGCTATGGATGAAGCTGCCAGGTAACAGGAAAAGAGGGTGGCCTAAGATAAGGTTTATGGATGTGGTGAGTGAAGACATGCAGGTGGTTGGTGTGACAGAGCAAGATGCAGAGGACAGGAAGAAATGGAAACAGTTGATCTGCTGTGGTGACCCCTAATGGGAGCAGCCAAAAGAAGAAGAAGAAGAAGATAAATAATATAACATGAAATCCATTCATAGCAGCTACAGTTTGCTTACATTCCTTGCTACAAATCCATAAGATTCATGTTTGATTCGTTTTAACATTCTAAAGTAAGCATTTCTATTCTGGGTCAGGAATTAAGGTCAGAGGTCATCCCAGTTTACAACCAAAGGAAGATCTTTATACAAATGTTCTTTTCAAAATTTCCTTTCAAAAACTACTTGCAATCAAATTAAAAGTTAAAAATGGGGTTCCTGATGCTTGCAATGAGAAATAAAGCTGTAACAGTAGAACCGCATATTCAGAAACGCTTGTGTCGACCACTAGCGAGTTTGTTCAACACAAACTGTCAACTGCAAGTAAAATAAGTTGCCTTGTATAAAAGTAACATACATAACCATAATATAACAGGATCCATACAGATCCCCAGTGGCACTTTCTGCCGAAGTAGAAATCACCGAACATACATAACTGAAAGTGCTGTTCACCAAAGCAGAACTTTCAGTTATGTATGCTGGTTGTGCCGGTCACACTACGGTGCAGTTAAGGGAGAATTCCCTTTTCCCCACTGTAGCACGACCTCAGAGTGAGAATATAAAAGTAGCGGGGTGTGGGGGAACACAGCCCCCCACCTGCATAAAAGAAGATTTACTGTTTTTTTTTTTTTTTGAACGGACTTTAATGAAAGTGCTTTTTCAGTGAAAGCGCTTTCATTAAAGTGCGTTCGGGTATTGTGGATTTGGACTATTGAACTTTTGTTCAATAGTCCTAGATCCAATATAACATATAAATACAAGTCAGGCATATCATTTAATTAAAATAAACAGCATTAATTAAATCCGCAAATGTGGAAACATTTACACTGAACCACCCTTAAATCACAGCTTTACTTTCAGGCACTTACTGTTTGCTAAATGAAAATGACAGGTACTAGCGACATTCAGGCAATGTAAACAACAAAACTATGTACACTATCTAAGCTGTAACAAGGTACCATTTTAACGTATTCTGGATCGGAGGTGAAATGGTCTGTAGAAGAGACTCGCAGTTTGTTGTAGAAATACAGACAGCTCTCCGGTGCAGGTCTTTCTTCAGAGAGCCGTGACTGTAGCAAAGACCCCCCCCCCCCGCTGTTATCCTAGGAATTCTCTCCTAGAACCACTATCATCAGATTCTTTAATTATTTTCATACAGAGAGAGAGTGGACTGCAGGAAAACAAAGAGAGAGGGCTCCGACTGCAAAAAAACTAAAAAACAAAACAAAAAAAAAAAAACGAAAAGAGGACCACTTCCTAATTACTTCCTAATGACTACAAGTCCAGCTATATGTGAACTTTATACCAAAAACTGTGCAGAAACAGAAGACTTTTAAATATGTCTACTCTTTATGGTATTGGGACATTATTCCAGCTGCATTTAAGTGCTCCATAGACCTGATGCCGAAATAGGGAAAGCTGTGTGTGTTTTCCTCTACTGATGCTGTTGCAGTAATTAAAAATAAACTGTTGTTGGAATCACTGAGAAATGACTGCCCAGTGTGCATAGTTTCACTCACATTAGAAAAAGATCAACTCCCTGAGATATCTAGATGCAACACAGGGACACCAAAATATACAGTCATAGGTTCATAGGTTGGTACTAGGCTATCGGTCCTAGGGCCTATACAAGCCTAGCCATAACAATTTCCTGGATATTTCTTGCCACAGTATTTACTTCCCTGGACCCATGTCTAGCAGGTTGACTGTCGTGATCTCTGGGGTGAATTTCCTATCTCCCATCCAATCATCAAGGTTCCTTTTGAAAAGGGCCAAAGAGGTGCTCTGCTTGACATGTATGGGCAGTGTATTACAGAGTCTGGGGAGTCTCTGTGTCAGGAACATATCCCTCCAGCATGTTTTGTTCATTGTGATGACAAGGTCTAGATCCCTGGATGGTGTGTCTCTGATGGATTGGGATTTCTTTAAGTGTAGCATGTCCAACAGCTCTGGGTTTGACATGGCCTTGTATGTTAAGCAGAGATCACCTCTGAGTAGATGATATGCGCCAGAGTATAGGTGGAGTTTTTTTAGATGGTCAGCATAGGGTGCCTGCTTTAGACTTGTGATTCTTTTAGT
Source organism: Protopterus annectens (assembly GCF_019279795.1). Taxonomy (NCBI): domain Eukaryota; kingdom Metazoa; phylum Chordata; order Ceratodontiformes; family Protopteridae; genus Protopterus; species Protopterus annectens. The sequence goes on along the minus strand of NC_056728.1, from coordinate 1,986,985,754 downwards.
GAGGTATTTCTGTGGCCTTTCTAGTTGTTGCAGATGTACAGTGGGATAATGACCTCCTTTTTCCTGGATGAAAATCCCTTAGTGATGAGGTGTGCCACATAGAAGGATTTCCTGACTGTTGTGGTGATGTGGTTATCGAAGGTGAGACCACTGTCCACCTGTGTCCCTAAGTCTCTTATCCCACTTTCCGTGTTTAGTGTACTGCCACCTATCTGGTAATTCACGGGTACATGTCTTTTCCCAATGGGGATAACTATACATTTCTTGGCATTGAGCTTGAGCCCATGGCTCTGGCACCAAGTATCTGTTTCTGTAAGGCCCTTTTGTAGAATATCTACATCATTTGGGGATTCAATAATGGCTCCCAGTTTGCAGTCATATGCAGACTTTGTTAGCCAGAGTCCCTTAGTGTTGGCCTGTACTTCAGAGAAGTAGATTCCAAACAAGAGCGGCCCCAGGACTGAACCCTGAGGAACTCCACTTGTCACTTGTCGGGAGCTGGATTTGGAGTCGGCTACTTTTACAGTGCGGGTTCTGTCAGTAAGCCAGTTGGCAACCCATCGAGTGATGTAGGGATTAATGCCTAGCTTAGTAAGTTTATCTATGATTCCAGAGTGGGGGATGGTGTCAAAGGCCTTGGCGAGGTCCAGATAGGCTGTGTGGACCACCTTACCTGTGTCCACAGCTCTGCAGACTGATTTGAAGAAGTCAATCAGGTTCAGAAGACAAGATTGGCCCTTCACGAACCCAAACTGCATGGGGTCCAATGTTTGAAGGTTGCCAATGTCTTTGTTTATAAGTTCCATGATAATACGTTCCATGGCCTTGCAGATCAGGCTCATCAGACTAATGGGGCAGTAGTTCTCGGGATTCAAGGTGGATCCTCCCTTGTGGAGTGGGATAACTGTAGCTGTGCACCACTCAGTGGGCACGAAGCCTGAGGTGAGGCTATGATTAAACATGACACTTAGGTGAGGTGCCAGTTCATTTTGTAGTTCATGTAGTACACAGCCTGGGATGTCATCTGGTCCCATGGATGCTGTATTCTTAGCTTTGGAGAGTGCATTTTTTACCTGCGTGGCCATTTTTACCAGAATTTGGCAATCTTCGGTATTGAGATGGGCCATTTAGGGGGTGAGAGGGGGATGAAGTTGGCACTGAATCGATCTGCCAGGATATTGGCAATATCCTTGGGATCAGTATATTTAATGCCATTCTGTTTTAGCTCAGAGCAGATCTGAGCATTGCCATTTAGATTCTTGATATAGTTATAGAATGCCTTGTGGTTGTCTTTGGAATCTTTGGCAATTTTATTTTTGTAACTAGCTTTGGAGGATTTTATGAGGGATCTCAGCTTCTTACTGAGGCTGGTAAGGGAGTTATTTGCATCCTGTGATTTTCCTCTTTCCTGCAACAGTTTCTTCCTTTTGTTGTAAACTGTGTTTATGGCAAGGGACCACCAGATTGGCTTCCTTTTTTTGGAGGAGACTGTCTTGGTTCTATTGGGGATGGCACAATTCATGCACGAGTAGATGTGCACGTACAGTGCCATAGTGTAGGATTCAGCAGTCGAACTTTCAATTCCCGTCTGCATGGGTGTCATGAAGTTTGTCACTTCTGACTTGAGTAGCATGAAGTTGGCTTTGGAGAAGTTTTTTATGGAGGTTTCCTTACTGGCGGGCGGGGGTGGGATGTGGATGTCAAGGGTAATTAGCTTATGGTCAGACCGGACCAACGAGGGGGTGACCATAGGTGTGGAGCATCGATTTCCCATGTTGGTAATGACCAGGACTAGGATATTGGAGCCCCTGGTGGGACTAAGGATTAGTTGATCAAGGGCATTGGAATTTATGAATTCCAAGAACCGTTGGGCAAAAATGTTGGTACATGAGTAGTTTTCCCCAGTTAATGGCAGGGTAGTTGAAATCACCAGTATTAGGGTGTTTGGTTGTATCTTAATATTTTCCAGTATGTTTAGAAAGGTGTAGTGAGAATCATGGGGCATGGTGGGGTTCTTTAGCAAGCTACAATTTGGATTGCAGTCTTACCTAGTGTTGCACCTGAAGAATTTCAACTGCATTGTGTTGGGCAACTAGCCTGGTGTTGAGAATATTCTTGGTGAATATGGACACTGCTCCACCTTTAGTGTTTCAGTTCTGGTTTGGTGGCCAAAAAGTGTGGTAAGAGTTGTAGCCTGGTATTGCTCTCTGGAGCCTTGAACCAGGTCTCAGTTACTGCACAGCTATCGATGTTCTCCATTTTTAGGAGTGTCTCAAGAGAGAGCATTTTGAGGTTTAGACTTCTAGCATTGAGTAGCATTACCTTTTCAGGGAAGCCGATTTATACTTTGCAGACAGGCCAGGAACAGACACCGAACTCTGAGGATCAGATAGGGAAAGTTGCACAAAGAAAACCTTTGCATCTTAACATTATGCTGTGGAAGATATTCTATACTGTACAGCAAGATGAGAAGCAGATTAGCATTTTTCAAGGAACAATGGAACCGATCACAGTATGCAGCAGGATTTCCAAAAGCCATCTGATTTTATTTATTTATTTATTTATTTTTTGTAGGTACGAAAGATATCAAAAGAAATACTGAAGGATACAAGGAAAACAGAAAATGAGACCAAAAAGTGGAGGTGTTAAGCAAGTGGATTGCAAGACTTCCATTCGACGCCACCGCTTGCTTGCATAGAAAATCCTCTTGCTATGGAGAAGAAAGTACAGAGTGAATTGCAAGCCTATTTTCTCAGAAATCTCAAATATGAACACCATGTAACTCCATGCTGAAAATTAAGCTGACAAGGTAACTGACAAAGTTTAGTTACTTTTTCAACTTAATTTTCAACAGTGGAGTTACAATCTGACTGCAAAGTTAATTGTGTTGGGAGAAGGCACTCAGGTGTAACAACATGCAGTTACTACTGTCTCACAGCGCACTCGCATGTAACCACACAAGTGCCATGAGATGTTAGTCGGGGTTAATGAGTTAATGACATCACGTATTAGGTTGTAATTGGCTTTGGGGAAGTTTTTTAGTCTAGTTGCTGCTAATATGGGGGCAGATGTTACTGTTACTTCTAATGAGACTGATTTATGATCAGACCTCATTAGGGAGGGCTGCACACTTGGGGTGGTGCAAAGATCACCCATGTTAGTGAGCACCAGATCAGAATGTTTGGACCCTTTGTGGGGGTGTCAACTAACTGGTCTAGGACACTGAAGTTGATGAAGTCCAAGAACCTTTGGGCAAGTGTGTTAGTACACATATAATTTACTCAGTCTATGGATGTGTAGTTAGTCACCTAAAACCAGAGTGGTTGTATCTTGAACGATTCAAGTAGATTCAAGCATGCAGTGTGGGTATCCTGGTTCATGGAGGGGTGGGGTCCTATAACTGGCAATAACTTGGAGAGAGGTCTTACCTACAGTCTACTGGACCTTGATTAGTTCAAGGGAATCATTTTGTTTAACCCAACTACAGGTATATTTATCTTTGAATATTGATACTCCACCTCCTTTAGTTCTCATACTTTTAGTTTGTGGTCTGAATATGTGGAAGGTATTATAACCCAGTATGGCAGAGGTGCTTTCCACTGCCATAAACCAAGTCTCTGTGATGGCACAGATGTCAGCATCTTCGAAGGTGAGGACTGCTTCCGGTGAGTGTAGTTTTAGGTTTAGACTCATAGTGCTTAGCAGCATGACATTGAGGTTGCTTTTTGAAGATATTTTTACATTGTGACATTGCCTAAAAAAAGCACTATAGGGGAGGAAAGAGCCTTAGCCAGTAACAGAAATCCCAGAGGTGACAGAAGAAGACCATCTCTGACAAAGCAGTGTGGGTCTATCTACCATGTCATCCCAAGCTGACAGGTACTGGATCCCCTTAGAATGACATCAGAAACTAAGCCAATTGTTGAAGTCAATCATTTTTTTGTTTCTCATGGTATCATCTTAGGTGAAAGTGGTATGCTGCTCAGAGCTAGGGACATACCTGCCTGTGACACATATTCAGAGAGTTCAGTTGTGTGTCTCTTCATATAGTCCAGTCAGGTAAATCTCAAATCACTCACACCAACATGAACTATGATGGAGTCAGCTGGTCAGATGTTTTACTCTTTTACTGGCTCAAAACTATGGAATACCTTCACACCTTCAATCAGAACCACCAGCAATCCAGCTCTCTTTAAGTGGTCCTTCAGGCAACACATCTCATCTTTCTGGCTATGCACATGTGCCAATATAACACTCTCCAAAATCTGATTCTTTTTGCTATAACCCCATACCTTATTCCATCTCTACACTTGCCTAACTTTTTCATCTCTCATTTAACATAACTGACCGCATGTGCACTTGCTCCACCTTTCTAAATCTTTCAGTTGCTCATGCATACAAGCCTCCAAGAGTAAATAATCATAAAACTGATATTCTGTTTGTAGAGACTCCATTAATACTGTTAATAACACTGCACAATGTAAATGTGTATTTTGTATGTAAATACTCTGTATTTTTTGCTCATACTACTTTGTGTTGTGACTGTAAATACTCTGTATTGTATTATCTGACGTATGTATTTTTTAATCAATGTGGGATTTTTCTGCTCGGGCCTCCACAGAAAATGGGCTCACCTAGGCCCAGTGGGCCTTCCTGCTAAACAAATATAAATAAATAAATAACGGTACTTGTTGTGGAGAGACTTCAGTGGGTGTGTAATCTGGTGGATCCTGGCACCCAAAAGACAGCTGACTGTAACCTTCTCCTTGTCCAGTCTGGTGAGTGGGATACCTTTGTGTCCCATGGATTCACTTATGACTAAAAAATTTGATTTAGGTGTGCTTTGCCTTAGGGGGTTGTTTAGTGTGACACTTGTGCTTGTGGTTTTATGTGTATTGAGTGCTGTAGGTACTGTATTAGGTGTAGCATGTTTATGTTTTGGAGGTCTCTGGTGTTTAGGTAAATTTATGGTGAGTACCTCTGCATATGATGGTTTATGTGTTGAGAGCATGGTTTGTGCAGGAGGTATAATATGTGAGCTGACAACCTGTTCAGTGTCGCTGTTCTCTGAATGAGAGAGCAAGGATTCCAAATTCTTAATGTATATGCATCTCTCACAAATTGAGCTTGAGTGGTTTAGGAGTAGTGGGGTGTCAGTGTACATGAGGCAATTGCTACACTACCTCAGGATACCCATGTCAATCAGGCTGGTAGAAGAAATGGAGGAGAACTAACCATTGATAATACTAGATGTAAATTTGCTTACTTCAATGAGGAAGGATGCGGTTTAATTGGGGGTTTAATGCTAGGTCTATACTAATGGGACTCTCAAGGGGTACGAGACTATTGGGAATTAGAAGATTTCAGTTAAAGTGGCAAATGCTGTAGAAAGCCCAGCTGAGGTGCTCTCTGAGTAGCTAAGCACAATTTAAGGGACTCCACAGTTGGAGCATGGGCAGCTTCAGATGAAAGCGCTTAACTGATATCCAGTTTTATTCTACATCTTGGATTTGTTTAACATTTTGGAATAGTGTGTTGCTGGACTTAAAATTAAACTTCTTCCTGTTTGAGCCGTGTTTTACTGTGGCGTGCCTGCACCAGCATTTTTGTTCTATATTTTTCCAGTGTTGCTTGTTGTTGAGCTTCTAAAGTAAAGTAAATCTACTTTAGCTTTTGCGTGCTGCCCAAAGGTGTGCTACAAGCAAACAGATGCCTTGGATTGCTCAGATGAAGATGGTAGGGCAGTAGCAGGTCTCCAAACTCTGTGGATCTGTATTAAAACAGGTGCAAAGCCATGCAAACATGGGGCTTGTGTAGTAGCTGTGAGAACCCTTTTTAAAACAAGTTAAGCAATTTTCAAACAAGCATGACCAATGGAAATGCTCAACACTGAGCCTTATTCCAACAATTTCCAACTCAGATGGGTCCTTTGCTGCACTCTTCTGCCACAAAGGTGCAGGGGACCCTCTTAATGTAAGATGGCAGGTTTTAGTGCTCCAATAATGCCAGACAGTCTAGATTCAGCAAATCTGAATCTAGCCTATGCTATAAAATACACAAGTACTAGAAAATATAAAGTGCAGGAAAAACAGTCCCAAACAGTTGAAACAGTGAAATAGCAAAACAGTTAAAATGGCTAAAATAGTTAAAATTAGGTGGCAATTCAGTAATACACAGTTTAAAAGTGCAGTACAGTAAACAAAAATACTTACTTTCTGTAGATTTCAAAGGATGCATTGGATTTCATTTGGATTCACTCCAGAGATGAGAGAAGCAGATCTTGTAAATGGAGTACAGGCCTTGCAAACATGCTGCCTAAATACAAGCTAAATTAAGCAATTTTCAAACAAGCTAGCTAATGGAAATGCTCAATACCGAGCCTTATTCTTACAGTCTCCAACTCAAATGGGTCTTTTGCTACACTCTTCTGCTACAAAGGTGCAGGGGGGAGCCTCTTAATGTAAGATGACTCGTTTTAGTGCTCAAATACTAAACAGTCTAGATACAACAAATCTGAATCTAGCCTATGATATAAAATACACAAGTACTAGACAATACAAAGTGCAGGAAAAAACGTCTCAAACAGTTGAAACAGTGAAACAGCAAAACAGTTAAAATGGCTAAAAAAACAGTTCAAAGGAGGCAGCAATTCAGTAATACACAGTTTAAAAGTACAGTACAGTGAATAAAAATACTTATTTTTCTGTAGATTTCAAAGGATGCCTTGGATTTCATTTGAGTTCACTCCAGAAATCAGAGACAGATCACCAGTCCTAAAGCAGCTCCTGTAAACTGATAGCTGTCACTGCACTTCATTTTTGAAAGTAAAGTGTAAGTCGGTGAAATGGCTTTTCATGGTTTCATAGGTGCTTACTAAGCTAATGATCACAAGGGCCTTTTTAAGCCTAGCCATGCATCCCAAATTTTTGACAAGTTCTGATACCCTTGATAAGTGTAAGCATGGGCGTGGGAGATTAACCATTTACAGGTTACCTGTGTCTATTAAAGACATAGGTGCCAAACCAGGAATGAATTTCCAGTTTCCCGTCCAATTGTCCAAGTTGCAGTTGAATTGAGTTAGGGGGGAACTCTGCTTCACATGGATGGGGAGCCTGTTCTATAGATGGGGTAGACTTTGGGATACATACCTATCTCACCAGCAGCTCCTATTTATATCACAGGCAAGGTTTAAGTCTTTAGAATGGATAACTCTGGTGCTATTTGTTTTGTGGATATGCAGGAGGTCCATCAGAGTGGGGTCTGACAATGCCTGTATGCCAGGCATAAGTCTCTCTTCAAAAGTCTGTAGGAGACAGAATACAGGGATAGGGCCCTGAGGTGGTCTGCAGAGGACATTTTCCTTATCCCAAGTAATCTTTTAGTGAGGAACCTCTGTGGATGTTCCAATTGTTGGATATGCCTGGTTAGGTACATACCAAAAGGGGGCACTGTACTCAGTGATAGTTCTGATGAATGCTGAATACAGTGGAACAATGACTTCCTTGGAATTAAATGCCATACCTTTGTTTATAAGTTATGTAACATAAAAGTATTTCCTCACCACTGTAGATACATGATAGTCAAAAGCTAGATTACTATCTATGTGTGTCCTACGTCACTGACTAATGGGTCAACTCTAAAGGGTGTGTTGTCAATATGATAGTTACCAGAGATGGATGACTTACCAAAGGATACTATTATACATATCATGGCATTTAGTTTTAGTCCATGGCTCTGACACCAGTTATATGTCCGTGTCAGCCCCTCTGAGAGAGCATTTGTGTCAGTGTGAGATTCAATGACCACTCCTAATTTGCAATCATCTGCAAATTTAGTCATACAGAGACCACTGACATTGGCTTTGACTTTTGAGAAGTAAATGCCAAAAAGGAGCAGTCCAAGGACTGATCCCTGAGGGACTCCACTTGTGACTGACCTCTTTGTAGAGGTGGACTCCCCAATTCTACCTTCCTGGGTCCTGTCTGTGAGCCAGTTGGCTATTCACCAGGTGACATATGGGTTTGTACCTAACCTCTTGAGTTTGTCAACAATGTCTGAGTGGGGTATTGTGTCAAATGCCTTGGTCAGGTCAAGGTAGGCAGTGTGAACAATTTTGTCCTCATCTATTGCTTTGGTGACCTTCTCAAAGAAGTTCACCATGCTGAGTAGGCATGATCTGTCCTTGACAAAACCAAATTGGGTTGGGTCCAGTCTAGAGGTTTTCTATATCTCTGTTGATCATCTCCATGACAATTCTTTCCATGGCTTTACATATAAGACTTGTGAAACTTATGGGTCTGTAGTTTCCAGGGTCTGTAGATGGCCTACCTTTGTGCACAGAGATGACTGTTGCCTTTCTCCATTCATGAGGCATGAAACCCGTTTGGAGGCTACAGTTAAACATTAATTCCAGAGTCCCTGATAGATCATGTTTCATGCTATTTAGAAGACATCCTGGAATATTACCTGGGCCCATTGATGCAGTGTTCTTGCTCTTAGAGAGAGAATTAAGGTCCTGTTCCCTAGTGATAGTAGGGGAAGTTATGTTTGATGATATTTCCCAAGGGAAGGTTCAGAGGGAGAGAGGGGTAAAGTTGGAGCTGAATTTATCAGCCAGGAGGTTTGCTATATCTTCTGGTTCAGTGTAGGTGGCTTCATTTACAATGAGCTCTGCACATAATTGTGGACAACGCTAAAGAATGCTTTGTAGTTGTCCTTGGCCTGGGAGGCCAAAAGTACCTCAAATGTGGCTTTGGTAGACTTTATTTGTTCTCTGAGTTGTTTGTTTAGTTTGATGAGAAGGCCTTTATCCTGCTGGGTGCTTCACCTCCTAATTTTTGCCATGATTTTCTTCCTCCTGTTATACAGCCTAGTGAATTAGTGATTCCACCAGGGTGGCTTGTTTTTTGAGTTAGTTCTGTACTTATTCCTGGACCATAAAGCTACCTCTATGCAGCTATTAACATGTTGTACAGGGTTTCTGTGAACAGTTCTGCATGGGCAGCAGTGTTCTAAGGGTTTATGGGGGCTTGAAATTTTGCTAGGTTCTCACTTAATAGCAGGAGGTTTGCCTAAGAATAGTTCCTGAATATTCCAGGTTTAGCTGGGGGTCCAGGTTTCATTTTTACTTCAAAGGAGACCATGTTGTGGTCTGACCTTACCAGGGAAGGCATTACAGTAGGGGTTGTGCAGCACTCTCCCATATTAGTGAGGACCAGATCCAGTATGGTTGCACCCATGGTTGGTGTATTGACTATCTGGGCCAAGGAGTTTGTGTTTACAAAATCCAGGAATCTCTGTGCATGTACATTTGGTGTCATGCATGATTCCCAGTTAATAGTGGGGTAATTAAAGTCACCCATGAATATGGTATTGGGTTGGAAGGTTAGTGTTTCCAATAAGTTTAAATACATGGTATGGGTTTCCTGGGTCATAGAGGGGGACCTATAGCTTGCAAGGAAGTGATATTGGATTTTGCTTAAGGTGATTTGAACATGGAGCAGCTCAAGTGCATTGTCCTGTTTGACCATCCATGAAGTATATCTATGTTTGATGTAAATAGAGACACCTCCACCTTTAGTCCCTGCATGTGAAGTAGCTGGCTTAAATGTGTGGAAAGCATTATAACCTTGCACTGTTGTTGTGCTTTCTGCAGCTTTAAACCATGTGCCAGTGACCACAGCTATTCTCTAGGGTAAGGAGAGCTTCTAGGAAGTGGGTTTTTTTGTTTAGACTCCTAGCATTGAGAAGTAATACCTTTTGATTTTCTTGATTTGTCGGAAGTACGTTCAGTTTGGCATTGCCTAAAAAAGGCACTATGGGGGAAGACAATGTTTTAGCTAATATTCAAATGCCTTCGGGGGAGAGGTGCAGACCATCACTGGCAAAGCAGTGTGGTCTGTTGACCATCTCCTTCCATGCTGACAAATATTGCACCCCCTTAGAATGACACCAGAAACTAAGCCAATTATTAAAGTCAGTCATCATTTGTTAGTATTTTGGCATCATCCTTGGAAAAGGTAAAATGTTGCTCATTGCTAGGCTCATACCAGCCTGAGACATATATTGTGAGAGCTCCATGGTGTCTCTCTTCATATAATCTAGGGAGGTACTTCTCAGTTTAGTTACTCCCACATGGACTATGACTGAGTCATATTGATAACTGTGGTCCAATGACTTGACTGCATGTGTAATGTAGTGGATCCTAGCCCCTGATAAGCAACTGACAGTGACTTTCTCCTTACTCAGCCTGGTGAGAGGGACATTAGTGTGTCTCATGATGTAGTCTCCAATGACTAGAATGTTGGATTGTGTGGTGGCTTGCCTTATGGGCTTAGAGGTAGAGGCTCCACGAGATGTAGCTCTATGTGTTGATGTGGGTGTTGTTTTGAAAGATCACATTTGGGGCTGCTGAGGGTGTTTGTAATGTGTACTTCATCTAGGAGGTATTTTTGGCTTAGGAAGGTTACAGTTAATTGCCTCAGCATATGTGGGTCGATATGTCTGCTTTGAATTGTGTGTAATGGGTGCAGCATGTGTACTACTGACAACCTTAATGACATTAGGAGTACTTTTATGTGAGAGCTTTGCCTCCGGGGATATTGTATAAATACATCTCTCACATACCATATCAGTTTGTTTGAGAATTAACTGTTTTTCAGTAAACCTGAGGCAACTTCTACATTGCCTCAGGATGCCCATATCCACCAAGCCAGTAATGGAGACAGTAGGAAAGTTGATATCCATGGCAGCAGACCTTTTTTGATTGATTAGGCAGTTAGAATGAGAACCTCAATCACTGTCAGGATTATCCGATTTGCAACTATGGGGACAGTGCTTGTCATTGCAAACTAGTTGTCCTATGTGCAACTAGGCATTGAAGAAATTTCATCTGTGCTTTTATAGGAAAAATGTCACTCAGGGTGTCCAAGTCCGTGCACAGCACTGCCAAACACTTGAGGGGAAACTAATACGTAGCCCTGAAAATTTAAGGTTGAAGTATTTAGGCAGATATTCTGATGTTAGAAACAAAAATGAAGCAGCACTTACTGAAAACAAAGAATTAGCTTGTTAAGAATGCTGACAAGAGAGGAGTCACATGAATGGCTATTGCCTGGCTACTGCTAATGCTGGTCACACCACAGCTTCACTCTGTTGGGATACAATGCTCCTTTGCTTATTCTTTCACCAGAAGCAAAATGTTAGCACCAATCCCAAGATGAGAATCCGGCCACAGTCTGTTGGATGATCCACAGTCTTGTTCAAGATGAGGCAAGGGTCAGTAGGCTTGTAGCCTTTTCCAGGTGGATGCCTTGAATAGCAACCAGACCAATCAGAAATGTTAAGCACAGGCACTCACTCTCCAAGCAGAAACAGTCAGAAATCAATGCACTCTACTCCTTCTCTTGCCAGGACCAGAATATGAGTACAGATTCCAAGCCGTCACCTATAAAGCAGTTATTAGGCTTTCTGGTGATCAGCAGTCTTCAGGAAGTAATGGCCTTGTACTCCTTCTATCACCAAGAGAAAACAGAAGCACTAATCCCAAGATGACTACTGAGAGGCAGGATGTGGGCTCTTCAATAACTGGTGGTCTTGCAATAGATGTTTAAATGTAAGATGAAAAAAATGGTTTATCCTAAACACTGTAGTATACACTAAGCAGTTAGATATGAAAGCGGGTAACTTAAGTTATAGCTGTCTATGTTTAGAGCCACTATTTTAACAGAGCAAGATAGATTGAAAGGGGGTGGGCAGTTTTGTTTTCTGGTGGAATGCAGTGGGTTGGCCAATAAATTTAGTTGAAGGAGAGTGATTTCACAAACTGATAATTGTGTGCTTACTCAAGCCAGCCAGTGAAGGGAGACAGGGAAGGAGATATATGGTCAAATTTAAGGGGCAGGCAACTTGAAAGACAGTGGTATTTAAGAACACAACAGTAACAATACTGGAGGGTAGGAGCAAACCTGTCTGACTCACAAGAGATAGAGCTGTGGTCTGTTTTCAATTTTTATATGCAATTAAAAGCAGAATACAAGTAAAACAGTGTAAAGAAAACAAATCACAATGTAAAAATAGAAAAAGGCAATAAACGAATACAAAGTACAAGAAATCAAAAGCAACTAACCTTTCCCTCACAGCAAGCTGTGGCAGAGTCTGGGTGAGCTTTTTCCAGGCCAACAATGTAAATGTTAAGTACTTTTTTAAATATTTAATATTACCAAAAGACTGAAATTTCAATTTCAGATGGAGAGTACCAAAAATAATGTTAATAATGTATAATCCTTAGGTAAGTTATAATTCCCACTTAAGTCTACAGCAGGAGGTAACCTTTTAGTTAAAATCCACAACTGTTATCACCCTTCACAGACAAAAAAGATTCCACACTGATTATTAAAATATATGGATTTCTTGCTATGAAATTAGAAACTTATAGACTATTATATAATTCAAAACATTTGTTTTCTCACATTGGTTATTAAAAATAGCTTCATTTGAACAGCTTGAAAAAGCCAGATAGATCTTGAAATAGCATAACACCCTGATAGTCTATGTATGTTTATGCAATAAAACTCTAATAGATTGAGGGTACTACATGCATTTCAATAAATGACATTTATAAGACTGAAATACAAAAAAAGGTACTGGACACTAAGGTTAAATGAAAAAGAAAATGAAGCAGTAATATCCTTTTTAATTATTGGGACTTTGGATGCTAATAAGGACATCATACATTTTCACATTACAAGATCCTAGTAAATAATCTGTTGCCACCTGTAAGTTATTTTGATTATAACTTATGTTGTATTATATATAGGCTATACATTGATATACCAAATCAGATGGAAGCTAAAGTCCAAACAAATCCAGTGGGATTATGGCAGAATAATTTCAAAAAGAAGAAAAAAATAACAGATTTGTTGAAATTTACTTGATATTTAGCACAGAAAAGAAAACTGATATAGCATTTAAAAATTGTGGTAAGTCCCCTATTTGGAAGCTGAAAATATAAAATATTTTCATCCACAAAACTGGTGTACAGTAACAAAACTCACTTTTGAAAACTGAATGCAAGTTTTATCTTTACAAAAGTTTAATGAAAGACTGAGGCACACTTTGAAAAGCTAAATCAACAATAGGTATCCTCACTATGTCCTGTTTTAATTGTAATGAGATCTGAATATGACAATTTAATATGTAATAACACCAAAAAGTTATGAGAAAATGGTTTAGATCCCTTAATAAAAATACAGGAATAACAAATCCTGCAAAGTCAAAAAAAAAGAGAGAGAGAGAATCAGACTTTGTGAAAAGCTTTCATGGCATTGTTTTCCAGTTTGAATATAGGATAATGATGCTGATCCTTGAACTGAAATAAATAATTCATTGCTAATATCCAAGTTATTAGTTGCCTATGTCATATAAATCCTGACTGGTATGATAAAAGTTGTGCATTACATGCATTTTCAATTCCATTAGCAAGTACATCATGTATTTTAAAATCCACATTAATTAGAGTAATAAGAAAATGATTATTTTATATCAAAGACTTGTTATGCTTGATATAGGTATAAGAACAGTTTTGGACTGATTAAAATACAGCTTAAAATACTTAAATATCTCTGTACAATTTCTCTAACCTAATAAAAGCATAGTATTTAGCAGCAAATTCATCTTTAATTGTATCAGTAACTTTAATTTATTTAAAGGGATTTTTGGAATGAGGTAAAAGAATAAAGGAAAATCTTAAAATCCTACATGACTTGAAATTCTATTGCTCTCCTCATTCCTCACCCCTACAGGGGAACTAGAGTACAGATCTCCAAGCATTCCAATAAATACTTGATAGGCTGATTATCTTTAAAATAATATCATTACGATTAAGTTTAATATATCATTTTTTGCACATCTATTAGTTTAGTAAATGTATAATACTTGGTCTTGTTCTAAAAATGCTTAAAATAGTTTTTGCCTCAAACCAGGAGAGTTGGAAGTTAACACTTATAGCTACTTCTGTTTGAATGTCACTATGTAAAAAAGTCTTACTGGTTTGAAGTTAACTGCTAAGTATGCAGTCCTGACGAACACTGAAGAACCTAGACCGATTTCCCACATGTCCCAGAGGACTGCCAGGTTAAGTGGCTTACTCAGATTCATAGAGTAGGCACATATATATATATATATATATATATATATATATATATGTATTTGGAAATTTCATCATATCTGTGGAAGAAATAATATATTTAGGCATCAATGCAATTAATATAGGAATGTTATATATATATATATATATATATATATATATATATATATTTTTATCAGCATCATATTTGTAACTCAGGTAGGCCTGCTGGGCACACACAGTCCCTTTCCAGGGGTGACCTGGGAGCAATGTCTGGTTAACTGACTTTCTCAAGGTCAAATAGTAGGCAAACAATAGATGAGGAAATCAAACCATGTACTATAGGAGCTACAACTCACAGCATTAATCTCAGTGCCAACTACCAGAGGTTATGGGGGAGAAAGGACAAGAAAATTGATAGCTGCATTTTTTTTAATTTAAATACATATGGACAAAATATTAAACTGAATATGATATGTGGGCTCTACCAGATTAACTTTCTTTACATTTGCTTATAAAATACAAACAGAAGCACTGGATGTATGCATTAGAAGAAGCTTGTGGACTGCATTATATTCTTATTTAGAGTGGACATCTAAGATTTATAATTAGGAATATGTCAAATATTTTATTTATTTTTTTGAGAAATACCATCAGTGCTATGATGATCTGTTAGAAAATGTCCATGAGCAGTCAAGGAAATCTTAGAATCCATCCCTCTAGAGTACTCCTTTAGAATACTTAGGATTGGGTTTGATACAAATGTGTAATTGGATACTGTAAACATTAAATAGGTACATTCAGAAGGGATGGGGAGTAGTAATGCTACCATTTTCACAGACACATTTCATGCAGTTGCCAATTCTGGGAAGAACAGGAATGCAGATGTACAGCAGTGCATGCCTCTCGACTGTCCAGATTTTAACAGAATGTCCAGATTTTTGCCTCATACTTTTGATTTTTCCTCATAAAATTTGTAGTTTTCTGGCAAATCAGTGGGGAGTGCAGTAATTAAATGATTGCAGACATTTGAATTTCAGACTTCATATCATTCAGAAAATGCATGCTAACATAGAACCTGTCATTCTAACAACTTTCTAAGTTTATAAGATCGCTATTTAAATGCTTCAACACTTTTGGGCCTTTGTTCCCCCATTATTTTTGGCTTTGTCCAAATTTCTTGAACTATGAAATTGAGAGGTATGTAGCATTGGCATTCCTTAATGAAAAAGAGGCTCGATTATAGCCTTCTGCCACAAGTGACATTTAAATATAGATGGTGGTATCATGTCAGAAAAGTATTAAACTTCTACTAATGTAGCTGTGAGAAAGAGCAACAGTTGTCAAGGCTAAACATTACTGTGATGTCAATAGTTTTAATTGGATAAAGATATATCTTAGGATTGCACTACATTTGTGTGTAGGGAGTGTTTATTTAATTGAGTGGCATTATCTAAATGTCTGCAGGGTACAAAATCTATAAATGATGCATGTGTCTACACAGGAAGAACTAAGATGGCACTAAGGAGCAATATTTATCAGCGTGCAAATGTCATACACAAGAACAATAAAAACAGTGTTATCTGATATATATTTCATGAGGGGTATAAACTTCACTTTTTGTGACTGAAATTGACAGTGAAAGTATAAAGGGTGATAATTTAGACAAGAAATCTAAACTGAAGATGTCTCACTGACAACGCTGGCTTGAAAGAGATTTTTTTTTTTTTTATCTCAACTCTTATCCAAACTGAATGTTTTTTTTTTAAACTGAAAACTTTGCAGTCTGGTGTTTTTGTCAGCCAAGTATTAAATGGATGTATGATGTTACAGGTATGTAAGTATAGTCTGTGAAGTTTATACTTTTTCTATTACTGTTGTAAATACTGAGTGAAAGGTTTGAACTTTTCCTACTGCAGCAAATGATTCAATAACAGTGAGTTGTTTTTTGTTATATATACATATATACATACATACATGCCGCGGTGGTACGGCAGTAGCATTGTTACCTCACAGCAAGAGGTTCTCCCGTTCGATTCTCGGCTGGGCTTGGGAGTGCCTTCTGTGTGGAGTCTGCATGTCCTCCCTGCGGTTGGGTAGTGTTCGAAAGACATGCGTGCGTAAATGGGCGTGACTTTGTTGAAGGTTGGGCATCGAGCTGGCACGTTGGTGTTTCGTAAAAATCTACTGCCAATCATTAGTGGACCAGAGTTCTGCTGTGGCGACCCCTTACCGGGAACAGCTGAAAGACAAACAACAACATATATACATACATACATACATACCTATACAGAATCCACAGTCCTCTGAAGAATTCATAAACCCAAAATTACAAAGATATTTGAAAGGGCGCATTTTGTTGCTTATTCACTTGAACCCTAAAAAACTTTAATGTATATAGTAATAAAATAAATTATTAGATTTTGGTGGTTTTCTTCATAGCAGAGATCTTAACAGATGGTCAAATAAAGAATAAATGTTCAAGCAGACCTGCTAGGGCAAAAAGTAACTATTAACTTTGCTGATAATAAAATTGCTTTAGTTAATTGTGATACCACCAGTAAAAGTCAAAACATTCCAATTAGCCAGTTTGATTATAATTGTTGTATTGCTTCTGTTATGGAAAATTCCAATGTAG
Source organism: Protopterus annectens (assembly GCF_019279795.1). NCBI lineage: Eukaryota > Metazoa > Chordata > Ceratodontiformes > Protopteridae > Protopterus > Protopterus annectens. The sequence continues at coordinate 1,986,968,991 of NC_056728.1, read as the reverse complement.
TAAAATGTTTTTGGAAGCTCTACTTAGAGGCTTTGATTTCAGTACAACAGGAAATATTTATTTAGTGAAAGATGCGTTCCATGTCCTCACCCCTGAACTTTAGAGCAAATCTTTATTAGCAATTAAGTCCATCGTAGACCCTGGCATACCGTGCCTTTTTATTAATAAGCTGAAACCAACTTCAGCTTAATTATTCACCGTTTTTTTTTTTAATTCTCATTGAAGACAGGTAGTGTCCCTGAACACTGAAAACTACCAGTGATAGCAACATTACATAAAAATGGAGGTAGAAACTCCAGCTTTGTGGCATAGAGTGACAAAGCTCTAACTATAACTTAGATGAATCCAGTTCAGCAATTGGCCCACATAATGGGAGTGTAAGGCAGTGGATGGGAGGAGTCAGCAATAAGTAGTTGCTCACCTACCCAGGAGGAAGAATTGCTGGTCCAATGGTTATTTTATCAATGTAGACAGAACTGTATAGAAAATGGTTTATCAATGTAAACACAACTGTACAGGAAATACAGACCTCATTAAAATATAAGTGGAAGCATTCACATGCAGGGGAAGTAATAGTATGCCCTAATCGAGAGGTGTGTGTCCACATAAACAATAAAAGGACAAAGTTTGGGCATATATAGGGAAAAAACCTTGATGGCTGCTTGAAAATGCATTTCGTCATATGGGAAATGAATGTGATGATTGAATGTGGACGCTATATTATTCCCAGGCAGTAGGGGGTAGAAAACTGAAAAAAGGCAATAGGAGATACTCTTATAATTATAATCTTTTTAGTTTAACAAGCATTTTGACAAATATTTTTGAAATGGTTTTGTAAAGTCTCTTCCTGAAGTCACTACTGAGGCATTTAACAATAATTAGCATGGTTTCCTTCCTCATAATGTATGCACATTCAGCCTAATACAATTCTTTACTAATATATTGCATGCTGTTGGGGGAATCTGCATGTTGATGCCATCCACCTTGATTTTAAAGGAATCTTTTATACCAAACAAGATAAATACATCATTAACTGATTAAGTTGGATATTAATCTGTCTCTCTCTCTCCACCCCTTCCACAGCTTTAATGTCTGTCTCTCTCTCAGCCCCTTTCACTGCTCTAATGTCTTTTACCAGCACAATAAATCATCATAGAAACAATTCTAAATATGTGTCTGCCATATTTCTTGACCTCACCAAAGCCTTTGAAATGGTATCACACAGTAAACTCATTAATGTTCTCTCTGACCTAAATCTCAGAAACTCCACCATTGCTTGGTTCCAAAGTTACTTGGACAATTGGCAACAAGCAGTACAATGGCAGCAGAACCTCTCCCCTATTTTCCCAGTAACTCTAGAAGCTCCCTAAGGCTCCATCCTAGATCTGCTACTGTTTTCTCTGTTTACAAGCAGCCTCCATTTGTCTACCCCTCACACCTCAGTAATACAACACTCCAATGACTCCACACTTATTTGCACTTCTTCCATACAGGAACTACATACACTAACTCAAGAATCCTTTCTCATTGCTGTGGCATGGCTCATTAAGTCCCAACTGATTTTAAACCCAAATAAAACAAAACTTTTGCCTTTCATGCCTAAAAGATCTGGATCTCCCACCCCCTAATTCACAATCCTGTCCAGCAATAATACCACAATCTCCCCTGTTTCTCATATCAAACTATTAGGTGTACAGATAGACAATCATATAACATTTGATATACACATCTCCCTGACCATAAAGAAAGTACACAAAATATGGGAGTTCTACATAGTTTCTTACTAAATACAATAAGTCCAGCATTGCACGGCCACATCTCTTATCTACACTAATGCATGCCTCTCCAATTCTCCTCAACCTAAGAAAGACTGAATTAGTCATACTTGAATCTTGCTACAACAAAATAGCTAAGTTCCCCACAGACTCTCCTTATAGATCTTACCACTGTACTGCTCTAAACAACTTAAATGGCTGGAACTTCCAAACCTTCTGCTATACAGTTCACTAACCATAGCCCATAAAATCCTATACCAGCCAGGGAAAACCTTTGCACTCCAAAGTGTACTACTCCCTTATTCTAGCAGCAAGTCTCATTGCTCCAGCAAAAATTTCTTCTTCAGGTAATTAAATCCAGAAACACACTGGATGATTCCCTCTTCTCTAACTTCATCTCAAAAATATGGAATACACTGCCCTCCCACATATCATCTAATTATTCCTTAGTTCAGTTTAAAAATACCCTAAAAACTTGTCTAACTAATACTTGGCTATGTTACTGTATTAATCCTAACTCCTGTCCACTACCCTTACCCTTATTCTCAGCTCTAACAATTCACTACTGACTTGCTACAATCTCTTACCCTGAGGATTTACAAATAGAAAATTCCAGAATAATCTATCAATATACTCTAAATCACATGTATTTTGATGAGGTGGCTATCTGTATTATACAATATATACCTTATATTGTCTTTATCTTGACAATTCCTTACTCCACAAAACTGAACATTGTGGATATTTTTTAAATTACTATATAGGTTTATCATTTTGTACTGGATGTATTTTCTGCATTTATGTTAAGTGAAGCTTTTCTCCCCAGGCTTCCGATGAAAAAGGACACATCTCCAGTCAGACTTTCCTGGTAAACAAATGCAAAATAAAAAAATATATATATATATATATATATATATATATATATATATACATATATATATATATATATATATATATACACACATATATATATATATATATATATATATATATATATATATATATAAAATATATTTTATATATATATATATATATATATATATATATATATATATAGATATATATATATATATATATATATATATATTATATACACACACATATATATATGTTATATATACATATATATATATATATATATATATATATATATATATATATACATATATAATATATATATATATATATATATATATATATATAGAGAGAGAGAGAGAGAGATATAGATATATATATATATATGTATGCATGTGTGTGTATATATATATATATATATATATATATATATATATATATATATATATACATTTCAATAAAAAAAATGCTTGTTTTCCTTTCATCTATTTCGTTTCTTAGAGTAACACTACTCTATGTGATTAAACAGTCATAACTACAGCCATGACTCATTGGCTGAGAGGCATGAATCCGACTGATAACATTTTGAAAAATGTTTTTCCAGAGTATAATGCATTTTATATTGAGGTACACATTTTTTTTCATTTAAAGAAACTAGGAAAAGAGGAATAAAGTCTTCTTTGATAAGTAATGCATATCAACCAACTAGCAATTGTACTAAATGTTAAAGTATAATATGACATTTAAGTTTCCTTATATGCAGGCATTTCCTTTTTATAGACATAAGTTTTTAATCAGCTTTGAAAACTTTATTTTGTACTGAAACAAGATTTGCAAGTAGGAGAGAAAACTCATCAATAAAATCAGTTCTGTGGAGCTCATTAAATGTTATTTTAAATTTTTATAGCATATTGAATATAAAGAAATGGCAGCCATGTTCCAATTAATTTGTCAAACTAATTAAACTCGCACCTCTGTAATGACAAAATTTCAGCAATACATACAATACCTAAAAATACAACACAGGGTGCAAATTATGTAAAGTTTTAAAACAAATGGGATGTTATAATTGGCTTTCGATCGTTTGTTCCATTTTAGTGCAGAGGTATCTCAGCATATAATTGCAATGCTAGATGTGTAATAGAAACATTAATGTACCGAGTATTCACTTTTACTTTAGTTAAATACTAATGTAATTTTTAATATATAATGAGCAAAAGTACTACAGATATCAGCTAAGCAGTAATGCATAAATGCTTAATACGTATATATTAATTAAAACATATAAATATTGCAATGGGATGCAACATTCTGGTTTGATTGAGTAATATACAGGAACAGGGATTCCTAGACAAATGCTGTGCACCTGCACAGGACTAATTTCCAAGGGAGTTCCGGTCTAATGAACCACATTGCAAAGCAGACATACATTAGCCACTAAATAACACTAACTGATGAAAGGATCCTATAAACAATGAGAATGGGGGGAGCAGCACTATATTTGATCGTTGGAGCATTGTGAAAAAAAAGCATTATATATATCACAAGGGCAGCAAACTAGCATGATTATGTCGATGAGCACTCGTGCGCATTATAATATAACATGCCTGCATTGCTCCAGCAAAAGAAGGGCAGCATAGCAGCCGTCAGATAGACCAGCATGGGTGTGCACATCAAAGTGCCATTCCTGTCTGTCATACAAATGAGAACAAAATTGGGTAGAAAGGAAAGTGGAGCAGCATGTAAAAAAAAAGAAAAAAAACAGGAGCAACCACATAGTATGAAAGGTGAGGGAGGACATACTTTTGATTGGAAGAGGCTCTTTTTTCATATATGGAAGGGTGGGAGAGGTTGTAGCTGAGATACAAAGAGAAGGGCAGGTGCCAGGGTCCGCAAACAAATAAAAAGCACTGACTTAGGCAAGGGTGGTATGTGGTGATCAAAGGACAGTTTGTTGTCCACATAAGTTCCTATTTCCATGATTAGTGAATCAATTTTTATAGATGTGCTGTTGATGTGATAGCTACAGGGGAAGTCATGCTTGGCAAAGGAGACTATTATCCATTAATTTTAGTCTATTTTATGGCACCAGGTATTTTATTCAGAAAGGTCCTCTTTGAGGATCTTGGTTTCCTCTGAAGAGTTTATGATGGGCCAAGTTTACAGTCATCTGCAAACTTGGTCAGCCAAAAACACCTTACATTGCCTTTGACCTCTGAGAAGTAAATGCCAAAGAAGAGTGTCCCAAGAACTGAAACCAGGGATACACAATTAATGACAGATCCTCTGAAGGAGGTAAGCTGCCCACCCTAATTTTCTGTTTTTTATTTCTGAGCTAATGGGTTATATAGGGATGAACATTCAGATGGAACTGTTTATCACTCAAACTTTCCCGGTAAACAAAGACAAATAAATAAATCAATAATACTGGAGTGTGGGATGGTGTTGAATGCCTTTATAAGGTCTAGATATGTGGTTTGTGCTGATTTTCCCTCAGCCCTTGCTTCAGTATCACTGTGGAAGAAGTTGACTAGGTTAAACTAGCAGGATCTATCCTTGACAAAACCTAGCTGGTGTGGGTCAAGAGTTTGTAGATTACCTGTGTTCTCATTTATTAATTCCACAATGATCTTCTCCATAGCCTTACAGATGAGGCCGGTCAGAATTATGAGTCTATAGTTACCTGGCTACACTGATGCCCCACCTTTGTGCAGGGGGATGCCTATTGCAGTCCATCATTCATCTTGCACAAACCCTATTTACAGACTGACATTGAATCGCCTCTGTAGAGGGTTTGACAGATCCTGTTTCAGGTTGGTCAGCAGGCAGCCTTGCGCATTATCCAGTCCCATAGATGCAGTGTTATTGTCCTTATAAATTGCTTTCAGGACTTGTTCTTGGGATATTTGGGGAGTGGGGGGGTGTAGATGCTGGTATATGACCTGGGAATGTAGGGGAGAGTGAGGGTAAAGTTAAAGTTAAATATAGCCTTTAGTAAACTGATTATTTTCTCAAGGTCTGCGTATGTAATATCATTTACTATTACTTCTGCGCAGTGATGGGCATTGCTTCTGAGATTTTTAACTTAGTTAAACAAGGCTTTATGGCTGTCTTTTGCCTGGGTGGCTAATTTTACCTCATATCTTTTGTTGGTTGATTTCATCGGGGACTGGTGTTTCTTGTTATGCAGCAAGAGTGATTTTCACATTTTGATAGTTACATTTTTTATAGGCAATGGAATTTTTTATTTTATTATAGATCCTATTTATATCTGGCTTCCACCACAGGGGTATATTTTTATACTTGATATTTTATTTGCTTCAGAGGGGGACAGATGCATTTATCCAACTATTCACATGTGCATATAATCTGATTGTAAATAATTCCACATACACAGTGGTGTCAGGAATTTGGAAGAGAATGATGAATTTTACAAGGTCATCACTCACTTTCCGTAGATTAGCCTTCACATAATCTCTGAATTTTGAGGTATTTGAGAATGTCTCTGGGTTCAGTATTAGGGTGACTGTGGCAAATTTATGGTCCAATGTAATGAGGAAGGAAGCTGGATCAGAGATGCCCTAATTTGTTGAGGACCAAGTGCAGGATTTTGCTCAAATTGGGGAGCAGACTAACTGGTCCAGAGAGTCCATATTTATGAAGTCCAGATATCTCTGGGCATACATGTTAGGGTATGTATAAGTCTCCCAGCTGAAGGATGAGTTGTTAAAATCCTCTATGATAATCATGTCATGTTTGACCTAATGCACAGGGACTCCATACTATTCATGTAGGAGGTATTGTCCAAGGTGGACATAAAGAGGGATATACAGGGAAACTATAGTTAGCTAAGATATGATAAGGGGGTTGCTTAATGTTAAGTAGAAGTGCTATAAAGGTTTCATGGCCAGGTATAAGAGCAGATGCCATGTCTGTTAGTCTAGTAGTAATGGTCACCACTCAAAGGCAGTGGGTCAAGGCAGCACATGTTGGATCTAATTTAGTCTAAGTTAGTACTAAATTAAGGAATGGATCTACAGCCACCATTTCTGCATTTTGTTAATAGTCCTAATGACACCATTTTGCATTCACAACAGAACTGAAAACAAATCTATTTTCCATAGTCTTGTAATCTGAATGCAGGAGGGTTAAGAAGAAAAGATTTGATCAGTGAATGCTTGCCGGTGATTGCAAAGCCATCTCAGTGAAGCAATCAGACCGTAGCATAAACCATAGGTGGCCACAATTATTTGTAGATAATGATCAGAGAAGGTTCTAAGGTCAACAGAGGCTAGGCTGAAGAACTGGAAATGTGTGTTTATTCATTAATTATTACCTTTAATTACTGGGAAGGTCTGACTGGGTAAAGTCCCCTTTTCAGCAGTGTTCTGGGAATAAAACTCCACATTACATGCATTTTCATAGGCAATTAACACAAGCTAACAACAAAATATACTACATAACTCTAATCTATATTTTGTTTAACAGCTGATCAACTCAGGCAGCTAAGGCAGACTTTTTTACTTTTTCTTGTATTTGGGGCAGTAATCTTTTAAAAAACGGTGCTAAAGTCAAACATATCTTAAAACGTTTCTGCATTATTTTATAGTTTATGTATAACACCACATTGAAAGTTTAGTATACAGGTGGAGGTGAGACACGTGCAAGTTTTATCCAACTAGTTATTCACCTGAGATATGTAAGCAGGTGAGAAGGTATGAAACTTTTATATTTACTTGACTGGGCTGTGTAAGGAGTGGAGTTTGTAATTATACAGGTACAAGAACAAGATTGTTTTGTTGATATGTGTAGTTTTATTAGGATTTTAAAATACAGACATGAAACAATTAGAATAAGAAGGGGGTTTAGTATCAGGGGTATTGCAATTGCAGGATAGTTTTATTGGCAGACATGCTTTCAAAGTGATTTTAAATAGTAATTAGGGAAGCGTTAAGGCAGAATTTCCACTGCAAAGATTATGATAGCGCAAAAACGCTATATAAGTGCCACACTAAATAACCAAAAGCATTCAAGTCCACTAGTAAAGTTCTTTAAATCCACACTCTGGTCAATAAATCCACATGTAAGGTGTTTGTTCATTCAAAGCTGATAACACAAATAACTCAGTGGTCCAGCAGTATTCACTTCACCAGCTATATCCACAAGGAAACGGATCGAACAAAGTAAATGTATAAATCACATGAATTTATTAAAAGACAAAGAAACGGCAAGCGCTTTCACCCGTAGGCTTCATCAGGCCATTAACAGCTATACATTTAAATTATTTATATACCTTTGTAGGTATGAACGTCATTTCCTTCGATTAACTAATAGCGCATTTTATTATTCATTCAATGCTATGAGGCATTATAGAAAGCAAAAATAAACAATTACATAATATAAGAATTCATTTCTAAAATACTTTCCAGTTTACACTTTTAATATGCCCTACAAAATTCCGTACCTATGTAAGGCATATACTTAACGATTTACACTTTTAATATGCCCCACGTAATTCCATGCTTATGTGAGGCATATCCTTAAAGCAGTGATTTAACTTAATATTAAAAACATGACTTTCAATACGTATCACATACACAAAATGCACAAACTAAAGTATTAGGCCTGCCTATGCACTAATAAATATATAATAAAACTCAAGTGTTTCATAAAAATGCAAAGTTTAAAACCAACAACAACCGTTGATGTAATAATGATGTCTCATATCTAACATTATTAATGTAATACATACCGCTACTTTTAAACTCCATAAAACTAAGCATCATCAACGGAGATCATTAGCTATAATGATCCGGACTACTCCATTATACTATAAATCTAAATGCATAGGAATATGAAATATAATGTGTACATTATATTTCATATTCCTATGCATTTAGATTTATTCTTTCAGTAGGTATCCCAGGACACTTATTTCCCTTTTTCCATTAATCATGCCTGTTCAGGCAGATACACTGTTATTATAGTGTAATGGAGTAGTCCGGATCGTTATAGCTAATGATCTCCGTTGATGATGCTTAGTTTTATGGAGTTTAAAAGTAGCGGTATGTATTACATTAATAATGTTAGATATGAGACATCATTATTACATCAACGAATGTTGTTGGTTTTAAACTTTGCATTTTTATGAAACACTTGAGTTTTATTATATATTTATTAGTGTATAGGCAGGCCTAATACTTCAGTTTGCGCATTTTGTGTATGTGATACATATTGAAAGTCATGTTTTTAATATTAAGTTAAATCACTGCTTTAAGGATATGCCTCACATAAGCATGGAATTACGTGGGGCATATTAAAAGTGTAAATCGTTAAGTATATGCCTTACATAGGTATGGAATTTTGTAGGGCATATTAAAAGTGTAAACTGGAAAGTATTTTAGAAATGAATTCTTATATTATGTAATTGTTTATTTTTGCTTTGTATAATGCCTCATAGCATTGAATGAATAATAAAATGCGCTATTAGTTAATTGAAGGAAATGACGTTCATACCTACAAAGGTACATAAATAATTTAAATGTATAGCTGTTAATGGCCTGATGAAGCCTACGGGTGAAAGCGCTTGCCATTTTTTTGTCTTTTAATAAATTCATGTGATTTATACATTTACTTTGGTCGATCCGTTTCCTTGTGGATATAGCTGGTGAAGTGAATACTGCTGGACCACTGAGTTATTTGTGTTCTCAGCTTTGGATGAACAAACACCTTACATGTGGATTTATTGACCAGAGTGTGGATTTAAAGAACTTTGCTAGTGGATTGAATGCTTTTGGTTATTTAGTGTGGCACTTATATAGCGTTTTTGCGCTATCATAATCTTTGCAGCGGAAATTCTGCCTTAACGCTTCCTTCCTTTTGAACATTTTATATCCATTGGGTTTATCTGGGTAAGCATTTTAAACAGCCAAAGTTTACTTTATTTTAATTAAATGGTAATTAGTTGAGATATTTCTGATATTTGTTGGGAGACAGTTTCACAGTTTAGCTATGTACTTTGAGCAGAGGCAGTCACCATTATGAGTTTTAGATTTTTGGGTAATTGTTGACTCAGTGAACACAGTTGTGTTCAAGGCAAGTACTTGTTTAATAGCTATCTGGTAGCAGATCATGTCTCTGTCCTTTAGAGGGTATTGTGGGAAGTCTTAATGCGAGTGTAGGTTAATAGGTTGCTCATGCCATTTAAGGGACTGAAGTGCAAGACAGAAATGTGTTTGTAAAGTTAACAAGTAACCATATTAATCAATCTTATTAAATGATAGCTCCACTTTGGATAGCAAACAGGACTGTAGGTTAGTCATTACTGACAAGGCATACATGAAGCAAAGGAATAGAAAAGTTTGAGATATAATCCAACATGCATGGTCTGATACAACAGGTTTGATTTTAAAAGGAAGTCCTAGTTCATTTATATATTTTTAAACAAGATATTGGACATGCTGATCGAATAAATTCGTAGTCAGTTATTATGCCTAGTAGTTTTGTACTTGCTCATTTCTAGTATTATCAACTAATAATATTTTATTTGCAGTACTTTAATTGCTGTCTCGAGGTAAAAATACTACTGATATAATTTTCCTTGGATTTAGTGGTTGACTGTAGTGAAAGTAGAAGAGATCACAGAAATAGTAAGGACTCTAGTACACAGGCAGAAGTTGAAATAGAGGTAGTCAAAGGAGAATGTCAGCATCTCAAAACAGGAGGTGTGAGGAGTATAGAACAGATATGAGGCTGAGTCAGGTGTGGAAATGAGGTATCTAAAGAAAGTATGTGCTGAAATGAAGAAGTTTGGGAAGATTTCAAAATAAAGAAGGAGTGAGTGAAAAAGTGGGGAATAGAAAAGATGAACCAGCCTAAGAAATACCACAGGTTGGGGCTAACAAAGGCTAAGAGAGCAGTGGCAACAGCAAAAAAAAAAAAAAAAAAAACAAGGTGTCAGAGGATCCATACCAGCTTCTCGAAAATAACTCTATGGATGGCATAAAGAAACTCTATCAGGTAGAAAGGCAAAGAGAGATTAATAGATGGTCAGACACCCTTTATAAGGGATTTCAAGAATGATCTGTGCAGCAGTCTGCAGGACATCCAAGCCAGACAGAACACATTCCTAGTAGATTTTGAATGGAGAAAGCTCTACAAAATGTCTACTCCCCAGTACACAGCCAGTTATGAAAGAAATGACAAAGGCATCATAGAAGATAGGAACAGTGTTAAGCAGAATGATGTCAGAGGAAAGCAGCAGGGTCAGAAGAAGTCATGCCAGATATGATCAACATGTTGGATGAGTTATGGGTGAAGTAGCCACTGAGGATACTCATAGCAGTATGGAGATAAAGGCATATCCCAGATGATTGGAGAGTGAGCATTCCAGTGCCAGTGTACAAGAAGAAAGGGGACATTCACAACTGTGGGTAGTATAGGGATATCAGACTCCTGTCGCTTGCCATAAACGTGTTGGAAAAGGTGACTGATAACCAGATCCGCAGAGTACTAGAGAGTAAAATAGGAGATGGGAGATGGATTTGTGTCAGGATTCAACGCCACTGAACCAATGTCTTCAGAAAGACAGATAGTACAAAAGAAGATGGAAATGAAGAAAAGTCCAGTTGAGCATTCCTAGACTTGTAGAAAGCATAAGCCAAAGTCCCATGAAAGCTGATTTGGCCAGTTCTGCAATGATTCAAAGTCCTGAAAACTTTGTCTAAAGTAGTGCGGGCAATGTGCAGGCAATGTAGAAGGACCCAATGGTACAAGAAGAAACAATGTTCAGATTGACAGAGGGGTTCTCAGTGGGAGTGGCTCTGAACCCATTGCTGTTATACTGGTGATGGTCTGAATTAGCAAACTGGTTGGAGGGGAAAGGTAATCATAGCTGCCAAATGCAGATTATGTGATAATGCAAGCAGACTCTGAACTGAAACTTCAGCAAATGACAGGAGAATGGAATTTAAACCTGAAGGCACATGCCATGAAACTGAGCATAGATAAGACAGTTGTTATGGCAACTAACAATAGAAATTAGAAGAAGCTAAAAATTAAGATAAAAGGAAAAACAGTGAAAAATGTTAACAGCTTCAAGCATCTGGGATGGCTGGTTGAGGAAAAGAGAAGTTGGAATGAGGAGGTCAAAGCTAGAATCAGAGGTGCTGAAGCCAATTGACACAGATTTTCAGTAACAGTGTATGACAGAAGAATGCCAAAGAAATAAAAATGTAAGGTGTATAAAACAGTGGTGGGAACAGTATTACTGTATGGTATAGAAACCTGGGCAGTAAAGGCAGAGCAGTTGAGGAATATAGAGTTGATATGTGAAAGAAGGGTGGCAGGATGCACAGTGTGGAACAGATGAAGAAACAAGGACCTCTCTTATCAGACGATTACTGAATACAATGCACCTTTTGCCATCTATGTGTCTATAAACATATCACACAACTTGAGAGACCTCAGAGATTCATAACTAAAAAGATCAGAAGCCTCAAAAATCTTACTTATCAGGAGGGAATGGTAATCCTTTCTCTGTACGCAGTCTCTTACAGTCTCCTCCATGGAGATATGTGTCTAGCCTTTCAAGCCATGAAAGATTCAACCCTATTTGACCTCCTGTTCTTTTGCAGACTTAATTGTACCTCAAATACTCAGTTAATGTTGCTGTTCCATTTGTTGATGAGCAGGGCTGGTGACAAAAGGATTTGTATCAGGCAAAGGTGAGATTGCTGCTTATACGAAAAGGCATTTATCATATGAGAAACCTCTCTAACTGTGGTTAAAACAAAGATTTCCATTTGGATTAAGTTGCATCAGAACCCATCCTAAATTCTGATAAAATTCCCCTTAATTTTGATATGGTTATCATTGTAGGTATTGTACAGGAGTCTTTTAGGAAAATCTGCCTCTTATTCCGACGCCCCATTTTCATCTGCCTCTGCCTCTCCCCCTAGGGTTAGTCTCAAACTGCAAGAGTCATGCATCCATTACTTTTTCCTGTATTTGTTCTCTTTTTTTGACTATGTGGTCGGCAACACATACTGTGTATGATAAACTGTTTTATGTAAACCTCAACTCAGGCCGCTAAGGCAGACTTTTTCATTTTTCTTGTATTTGGGGCAGTCATCCTTTAACAAAGGCTGTAGACAGTCCACTGACAACCATATCTTCAGTAAGTTGAGGGTGTCCTGAGAAGGATTTTAACTTGTCTATCCTGCATTGTAAATAGCTCTCTAAAGATATGTGTTCCTTTTGAGCAAATGCTTTCATCCGTGACAAGTTGTTTCAACTGTTAATTCTTGACATTTTGTTATATAGTTTCAAGTTGTGTTTCTTAATATAGCTGCCCCATCCTTTTATACTTTCCAGGTTCCCCATATTTTCTTGAAAATATTTGGTGGGAAGTAAAATTTTAATACCATTTTTAAATCTTTAGTATTAGAATTTTGCTGCTGAAGATGACTGCTTAGGATATTAACATATTTTGCAAAACGTTTTCTGACTGATGGGTGGGAATCATTTGTAATCTGCAATTCCACTGCAGTCTTTATTAATAGCATGCACAGCATTGTTATCTTCTGCAATTGCATGGTTGTGCATTTCTCTGGGGTTTTCTGGGGTTGGGGGGGTATAATTGAGAATCATACTTGTCCATATTGTTGCTTTCTGTTGACGAGTTTGAACCTGTGGAAATATCATCTTCTGTATTTTGTTTTGGGGTGAGACCCACTGATATTCTTCATGAACGAGTGTTTTAAAGACAAGTTTAGGATTTGTCTTAAGTTGCTGAGATTTTGGTATATTGCTAGACTTGACTGCTTTTTTCCCTGTGTAATGTTTTATTTTAAGCTTATTCATTTGCTTTTTAGATGTGCTTGTTACTGAAATTATCATTGGACCAGTGCCTTTACACTGTTTACGCTTCTGCAACCATGATTTCACTTAGAGCTGATGGGTGAGTGGGTCCCTCCGATTCTCCATCTTTGGATGTTGAATCAGTGGGGGAAGATGAATCAACCTTTGAGTTTTGTTCAGGTGACTCATGTTATGGTGGTGGAGTGGAGCTCATAGCAACAGGTGACAGTCATCATCGGAAGAATACTGGTCTGATCATTTCAATTTTTCTAACTCTTTTAGGAGATACAGTCTCCATGGCTGTACTGATATTATTTTAGGACTTCTTTTGCAAATTGTTTACGATCCTGAATGCAATGAGTATGTGAATTCTTGTTTGCACTATATTTAAGCTTCTTAACAATAGACTATTTATCCTTTTTTTCTTAATTTCATCCTGAAAGTCATTAAAAACTGCCAGAAAGAGGCAGGCACTTCTATTCCCGTTCTCTTCAGTTCTACATTTAAATTATCTGCCACATCTAGACAGCACATAGTCATTGTCTCTGTCCAGCATAATGGTACCACCTTACCACCACATAAAGCATCCTTAGGGACTTCTCCAGAGCAAACCTATTTCAGCTTGTAGATGACCTAAGTAAAATTGCAAACAATCCCCTGCAAATGGACTTAGTCGAGAGAGTGGTCATATTCACCTTCAGTTTTTTACCAACATCTAGACAGCTATAGTAAATTCAGGAATAAACACCTCTGGAAAAATTATTGTACTAATAAACTGTATAACAAAAGAGGGAAAACAATAAAAATCTGTGAGAAATATGAACACTGCTACTTCAAGACCACAGTGAAACATGCCAGCAAGGAACTTATGGGCACTGGAAATTTAAAGTAGAGAACTAACTTAAGGTCACTACAAATACCAAAGTAAAATTCTTTCTTCAGTTAAATCAGGAAATTAAGGTATAATGTTCAACAAACTACTGAGCACATCAATAATAATAATATCACACATTCCAATCCCAAGGATGTATCTAATACATTATCTGACAAATTTAAGACTAACTTTACTCCACCTACCCATATTGCTGCAACCACTATCCCTGAAAATTTAGATCCCCTGTCATCAACTTGGATTCTTAGAAGCTCTTTCAAAGGGTAAAATGTTTTTCTTTGTTACCTGATAACACTCCAAGCCACATTTTTATCAGTGTCAAGTATGTACTACTTGAGTCTCTACTTAAAATCTTCAACCTCAGTCTATCCTCATTATTTGTCTCGGATGTCTGCAGAGCAGCCGCTTTAACTCATGTCTAAAGTATGTTCTCTCTAAAGACCCATGCAATTATAGGCCCATCCACCTTATATCCAAGCCACTAAATGTATCACTGCATAACTCATTTATGCACTCACTGGCAATTAAATTGTTCTGTACATCATTCAGTTTGGTTTTATGAAGGGCAGTTCATTTCTCCTGAAACTAGTAAACTTCTTTGAAAAGGTTATAGAGGGTGATGACAGTGGTTTCTCTATGAACACTGCTTATCTTGACCTAGAAGAGACTTTTGACACAATCCCCATGCTGGTATTATTATAGGTAGGTTCATAGGTAGGTACTAGGCTATCTGCCCAAGGGCATTTACGAGCCTAGTCAGAGTGTGTCGGCTTTCGCCGCCCCATTGATTAATTAACTGATCCTCTGTCAAGCAGAGCCAATGAAGTGATCCCAGGGGTGTATTTTCTGTTACCCATCCACTCATCAAGGTTTCTCTTGAAGAGTGTTAGTGAGGGGCTCTGCCTGATGTAATTTGGAATTTTGTTCCAAAGCATGGGGAGTCTCTGTGACAGGAATCGATCCCTCCAGCATGTTCTATTTATTGTTATGGTGAGGTTAGCTCACTAGAGCACATGGCTCGCAGTGACTTGGATTCCTTTAAGTAGAGCATGTCCATCAGTTCTGAGTTGGGCTTGGCTTTGTAAGTCAGGCAGAGATCACCTCTGTGTAAGCAATATGCCACTGAGTACAGCTGGAGTTTTTTCAGTCAGGCTGCATAGGACATAGGTTTGAGACCAGTAATCCTCTTGGTGAGGTACTTTTGTGGTCTTTCCAGCTGTTGGAAGTGTCTTGTGAGGTACATCCCAAATGGGGCATTGTACTCTATGATGGGTCTAATGAGTGACGATTAGAGGGGCACTGTAACCTCTTTACTTCCAGATGCGAACCCTTTAGTAATTAGATTGGCCACATAAAAGCATTTCCTAACTACTTTGGTAATATGATTGTCAAAGGAGAGATTACTATCTACCTGGGTCCCCAGATCTTTTATTACCTCTTCTGTATTAAGGGGGCTGCCACCTATGTGGTAATTCATGGGTGTTTTGTTTTTCCCAAACTGGATGACTATGCATTTTTTGGCATTTAGCTTGAGGCAATGACTTTGACACCAGATGTCTGTCTCAGTAAGGCCCTTTTGGAGGATGTCCGTGTCAGCCGGAGAGTCAATTATGGCTCCCAGTTTGCAGTCATCGGTGAATTTGGTTAGCCATAGTCCTCCTGTGTTTGCCTGTACTTCTGAGAAGTATATGCCAAACAGTAGGGGTCCCAGGACTGAGCTTTGCAGGATACCACTTGTGACTGGTTTAGAGTCGGACATGGAGCCCACTATTCTTACCGTGTGAGTTCTGTCTGTAAGCCAGTTGGCAACCCATCTCATGACGCAGGGGTTTATGTTCAAGTTGGTGAGTTTTTCTGTAATACCTGAGTGGTGATGGTGTTGAAACCATTGGCGAGGTCAAGATAGGCTGTGTGAACCACCTTTCCCCTCGTCTATGGCCTTGGTGACTGTCTCGAAGAAGTCAACCAGGTTTAGTAGGCATGATCTGCCCTTCACAAAGCCAAGGTGGGTCGGGTCAAGTGTTTGGAGGTTCTCAATGTCTTTGTTAATGAGTTCCATGATGATGTGCTCCATAGCCTTGCAGACCAGGCTAGTCAGGCTTATGGGGCGATAGTTACCAGGGTCAGTTGTGGCCCTTCCTTTGTGGAGAGGAATAACCGTTGCTGTGCGCCATTCTATGGGCACATAGCCTGTGAAGAGGCTGAGGTTGGACAGCGTGTTTAGGTGGGGGGTTAGTTCATTCTGTAGTTCATGTAAGACGCAGCCTGGGACACGATATGGTCCCATTGACGCTGTGCTTTTGGCTTTTAAAAGGGCTGTTTTCACCCATGCGCCTGTGATTTTTGGGACACTACACTTTTCCAGTATTGTTGTGGGCTCTTTCGGAGGTGAGGGGGGGGTGAAGCTTTTACTGAATCTATCTGCCAGGATGTTGGCAATATCAGTAGGTTCAGTATATTTTGTGCTATTTTGCACTAGTTCAGTGCATATCTGCAAGTTGCCACTTAGATTCTGAACATAACTATAGAAGGCTTTGTGGTTATCTTTTGAATCCTTGGCTATTTTTCTTTAAAAGTTAGCCTTGGATGATTTCATGAGGGACCTCAGTTTCTTACTGATACTGATCAGGGATGTTTTTCCTTCTTGGGATTTGCTTTTTTTCTGAACTAGTTTCCTCCTTCTATCCTCCTTCTATTGTATAGCCTGTTTATTGCAGGGGTCCACCAAACTGGTTTCCTTCTCTTAGAGGAGTGAGTCTTGGTTTTGCTAGGGATGGCATGATCCCTGCATCCTTGTAGGTGTTCATAGAGTGCATTTGTAAAGGTTTCTGCATCTTGGGCAGCATTATCCTTTAGCGTAGGGGCTGTGAAACTTACCACCTCTGTCTTAAGAAAGGTGAAGTTTGCTTTAGAAAAGTATTTTACTGTGGTTTCCTTAGTTGGGGGTGGTGGTGGGGTATGGACACCCAGAGTGATTAGTTTATGGTCTGATCTAACCAGTGATGGGTTGATCTCCGGTGTGGAACACCTGTCGCCCATGTTAGTGATGACCAGGTCTAACATGTTTTCTCCTCTGGTAGGGGAGTTTACCAGCTGATCCAGGGCATTTGAGTTGATGAATTCCAGGAAGCGCTGGGCATGGGAAATTGTACTCGAGTAGTTTTCCCATTGAATGGTAGGGTAATTGAAATCACCCTGTATCAGGGTGTTTGGTAGGACCTTTGTGTTTTCCAGTGTCTCCAGAAAGGTGGAGTGGTGGTCCTGGGTCATGGAGGGTGGTCTGTAGCAGGCCACAATTTGCATTGCAAATTTGCCTGATGTTAGTTGCACATGGATGATCTCAGAGGTATCATGCTGTGCCACTAACCTGGATGTGTAGGTATCCTTGATGAATATGGATACACCCTCTTCTTTTGTGTTTCAGTCCGTGTCCTGTGGCCGAAACGTGTGGTATGAGTTGTAGCCCGGTAGTGCCGGGGTGCTCTCTGGAGCCTTGAATCAGGTTTCAGTTACTGTACAAATGCTGACATTCTCCATACTGAGAAGTGCTTTGAGTGCATGCGTTTTGAGATTTAAACTCCTGGCGTTGAGTAGCATAACCCACAGTTTTTTTGTTAATTGTGCTGTTTATGGAGGTGGGTTTGACTTTTGAGCCTTGCGTAAAAAAGGCACTATGGGAGCAGCAAGAGCTTTGGCCAGTATTCGAAAGCCTAAGGGTGACAGGTGCAAACTATCTCTTGTGAAGCAATGTGGCTTATCGAGCATGTCGTCCCAAGCTGATAGACACTGGATCCCCTTTGAATGACACCAGAAGCTTAGCCAATTGCTGAAATTTATCATTTTTTCTTCATACTGAGGTATCATTCTTGGTGAGGGCAGGATGCTGCTCAGGGTCAGGGTCATACCAGCCTGGGCTACATGATCAGAGAGCTCTTCCATGTCTCTTTTCAGGTAGTCCAGGGAGGTACATCTCAAGTCATTCACACCAACATGAACAATGACAGAGTCATATTTGTACTTGTTCTGGAGTGACCTGAGTGCTTGTGTTATGTGTCAGATTCTGGCTCCCAACAGGCAGCTAACAGTAACCTTCTGCTTGCCCAGCCTAGTGAGTGGGACGTCAGTGTGCCTGACTATAGAGTCACCTATTATTAGTGTGTTAGGTATGTTATTTCGCCTTGAGGGATGTGATTGTGCGGCACACTGATTTTGTGTTTTATGTGTCGTCTGGTTTGTGACGGGAAGTGCAGGTTGTTTGGATGTCTGCTTTGAAGGTCTCTGATGCATTTACAGGTTTTTATTTAGAGCTGCCGAGTATGATTTTCTGTATTTATGTGTATTTTTTGCCAGTGCTATTTTAGTAGGTCTGTGTGTGGCAGGAGTTTTGGTGCAAGTGTTAACCTCCTCCTCTTGACTGCCTGTTCCAGTCTTGGGTGAAGACAGCTTAGCTTCCAGTTTGGCTGTATAATTGCATCTCTCGCATATGTTAGTGTTTTGTGATAGGAGGAGAGGGTTGTCTCTGTACATGAGGCAGTTGTAACATTGCCTCAGGATACCCAGATTCACCAGCTGGACTGAAGTGTGCACCTGAAGTTGCCCTTTGGTCATGCCTGAATAGTAGGGTGAGCTGCTTAGTCGCTTGGTTGGTGAGGGGTGAATAAAGATCCTTGCCCTGCTGGGCAATCAGTGTCAGGGTATATTAGTGCTTGCTATTAGGTCTGAGCAAAATGCTTTCTGAATGCTTAGGTTGAGAGTTAGACTAGTTTCATGGGAGAAACTGAAGAGGAGACTTAGTGGAGCCAGGAATAATTTAACCATAGCTAACCGGCACTGCCCAGTGTGCAAAATCATGCAAATGCGTTTTTTATAGTAGGTGAATGAAAGAGATAGAAATTAGCCCGAAATGGCCAATAAACTACTAACGTCTGGGCTGGAACCACTCCTGCAGGGACAGATAGGTTGCTCAAAGCTCCCCTCTCTCATAGGTGAACAGAGAAACTTCCTTCTATCCAAATAAGGTATGGACAACTCAAAAACTAGTATCACAGCCCCAAATTCAGCACTAGCCTGAAAACTGGACTATACTAGCTTAGAAAGGTGGGTTACAAGGATTTTTTTGTTTTTTTTTTTTGAAAAGATAAGGCAAAAACAGTAAAAAATGCACTTAAAACAGCTTTAAACGACTACAAACAAGTGTATAGCCTACAACAGTTAAACAAATTATTTAAACAAAAAACAACTTTTTTAAAGTGCAGGCAGTCAAATAAGTACAATATGTGAAAAAAACAAGCTTTTAAAACACAATAAACATTGGAAAATCTGCGTTAAGGCGGAAAACACTTAAGTACAGCAAGAAAGTACAGAAAACTGATACTTAATCACGCCAAAGTCTCTCTCCTAAGCTAGAAGGCTTCTATCAGTTTAAGGCTTTCTAGTGCTACCCTGTAGGTTAGTTACAGGAAAGATGGGAAACAAGCACAGGTGTGGTCTTTTAAACCAGAAAGTTGAAAGAGACGGTCAACCTGTCCAAATGGTCAATAAACTACAGTTTCTGGGCAAAGAACTTCTCCTCTCATGGTAGATAGGCTACCTAGTGCTTACCACTCCCACCGATGAGCTAGAAGGCTTTCCTCCAACACAGAAAGGCTTGCGGGGCTCAGAAGCTTACAAAGAGTCCTGGAATACAGCAAATCTGTACCTAGACTAGACTAGTTACAGGAAAGGCGGGGAACAAGTACAAACGTAGGCTTTTAAGTCAGCAAGTTGAAAGAGATGGAAAACTGCCCAAACAGCCAAATAAACTATAATTTCTGGGCCAAAACTCACTTTTCCCAAGGAGGATAGGCTACCTAGTGCTTACCACTCCCATTGATAAGCTAGAAGGCTTTCCTCCAACACAGAAAGGCTTGGGGGTTCAGAAGCTTACTAACAATCCTGGATACAGCAACTCTGTAACCAGACTAGGCTAGTTATAGGAAAGGTGGGAAACAGGCACAAGTGCAACTTTCAAACCAGAAAGTTGAAAGAGATGGAAAAAAAATGCTCAAACAGCCAATAGCTACAATTTCTGGACCAGGGATCACTCCTCTTGTGGTAGATAGGCTACCTGATGCTTACCACTCCCACTGATAAGCTAGAAGGCTTCCCTCCAACACGGAAAGGCTTGGCGGGCTCACAAGCTTACAAAGAGTCTTGGATACAACAAATCTGTACCTGGACTAGACTAGTAACAGGAAAGGCAGGAAACAAGGGCGAACACAGGCTTTTAAATCAGAAGGTTGAAAGAGATGGAAAAGCTTCCCAAACGGCCAATAAACTATAATTTCTGGGCCAGAAACCACTCCTCCTGTGGTAGATAGATTACCTACTGCTTACCACTCCTGCTGATAAGCTATAAGGCTTCACTCTAACACAGAAGGGCTTGGGGGGCTCAGAAGCTTACCAACATTCCTGGATACAACAAATCTGTACCTGGATTACACTAGTTATAGGAAAGGTGGGGACCAAACGCAAAACGGGTTTTTAACCAGAAAGCAGAAAGAGATGGAAAAACTGCCCAAATGGCCAATGAACTACAATTTCAGGGCCAAAACCCACTCTTCCCATGGTAGATAGGCTGCCTAGTGCTTACCACTCCCACTGATAAGCTAGAAGGCTTCCCTCCAACACAGAAAGGCTTGGGGGGCTCAGAAGCTTACCAACAGTCCTGGATACAGCAAGTCTGTATCTGGACTTGACTAGTTACAGGAAAGGCAGGAAACAAGCTTAGAATTTTTATTTTATTTTTTTTTTTTTTACAGAAAATCAGCTAAAACTATAGTAAATACAAGTCAACACTACTGCAAATACAGTTCAAATAAATGCAATTAAATTAACAAATGTATGTATATATGTATATATATATATATATATATATATATATATATATATATATATATATATGTGTGTGTATGTATATATATATATATATATGAATTTGATTAAACAAAGATCCTCAATAACATAAAAGTACAGTAGCAGGCATATATATATATATATATATATATATATATATATATATATATATATA
The DNA here is from genome assembly GCF_019279795.1 of Protopterus annectens. Taxonomy (NCBI): domain Eukaryota; kingdom Metazoa; phylum Chordata; order Ceratodontiformes; family Protopteridae; genus Protopterus; species Protopterus annectens. The sequence goes on along the minus strand of NC_056728.1, from coordinate 1,986,947,540 downwards.
TATATATTATATGCCTGCTACTGTACTTTTATGTTGTTGAGGATTTTTTTTAATCAAATTCACTGCAATTAGCAAAAATATTGTTACTTTTTTAGATATTAATTATTCTGATACATTGTTGAGTTGTTTACTGCAATAACCCTGAACATCTTTAAAATCAAAGCAGGTCTCAGTGGTTGTAAGTCTCTTTATGTTTATATACATTCAGTTATAGCAAACTAACTGTCCATAAGATTTTAATTACCTTATGTGTGGCAGATGAAAATGGATATAGGTGTTTCATGACAAGATATATAATTTCCTATGGAAATAATAGAAATTTACTGCCCATGATGTTAGGTAACATATGCTGACATTTCTGCTTGACTGCCTTTACTGCTTGATAGCCTCACTTGCACTTCAATACTGGAGACAAGGCAGGCTTATTAAGCACTCTGTGACACCAGAAACATGCTTAACAAACTTTTATTAAGAAACATTTAGCACTGTTAAGATTTGGTCATGTCATATGGATTAGCAGCTGACAGTACCAGCCAAAAAAATAAATAAATAACACCAGCAGGAAATACAATGGCTTTGAAAACTGTTAGATATTTTGCACTGCCACACTCATTAACAATAAATGTGGCAGAACAAAGTGTCTAACAACTTTTAAAGCCATTTGTTCTTCTAGTACCTACCTTCTTTTTGCCTACTGTTTGTCAGTGCTAAATGTTTAACTGTCTTTGAAATCTAGTAAAACATTTCATGCTCCTAAATTTTTTTTTGCAACTGGTAGTACATGGAGCAGATAAAATTCTGTCCACTACAGACAATTATGAGTGGATCTCCGCAATCATAATACTTCAGCAAAACCAATGTATAGAGCTGCCCAAAGGTCCAATCCAAGATGAAAACCACGATATTAGCAAAACAGACAAGGAAGGACCACCATGAAGAAAAATATCCAAGTACGAATAATAATTTAATGAAACAACAGATGAGCACTTTCACGTGGAAACCATGCTTCTTCAGATCTAAGTTACAAAATAAAGCCTACAATTTAAATAACCTACTCAACATAATTAATTAAATAATTAAATAATTTTCACTTATGCATCAATTAAACAACTTAAAACATCTTAAAAACAAGCATCACTATAGTAACTGATACTTAATTGATCAATTAATTAAATGAAAAGCTAAAACTGTTTAAAAAAACAACTTGAAAACAAATACATAATTTGTTCATTTAAATTGTCGTGCTTTCAGAGCTGGTTTAATACTAATAAAGGAATTCAAACCAGGGGAGACATGTGCTCGTAACTTGAAAATCCAACGTAGTTCTATACATTCCAAGTAATTATTAATATTGCCTCCTCTCTCACTAACAAAAACTAATTGTAATACTTTGAACCTAAAGGCATGTGTATGAAACTCAGAGATGTGTTTTGCCAAGGCATTTTGCATATCAGCATTCTTAATGTCATATAAATGATTATAAATCCTACCTCTAAGCCTCCTAGAAGTTTTTCCCACGTAAAAACAGCTACAGCATGTGCATGTAGCTAAATATATAAGGTTGCTGTTGTTACAAGTAGCATAAAATGTTGGCGAAAACTCAAAATTTAAGGTGGGGTAACAAAAACTTTTAGTATCATCTATCACTTTACACATGTTACAGGAACCAGTGACCACATGGGAACGTACCAAAAGTCATGGAAATTTTTGGTCTTATCCACTGTCTCTTATCTTTACATAAAATCTGTTTTAAATTAAGACGATTTTTATAAACAAACCTGGGTGTCCTTCCTATTAGTTCTTCTGTGGAAGGATCTATAGTTAATATATGCCAGTTTTGCTTTATAATTCTAGTAACAGTTTCATTGTCATTAGTATATTTCACAATGAAACTAAGTTTCTTACTAGGGGAATAAATATTTCAACCCAAAGCAGCATACTCCATTACAGCTGAGTTATTCATTAATAAATTATCATTTTTAAAATCCTGTTCTTTGGCCTTTTTTATTGTACTGTCTGTATAGCCTCTATCTTTAAACAACCTCTCTAAAACTACAGTTTCATCATTTAACACTTCTTGTTCTTTACAAATCCTTTTTATTCTATGGTATTGTCCTTTTACTATGTTCAGAAATATAAATCTGGGATGCATGTTGTTAAGATGCAACAGTCCATTTCTCCAACATGGTTTTCAAAACAACCTAGTGCTAAGAAGTCCAGAACTGTTCTTAAGGTCAGAAAAATCAAGAAAATCTATCTTGTGCATATTATGAATAGATGTAAATTTTAAGAATTCAGTGCTAGATTCAAGATAGTTTACAAACTCACATAAAAAAGAGACGACTCCCTTCCAAAGAAAGAAAACGTCATCCACAAAACATCTGTACAAAATAATGTATGGATAGTAAGCACATTTAAAGACGTAGGGTTTCCCAAAAATACATTACTAGATTTCTATAAGTGTTCGCACATGGGGTGCCCATAGCGACACCCCATTGTTGCAAATAAAGGTTGTCTTCAAACAATGAATACATTATTAGTAAGTACCATCTCAGGAAGGGCACAAATCAAAAAAACTTCATCATTACTCATACGGGTTAGACTGTGCAAAACGTCCCTGATGGCATCTGCCCCATAGTCAATAGGTATGGAGGTAAATAGATTCTTAACATCTAGTGTAACTAGAAGAACTTCACCATCCATATATTCATTATTATATTGTTCAATATCACTTAACAATTGTGTAGTGTCCCTTGAAATTGTGGGTATCTGTTTAACCACAGAACCAAGTTTCTGTTCAATGTATAAGGACATAGTTTCTGTTAACCACCCACCACCCGCAACAATGGGTCTCATGGGAGGTGGAAGTATTAACTTATGTAATTTAGGTGGCCCTTTTATACAAGGAATCAAAGGGTGTTCTACGTGCAAAAACTCATAATGGTCACGATCAGTTAATCTGCACGTCAATAAATCATAAAGGTTATCCTTCACATTGCTATAGATTTTCAATAAATCACAACTGTTTATAGCAACATAAGTTTCAGTATCAGCCAATAATGTAGGCATATCCTTTATGAAGTCTGCCGTATTCATAATAGCTATTCCACCTCCCTTATCTATGGGTCTAATAGTTATATTGGAATTCATCTTAAAAGACCGTAGTGCTTCATTTTCAGCAGGGGTCAATGTAAAATAAGTACAATTGTTTTTTCCATATAAATAATCATATACATCTTTTTCACAAGCTTTCACAAAGCATTCAACATGGGGGGTAATGTTGGAACATAGGAACTTTTAGGTCTAAACCTATCATAAGAACAACAAATTTTTTGACACTGTTCCTTATTAAACGTGAGTTTCAAACTAAGATTACGGCCGAACATCCTAAGGTCAGTTAATAAGTCACTGATTTCTGTCCTAGTAGATGGAATAAAGGAAAGACTTTTATTCAGTAAAGACAGTTCCGAGGAAGATAACACGTTTTAACAAATTGAACACCAAGTCTTTTACCTTCCGGTTCTCCTGTTGGCTTTGCTGTCATTCTCTTTTGAGTATTTTCTTTTTTGTCAACCCCAGCTGCTGGATCTCATTTGCGGTTTGGGGTACAACTTCATAGGTAGTGGTAAAAAATGTTCAGTATTAAACGGTGGCAATACCTTTGGTCTTGCTCCAGTTCCTAAGTTCAGAAACACCTGCTGATTAGGAGGGGCCGTTGAACCTTGTGATGTACCAGGAAATGAAGCAACAGAGCTGGTTATAGTATTGCTGGATGCATTTGATGGTTCTAATAGTGCATCACGAAAAGATAAATGCCCTGGTTCAGCTTGTATAGGCACTGTTGTTGTATTAATGGAATTAGGCTTATGCTCAATTCCCTCAGTATTGTGTTGCAGGTCATTAGGACGAAAATTGTTTTTGGGCCAAACAAAGACATTCCCGGTGCTGAAATCTTTGAAATCTCTTTGAAGTTTCCTTTGTTTGGTCTGTTGCAATTTTTTACTATAAAGTGATATGTTCATATAAATATTAGAGAGTAGTTCATCGAATAAATCACCCTTAAAACGGGCAGTGATATCTTTTTGTATATTTTCAGCTTTCTTACTAAGTTCTTCTTCTATCGGTTGAAAGTACTCTATTAGCAATTTCATATATTTTTCACCTAGCTCTATATTCAACTGTTGCCATCGTTTTAAGAGCTCTGGGTGAGAGTCCCCATACACAGGCTAAATGTTTAACTTTCTTTCAAATCTAGTAAAACATTTCATGCTCCTACATTTTGTTTTGCAACTGGTAGTACATGGAGCAGATAAAATTTTGTGCACTACAGACAATTATGAGTGGATCTTCGCAATCATAATGCTTAGTATGTGTTGTTGACATGACTGCCAAGAAATTCACCTCTTCAGCTTTAATCTCTAGCTGAATTTCATGGCATCCTCTTATCAAACACATAAGCAGGTTACGATTGGAGGCCCAGCTATAATCTTGTATATTATTACAGCATTAAGGACTGATTAGGGTGTCATTATATTGTGGTATAAACTTAACTGCTGGATGTTGGTCATTACGGGGAAGCCTGGTGACCAAAAACAAGAAAGTGAGTATATCATAGCACAACCATTTTTTTAATATAGGGAAACTCTCTGCTTTTCTACAGAAACAACTTCTGTTCAAGGAAAACATTGCAGTAGCAACTAGAATAGTCTTGGCAAACTAGAAACAGACTAATACTGAATCATTATTAGGATGTGTTTAAGGCCTTTTTTTCAAGAGCAACAAATTAAGTGGGAGAGGTCTCTCATAAAAGAAATGACTATTGAACTAAAAACCTTGCAATAAATTAATTTGACTTTCAATACTAACATATATTCCTAACCGCACAAGTTATTTGTCAAAGCATTTAGGCTTAAAATGCAAACTCTATCAGATTCTAATACACAGGTAGGTTCTGTCAAAGTAAACCTAAACTTTATAATGAGACTTTCACAGCATATAGAATACTGATTAAAAAGATATGATTATGAGAAAGCTGCAGATATCATGTGATGAAATTTGAGGTGCTAGGACACTGTGGATCTTGTTAATTACAAGACATCAAAAGGGAATAAGAAAGTGCTGCTCTGATTGTTATTCTGAAAATACTGCCAAATGATGCTAAAAGCAGTAATAGCTGCCATATATCTGTTTTCCTTTAATAAAGCTGAGAAGCAGAATTAAGGGCTCCAAATATGGTATTGTAGGCAGTCATGCAGTTATTACAAGTCCTTGTCTAATTCACTGACAGCCTTACCATGCTGAAATACAGAGACTTTAAGAATCAGATATGAAGCCAAATCCTTTTCTTACAGCACACAAATGTAGGTTTCAGCCCTAAAGAAATCGGTAGGGACAGCAATGTTTCTTCATTTTCCCCTGTGTTTATGACACTAAACTAGGGCAAAAATCTGCACACTGTTTGTTCAATTAATATCTGCCTTTACCTGAAAAATATCAGATGCATTCATGATCAGTGGGCTATGAAACATGATCTCAAGCAATCTCCCCCACTCGTTATGCTTATATAATTGTAGATAAGTCACTTAACCACTTATTGGAAATCTATGTATATGCTAACTTTTAAACATAGGTTCATAGGTTCATAGGCAGCTACTAGGCTATTGGCCCTAGGGCCTATATAAGCCTAGCCAAAAAGATACCCTGGTTTTCACCACCCAAGAAAGTTATTTTCCTGTGCCCCTGTCAAGCAGAGCCACAGAAGTGATCCCTGGGGTGAATTTCCTATCTCCCATCCAAACATCAAGATTGTTCTTGAAGAGTGCTAATGAGGAGCTTTGTTTGATATAGATAGGTAGTTTGTTCCAGAGTATGGGAAGTCTCTGGGACAGGAAAATCTATCCCTCCAGCATGTTTTGTTTATTGTGGTGACAAGGTTTAGGTCCCTAGAGCATGTAGCTCGGAGGGATTGGGATTTCTTTAAGTGGAGCATGTTCAACAGCTCTGGGTTTGACATAGCTTTATATGTTAGGCAGAGATTGCCTCTGAGTAGGTGATATGCGGCGGAGTAAAACTGAAGTTTTTTGAGACGGTCTGCGTAGGCCATCTGTTTGAGGCCAGTAATCCTCTTTCTGAGGTATTTCTGCGGCCTTTCCAGTTGTTGTAGATGTCTTGTGAGGTGCATACCAAAAGGGGCACTGTATTCTATAATGGGTCTAATGAGTGATGAGTAGAGGGGAACAATGACCTCTTTTTTCCTGGATGAGAAACATTTTGTGATGAGGTGTGCCATGCAGAAGGATTTCCTTACTACTGTGGTGATGTGATTATCAAAGGAGAGACTACTGTCCACCTGTGTCCCAAGGCCTCTTAGCACACTTTCGGTGTTAAGTAGACTACCACCTTTGTGGTAGTTCGTGGGTACAGAGTTTTTACCAAAAGGGATGACAATGCACTTTTTGGCATTGAGCTTGAGGCCATGGCTTTGACACCAGGCATCTGTCTCAGTCAAGCCCTTTTGTAGGATGTCCACATCGTTAGGAGTTTCGATTATGGCTCCTAGTTTGCAGTCATCTGCGAACTTCATTAGCCAAAGACCTTCTGTGTTAGCCTGTACTTCAGAGAAGTAGATACCAAGCAGGAGAGGAACCAGGACTGAACTCTGTGGTACTCCACTTGTCACTGGTCTGAAGTCGGATTTGGAGTCTGCTACTTTCACAGTATGGGTTCTATCAGTGAGCCAGTTGGTAACCCATCTTGTGACATAGGGATTTATACTTAGTTTAGTGAGTTTATCTATAATTCCAGAGTGGGGGGTGGTGTTGAAAGCCTTGGCAAGATCTAGATAGACTGTGTGAACCACCTTACCCTCAACTATGGCTTTGGTGACCACCGCTTCAAAGAAGTCTGTCAGATTTAGGAGACATGATCTGCCTTTTACAAACCCAAACTCGGTGGAGTCCAGAGTTTGGAAATTACCACTGTCATTGTTTATAAGCTCCATAATGATGCATTCCATAGCCTTGCAGACCAGGCTCGTCAGGCTAATGGGGCGGTAGTTCCACTGAAGCTGACTGTTTTACTAATTAAGTGATGTTGTGCAATCATTTAATTGTGGTGTTTTTTGCTCAGAAACCTGAACTTTCTGCAATGTATGCGAACAGAATGTTTTCACATCTCTTTGTCCTTGAAATTATACAGTTGTGACAAAAGTAGAAGGCAAGTCAGACTTTTTCTTTGCTTAAAAATCCCAGCATAATCTTGCTGGTCTGCTTCTTAAGGAGAAATGTTAATCTTTTCCAGACAGCATTCCTTTTTCAAATAAATGTGTCTAGTTCAAACTGTTTCCTAATATAGGCCACAAAACAAAGATGGAGCATTAAAAATATTAGTAAATAATTGAATAAAAATTAATGAAAATCATTATTTAAGTCCAAGATCTTGTAAACAAGACTGTAAAATAACTGAGCTTAATGAAAGTATAAGATCCATAGTTTCTGTGACTGCTAAAGAGGGAATAGTAAACCAAGCTTTCTAAAACCTGTGAGTCACTGGCACATATACTTCAAGATGTCCAGGTAACAGTGGGATGCAAAAACATTCAGACAGTAGGGTTGCTGAAATCTTTAATCATAACTCTGTTAGAAAATCAGTTATGAAGACATTATAGCTAACATCTGACTCTTATTGAATTACAGCCTTGTCAATTTTATAGAGTTGATAGAGCAGTACCTGCTTCAAATGAATGTAAAATTCCAACTGCTAACGTTATGTTGACTGAACAAATGAATGTGGCATTGTCAGCACCATTAAAACATGAAGGCCTTCAGTTTCATGATGTTGCAATAGCAATTCTTGCTGGTCTCCCCATAGATATAAAAAGGTATGTGCTTGCTTCTTTTTCAATGTTTTTACGAGTAAGGAGAAAAAAGCAAAAATGCTTTAGCTAATCCAGTCAATTAAAACTTGTTTGAAGAGATGTTTCAATCTTTTTGCTACAAGACAAACCCACCTCCATAGGTATCACAAACCCACCTCCATAGGTATCACAAGGGATAAGAAACTAAGAGTAATGCTACTCAATGCCAGAAGTCTAAACCTCAAGATGCACGCACTCGAAACTCTCCTTAGCATGGAGAACATCGATATCTGTGCAGTAACAGAAACCTGGTTCAAGGCTTCCGGGAGCACCCCAGCACTACCAGGTTATACCTCATACCATGCTTTTCGGCCCCAAAACTTGGACCGAACCAAAAAAGGAGGGGGAGTATCAATATTCGTCAAAGATACCCACACCTCCAGGTTGGTGGCACAGCACGAAGCATCAGAGACTATCCATGTGCAACTAACTGTGGGTAAAACTGCCTTCCAGTTTATAGCCTGCTACAGACCACCCTCCCAAACACAGGAACCCCACTTGGCCTTCCTGAGAATACTGGAAAATATGAAGGTCTCTCCAAACACCATTATATTGGGCGACTTCAACTACCCAAACATAGACTGGGAGCATTACTCTAGCTCCAACACCCTAGCCCAAAGGTTCCTAGAATTTATAAACTCAAATGCTATGGAACAACTTGTTACCACTCCCACAAGAGGGGAAAACATACTGGACCTGATCATCACCAACATGGGGACACTATGCTCCAGACCAGAAGTGTATCCCTCACTGGTAAGATCAGACCATAAACTAATCTCACTGGATATTCACATCCCAACCCCACGCCCTGGCCAGAAAACCACAGTGAAAAACTTCTCTAAAGCAAATTTCACATGCCTCAAAACCGAGGCGAAATCCTTCAAAGCCCCCGGCCTGTGGAAAATACGGCCCAGACCGCAGAATCCTTTATAAACACATTCTATGAACACCTTCAGGAATGCATGGATCATGCAATCCCAAATAAAACCAAGACCCAATCCTCCAAAGGCAGACGTCCTGTCTGGTGGACCCCAGCCATAAACAAACTATACAATAGAAGGAGGAAGCTACTACATGATAGAGCAAAATCCCCAAAAGGGAAGTCATCTCTGATCAGTATTAGCAAAAAACTACGGGCACTCATAAAATCATCTAAGGCCAGCTTCGAGAGAAAAATTGCACAGGACACTAAGGATAATCACAAGGCTTTCTTTAGTTATGTTAGGAACCTGGGTGGGAATTCCCAGATATGCTCAGAATTAGACCAAAATGACAAAAAATACACCGAGCCCACAGACATTGCCAACATCCTAGCTGACAGGTTCAGTGCAAACTTCTCCCCCCTCTCTCCACCAAAAGGGCAAATATCTATCCCAACAGATTGCTGCCCCCCTGACATCTCAGATGCTCAGGTAAGAGCCGCCCTCTCCAAAGCAAAAAACACAGCATCAATGGGACCAGATGGTGTCCCGGGCTGCGTCCTACATGAACTCCAAGAAGAGCTAAACCCAAACATAAAACTATTGTTCAATCTTAGCCTTACTACAGGATATGTACCCAAAGAGTGGCGTACAGCAACAGTAGTCCCTCTCCACAAAGGTGGTGCCTCAACGGATCCTGGAAACTATCGCCCATAAGCCTGACTAGCTTGGTCTGCAAAGCTATGGAAAGGATCATCATGGACCTCATAAATAAAGATATTGGGGACCTACAGACACTGGATCCTACCCAGTTTGGCTTTGTTAAGGGCAGATCCTGCCTCTTAAACCTGGTCAATTTCTTTGAAACAGTCACCAAGGCCATTGACGAGGGGAAGGTGGTCCACACAGCCTACCTGGACCTCGCAAAAGCCTTCGATACAATACCCCACTCGGGCATTATAGATAAGCTCACCAGCTTAAATATAAACCCCTATGTCACTAGATGGGTTGCAAACTGGCTCAAGGACAGAACCCACATGGTTAGAATTGCTGGAGCCATGTCAGACTCCAAACCAGTTACAAGTGGCGTCCCACAAGGCTCAGTCCTGGGACCTCTCTTGTTCGGTATATATTTCTCGGCGGTACAGGCCAACACGGAAGGACTGTGGCTGACCAAGTTCGCAGATGACTGCAAACTGGGCGCCATAATCAATTCTCCAGCCGACACAAGCATCCTCCAAAAGGGCCTCATAGAAACAGACAACTGGTGCCAGAGCCATGGCCTCAAGCTAAATGCCAAAAAGTGTATAGTCATCCCCTTTGGCAAAAACAAAGTGCCCACAAATTACCACATAGGTGGTAATCCATTAAGTACAGAAGAAGTCATCAGGGACCTGGGGACCCAAGTTGATAGCAATCTCTCATTTGACAACCACATGGCCAAAGTGGTTAGAAAAACATTTTATATAGCCCACCTAATCATGAAGGGATTCACATCTAGATCAGGGGAGGTCATCGTACCTCTTTACTCATCCCTCATCAGGCCCATAATTGAGTACAATGCCCCTTTTGGATGTACCTTACCAGACACCTGCAGCAACTGGAAAGACCCCAAAAGTACCTCACCAAGAGGATCAAAGGGCTCAAACAGATGCCATATTCTGCCCGGTTAAAGAAACTCCAGCTCTACTCAGTGGCATACCGCCTGCTCAGAGGCGATCTGTGCCTGACGTATAAAGCCATGTCCAACCCGGAATTAATGGACATGCTGCACCTCAGAAAATCCAAATCCCATCGAGCTACGTGCTCGAGAGACTTGAACCTCAGCACTGAAATAAATAGGACATGCTGGAGGGACAGATTCATAACCCAGAGGCTCCCTTCACTCTGGAATAAAATCCCAGTCCAGGTTAGGCAGAGTCCCACATTGACTCTCTTCAAGAGGAATCTTGATGAGTGGATGGGAGATCGTAGGTTTACCCCGGCTATCACTTCTGTGTCACTGTTAGACAGAGGCACAGTATACTAACCTCAAAAAAAGGCATAGCAAAATTAATTTAAAATGGGTGGCGAAAGCCAAACACACTCTGGCTAGGCTTATAAATGCCCTAGGGCAGATAGCCTAGTATGAACCTATGAACCTATGAACCTATGAATTAGAATAAGCTAAAGCTGAATTAATAATTCTAGACATTCGGCCTTCAGATATAATATTGTACAAAGGACTTAAACTTTGTTGATAGTCCTCCCTCTCTTGCTTTTTATCTATCACTTTTTATGATGCTTTATTGTGTATTATGTTTGAATATTATGTTAGGTAGACAGGTAGAACCTTTTTTGCTAGCTATGAACAAAAGGAAAACTAAGCATGTTAAAATGCCGCAGATGGTCATGAGGGAAAATGGTAGAATGGCAAAGAAGTGTTAAAGAATGGAATTATTTTGTTCAATATTAGTAGACTTTGTTTACAAACAAATCAAGATTTTTAATTTTCTAGGGCACTATTGTGAACTGACTAGTCACTTAAAAAAGACAAACGTAGTCAACAAATACTTGAGATTAAATCATAATACAAGCCAATAAAGTATTTGATTGTGAATGATGATACTAATAAGAATAGTGAAGGAATATAGGGAATAGTTATTTTACTTTAATAGGATATGAACGCAAACTAGTCTCTATCAGATTTGTTTTAATGCACCTCTGAAAAACCAAAGATTTTTTAAAGATTTGCAGATAAGACTTCATAAATTAGATAATTCCATGGTATGTTTAACTGCTGACTTAATGTTATTCTGGTGCCTAAACAATATTGTCTGCAGATCACAAACAGAAGACACAAACAGCAGAAGGCAGCAGCAATAAAATCCAAAGGCAGTAATAATCCAAAAATGTTTAATGTAAGCGCTTTTGTAATGCTTCAGATTACTTCATCAGACATAAATAACAAAACCTAAAAGCATCTTATATAATACATCACTTATGGCATCTGCCAATCATAAAACAATAAATTCCCTCCAAAAATCAATTAAGAAGTCAATTAAAAAATCAATTAAAAAAACAAAGACAATGATTTAGAGAGACATGTATATAACTATTCATTTATATGATTTCCTAAGTTTTCTAGCTTTCAATACGGGCTTAAGGGAGACACAGTCATTCAACCCAGACCCACGATGTGCCCCCTTCTTAAAATCCACTGAAGCTCAGCACTTTCAGTCTATTGGTCTTGATGGCTCAGAGAAAGGATTAGAGACCACTTGTATTGCCTCAAGAAAGGGCATGACTATAGTGCAATAGCAAAACACAGCCTTGCAGCAGGGGAGGCACATACTTTTTTTTATTTCAGGTGTTACATGTGCAAATGGAGAAGGGGTTGGGAGACTTGGTGAATGACACTAAAAGCGCTGAGCTTCAGTGGATTTTAAGAATGGGGGCACATCGTGAGTCTGGGTTGAATGACTGTGTCCCCCTTAAGCCTGTATTAAAAGCTAGAAAATTTAGGAAATAATATAAATGAATAGTTATATACATGTCTCTTTAAATCATTGTCTTTATTTGTTTTTTTTAATTGATTTTTTAATTGACTTCTTAATTGATTTTTTGAGGGAATTTACTGTTTTATGATTGGCAGATGCCATAAGTGATGTATTATATAAGATGCTTTTAACTTTTGTTATTTATGTCTGATGAAGTAATGTGAAACATTACGAAAGCGCTTACATTAAATGTTTTTGGATTATTACTGCCTTTGGATTTTATTACTGCTGCCTTCTGCCGTTTGGGTCTTCTGTTTGTGAATTATTGGATTTACTCCTGGTTCCATTGGGTTTTTCTGTATTGTCTGCAGATGTCTGCTGATATCATTTAGAAGTGCAATATTTAGTAATAATTTATGGAACAATAAGATGTAATTGATATATGGCAATTGTATGAATTGATTAAGTTTATTTTTTTCTAAATGTTCATGGTATAACTTCGAACAGATTTTTTTCTTAGGTTAAAATATTTTTTTTTCTATTTTCTATATGCTTTTTCCCCATGTGGTGCTTAACTTGAGACCATTCATTTCCTAGGGAGTAGTGAATTATTTTTCCATATTCTTTAGTCAGGAGCTGTCCAGAGGTGCCATCATCCAGGCAGTCATCGTGGTATTTGCTGAACTTACTGGCATCCTGTCAAAAGAAAGGAGTTTTGTATGAATGCCCAGAACCCCACCTTGGGTAGTAATATGGACACCCACATCACTGTTTGCGCTATGTCCTTCTAAAAGTTTGTGATGTACTCCCTATACACAGCCATTGAGGACTGCCACCACTACCTTGGGCTGGCATACTCATGTCGACCCTGCAACAGCTCCCACATTTGGACTCCAACATTGCCCTCCAGCAATGATTGTGTAATGAGAGTAGGCATTCACCAACTTCATGTACACCTTTTCCCTAGAATGGACAAGTCTCTCTTCCCAGCATATGCCATTACTCACCTAAACTGCTAGAGAAACTTGGATCACCTGATTCATAATCAGGGTTTTATCCCCCTATACCACCAGCAAGTAAAGCTATTGATTTTTCCCTGACATGTATTCAGTTTATAAATCAATAACAATAATTATTAATAATGGAAGCTATGGTAGGACATTTTATAATAGAGGATATTTTGATTTTCCCAGTTTGAAGGTAAGACATTAACACATCCTTACAAGAGAGTTACAACAGATTACTAACATAACATCTCCCCTTAATAGGATCATAGGATCACAGGAGATTACTAGGCTATTGACCTGGAGGTCATTTTAAAACTAGCCATTTCAACCTAATGTAATACCATAGAAGTGCTAGTTAGTACCTAAGATTGCATTTAGTGATGACTGCCCATGTCCAGGAGGGTTGTGGGTGTCTCATCCACTCATACAGGTTCCTCTTGAACAGTGTCATAGAGGTGCTTTGTTTCACAAGAATTGGTAGCCTGTTTCAAAGACGTGGCAGTCGCTGGGGGATAAATCTGTCACTCCAGCATGTCCTATTTAAGTCTCAGGCCATATTTAAGTCCCTGGAATAGGTAGCCTTAGACCCATTTGATTTACGTATATGCAGTAAGTTCATTAGGTTTGGGTCATGGATTGCTCTCTAGGCCAGGCATAAGTCTCCTCTAAGAAGTCTATACAATACAAAGTATAGTGACAGGGATTTTAGTTGGTCCTTGTAAGGCATTTGCTGGAGGTGCTTGATTTTCTTTGTTAGATACCTCTGAGGTCTCTCTAATTGCTGCAGGTGCTTCATATGGTACATGCCAAATAGGGCGTTATACTTAATTATGGAACGGATAAGTGCCGAGTATAGGGGGTTATAACATCTTTTACTCTTGAGGTGATACCTTTACTAATCAAGTGTGCTACGTGAAAAGCTTTCCTTACTACGGTAGACACATGGTGGTCAAAGTTAAGGTCACAATCAACGTGATCCCAGGTCCTTTACCACTTCATGGGTACTTAGGGTATTGTTGTTAATTTGATAGTGTGAACAGACATTGTTTGTGCTGAAGGGAATTATGATGTATTTCTTTTCATTCAGTTTGAGATGGTGACTAGTACAACAGTTGTTGGTCTGTGTGAGACCATCCTGGAGTATACTGACATCATTTGGGGATTCAATGATTGCACCTAGTTTGCAGTCATCTGCAAACTTGGTTAGCCACAACCCCTTAGTTTTGACCTGAATGTCTGAGAAGTATATACCAAAAATGGGGCCCAGCACTGACCCCTGTGGCACCCCACTGGCAACAGGTCTGGTGGTTGATGTGGAGTCACCCACTTTGATAGTGTGTGCCCCTTTTGTGAGTCAGTTGGCAACCCATCTAACAAAGAAGGGTTTACATTGTCTGCTAAGTTTATCAATAATGCCTGAATGTGGGATTGTGTCAAAAGCCTTTGCCAAGTTGAGGTATGCTGTATGCACAGATTTGCCCTCATCAATGGCTTTGTGACACTTTCAAAGAAATCCACCAGATTTAACAGGCAGGATCTGCCCTTCACAAAGTAGAACTGGGTAGATTCCAGTGTTTTGAGGTCACCTGTGTTTTTATTTATGAGGTCCAAAGTGATATGTTCCATGGCCTTACAGATGAGGCTGGTCAGGTGGTTCTATATCAGATAGTCGAACTGTGATAAGTCCAAATACCAAAACATCGAACTGCAAATTCCGAAATGTAAAAACTCCAAAACCCCAAAACTATGAAAAACAGAACTCCAAAAAGCAATGGTCGGCCAGCTTCACACCCGTACGATAACGGACCAACACAGTAACAGTTAACACTATTACTAATGTGGGGGGCTTCTCCCCCCACACCCCCCAACATGGGGGGCTGTGGCCCCCACACACCCCTACTTAAATATACCAACTCTGAGATCACACCACAGTGGAGACTTCATGCATATCCATGCTTGGGCCAACTATAACCATTCGGAGTTTTGAACTTCGGAGTTTTGAGTTTTCGGCGTTATTCCATTTGCAGTTCGTTGTTTTGGTATTCAAACTTATCACAGTTCGACATAATGATATAAACCCAGTCAGACTTATGGGTCTATAATTCACTGGGTCTGTTGCTAGGCCACCTTTGTGGAGGGGAATAACTGTAGCTGTTCTCCATTCTGCAGGAACAAAACCTGTGGTTAGGGTATGATTAAAAAGGGTACTTAGTGGTGATGCTAGTTCATGTTTTAGCCTATTTAGAAGACAGCCTGGGATGTCATCTGGTCCTATAGAGGCTGTGTTTTTTGCCTTCGACAGGGCTTTGATGACCTGCTCTTTGGATATGTAAGCTGTTGGGGAATTTTGGGGGTGTGCTTTTTGTAAGCTAGGAGGGGATAAGGGAGTGAAATTTTCTCCAAACCTACCCGCTAGCAGGTTTGCTATCTCTGTGGGGTCAGTGTGTGTGATGTTGTTGACCACTAGTTCTGCACACGCGCGGGTCCTACCCTTTAGGTTACATACATAGATGTATAAAGTCTTATGGTTATCCTTAGAAGTACTTGCTAGGTTTCTCTCAAATGAGCTCTTGGAGGATTTGACAAGTTGTCTTATTTGCCTGTTGAGGCTGAGGAGGGTGCTTTTCCATTGTTGGGGCCTTGACTTTGTTATCTTGGACAGCAAATTTTGCTTTTATTGTAGAGTTTGTTGATGCTGGATGGCCACCATGGCAGCTTGCTTTTGATTGAGGGTTCTGACTTATTCTTTCTGGTATAGCTGAGTTTATACACTTATCCAAGTGATTATACAGGGCTTTAGTGTAAGCTTTGATATAGTTACCACTTTCAGCCAGGGGTGGGACATGGTGTGCATTTATACCTTCACCTAGGAGTGTATAGTTTGCCATGGTGACATGTTTTACTCTGATTTCACACTTTGTGAGCTCTGGTGTTAGTGTCAGTTTGAAGATGACTGATTTGTGGTCAGTTTTAACTAATGTGTGTCCAACAGTTGCAGCAGTGCATCTGTTTGACTTGTTGATGAAGACTAGATCTAGAATGCTTGTTCCTCTCATCGGGGTATGGACAATTTGCTCCAGGGCATTTGAATTCACAAAGTCAGGGAGTTTTTGTGGTAGCAAATTTGGGCTAGAGTAGGTTTCCCAGTTAATGGTGGGGTGATTGAAATCCCCCATAGCCAGTGTGTTTGGTAAAATTTGGATCGTCTTCAGTTTGGTTAAGTAGGCTTCATAGGCATTGTGATCCATGGAGAGGGATCTATAACTGGCTAGGACTTGAATGTGGGTCTAACCCACCGTAACCTGGACCTGAAGTACCTCCGTGGAGTTGTCCAGTCTAACTTGACAGGAGGTGAATTTATCTCTAATATAGATTGAAACACTGCCTCTGGTTTTCACGTTCATTTTGCTGTCTAAAGGTGTGAAAGGCATTGGAACCTTGCAAGGCTGGGGTACTCTCTGAGGCCTTAAACCAGGTTTCTGTGACTGCACAGACATCTACAGCTTCTAGTGATAGAAGTGTTTCCAGAGAGTGTATGGTTTAAGTTCCTAGCATTTACAGCATTGCTCTTATTTTGCTCAGATTGGTTAATTTATGTTGGTAATGTTGTTTTCAAGATCTTGCCTAAAAAGGGAATATGGGGGAAGCAAGAGCCTTTGCCAGCAGCCAAAAGCCTAGGGCTGCTTGGTGCAAACAGTTTCTGGCAAAGCAGTGAGGTTTGTCGACCATGGCTTCCCAGGCAGACAGGAACTGGATGCCTTTGACTGACACCAAAAACTAAGACAATTATTGAAATCAATCATTTTTTGTTTATACAATTACCAAAAAGTCACTGTGGGTACAACAATAGACTGAACAGCACTCCAAAACCACAGTATAAACCACGATCCACACTTGATTAAAAAGAAAAAAGCCAAAGCTCTTTAATGCAACAATTCCGTAAAACAGTCAGTTGAGCGCTTTCATGTATAAAATACACTTCCTCAGAACAAATAACAAACCTATAAACTCACTTTAAATACTTAAAAAAACACCAAAATTAATTGATTAGAAACTACGCCCTTACCTAGTTCTTAAAAAAACAGTATTGAAATTCCTCACAAGTAATGCATTTTAAAACATATAATGCAACAGTAACTAACATTGTGCATAAAAAATGTTGTTCTTAAAAAAACTGATCCTTATGTAAAACCAAGTGGTGTACTACAGATGAACCTCAATTTAATAGTGGTGTGAACCACAATGAAACATGTTGCAATAAACTGTCAGGAAAAACTAATGTTAATGTAAGCCGTAACCAAAAAGATGAAAGTTCATAACTATTAGCTGCAGATGTTGCTAGAACACTAGCTATAGGTACCTTGAAAGTATTTCCTAGTCCGAGAAATGATAAATATTAGGTATTAAATATTGTACAAGTATGGGAGTGAATGTAATTTTAGAGACAGAATATATGTATATATATAACCCATAGGGGTGTTAGGTATTCCTAATCAAGGGTTTGGTGGGAATCATTTCATTTAAACCTGGAAGGCAAGCTGCATTTAACTTCAACTGCCATTTAATTTCCTTCTCTCCCACTATTCTCTTGATGTCCCCACCCCTCGGATTGACCCTTACTATTTCCAAAATTGCAAATTTAAATTTTTCACATGTTTTGCTTTTGGAAATGTGGCGAAATAAAGCGTTGTTGTCATCCTTTCTCCCCATACAGTAAATATGATCATAGATCCTGTTTTTTAACTGTCTGTCGGTTTTCCCGACATAATAACAGGGACACGAACAACACATAGCTAGGTAAATCAAATGTTTGGAATTACAATTACCATAGGCAAACCTAATTTTGTTTTTGTTGACATTTTTTAGAATGCAACAATCATCCTCATAAATAAAAACACATTGGGAACATCGGCCACATTTCCTAGTCCCACCTCTCTGTTGGTTTGTATTCCAAGCTTGCCTATTAGCCTTCAATTCAATGAGGTTTTTGATGTTGGGACCTGTTTTGTATACAAAAGTAGGTCTGTCACTAACAAAATTTTTAATAGACTCATCACAGGTAATGATATTCCAGTTGGTAGTGACAATTTTTTTAACATCACCTACATGTTTGCCATATTTAACAATGTAGGACTTCGAGTATTCATTGGTACAATTGTTGTCTTGACATTTGTTACTTGTACCAAGGATTAAGGATTAAGGATGTGACCAGTTATGTGACACGAGAGTGGGGGAAAAAGTACATGCCTCTCCTGGGGAAGGGGTTTAAAAATTTTGTTAGTGACAGACCTACTTTTGTATACAAAACAGGTCCCAACATCAGAAACCTCATTGAATTGAAGGCTAATAGGCAAGCTTGGAATACAAACCAACAGAGAGGTGGGACTAGGAAATGTGGCCGATGTTCCCAATGTGTTTTTATTTATGAGGATGATTGTTGCATTCTAAAAAATGTCAACAAAAACAAAATTAGGTTTGCCTATGGTAATTGTAATTCCAAACATTTGATTTACCTAGCTATGTGTTGTTCGTGTCCCTGTTATTATGTCGGGAAAACCGACAGACAGTTAAAAAACAGGATTTATGATCATATTTACTGTATGGGGAGAAAGGATGACAACAACACTTTATTTCGCCACATTTCCAAAAGCAAAACATGTGAAAAATTTAAATTTGCAATTCTGGAAATAGTAAGGGTCAATCCGAGGGGTGGGGACATCAAGAGAATAGTGGGAGAGAAGGAAATTAAATGGCAGTTGAAGTTAAATGCAGCTTGCCTTCCAGGTTTAAATGAAATGATTCCCACCAAACCCTTGATTAGGAATACCTAACACCCCTATGGGTTATATATATACATATATTCTGTCTCTAAAATTACATTCACTCCCATACTTGTACAATATTTAATACCTAATATTTATCATTTCTCGGACTAGGAAATACTTTCAAGGTACCTATAGCTAGTGTTCTAGCAACATCTGCAGCTAATAGTTATGAACTTTCATCTTTTTGGTTACGGCTTACATTAACATTAGTTTTTCCTGACAGTTTATTGCAACATGTTTCATTGTGGTTCACACCACTATTAAATTGAGGTTCATCTGTAGTACACCACTTGGTTTTACATAAGGATCAGTTTTTTTAAGAACAACATTTTTTATGCACAATGTTAGTTACTGTTGCATTATATGTTTTAAAATGCATTACTTGTGAGGAATTTCATACTGTTTTTTTAAGAACTATGTGAGGGCGTAGTTTCTAATCAATTAATTTTGGCGGTTTTTTAAGTATTTAAAGTGAGTTTATAGGTTTGTTATTTGTTCTGAGGAAGTGTATTTTATACATGAAAGCGCTCAACTGACTGTTTTACGGAATTGTTGCATTAAAGAGCTTTGGCTTTTTTCTTTTTAATCAAGTGTGGATCGTGGTTTATACTGTGATTTTTTGTTTATACTGTGGCATCATTCTAGGTGAGGGTAGTATGCTGCTCAATGCTAGGGACATACTTGCCTGGGACACACATTCAGAGTGCTCAACCATTTCTCTGTTAATATAGCCCAGTGAGGTATGTGTCAGGTCATTCACACCAACATGAACTATGACAGAGTCATAATAGTACTTCTTGCTACCCAAGTGCATGTGTGATTTGACAAATCCTGACACCGGACAGACAGCTGACCGTGACTTTTTCCTTGTCCAGTCTGTTAAGTGAGACATCCTTGTGTCTCAGTATTGAGTCTCCAGTGACAAGAAAACTTGTTTTTTGAGAGTTACACCTTAAGAGCTTGGTAGGTGAGACACTGGTTTTGCTATGTATCATGGGTACTGTGGAGACTGTGTTAGATGTAGCAATCTTGTGTTTTGGAGTTCTCTGATGTTTCGGTAAGTGTTTTGAGAGAACCTTCGTGTATGTGGATTTACGTGTTTGATGCATGATATTTGTATGAGTACTGGTATGTGTAGTAGTAGTGGCGCTATGTGAATATGCAGCAGTAGGTGAGTTGACAACCTTCTCCATGTTACTGATTTGAGGGAGACAGAGCATGAATTCTAGATTCTTGGTGTAAATACATCTCTCGCACTCTGTACTAGATTGTGTTATTAGTAGATGGTTGTCCATGTACATAAGGCAATTGTTACACTGCCTCAAGAGATCCAAGTCAACAGGACTGATAGGAGAAACAATGGTAGTCCAACTGTCCATACTGCTAGGTTGGAGGCTGATGTCACTAGGGGTGGTTTTTCAGAAATAATCATGGAGGAGCTCAGTGAATGGATATTTTTGCCTGGGTTTTAAGGGAAAATATGTTGAATTTAGCTGTCCAGCTTTGGCGCACAGTTGTGTGTTAGTGCATGGTGCTGTGTGACGTGCATAGAAGCAGAAACCTGCTCAAATGTAGGGCCTAAATACCAGAAGCTAAAACTTGAAAAAAAACTCTTCACAAGATTCAAAAGGACCAATTGGGTGCTTATTCCAAGCTCTAGACCATCCTCCCTTTATCAGTCAGGTCCAAACAGCACAATTTTCTCACAAAGGTGTAGATAGGCCCCTTCCAATCCAAGATGGCCTGGGAAGTGTGCTCGGAACAAATAAACTAGAAAGTTCATAAAGCTGCTGTGTTCTCTGTATTGGTGACATACAGAATAAAAAGAAATCATTAAAGCAGAAATATATTTAGAGGTCATTCATATAGCTATTTTTGATATTTAGTAAATTAATACTAAGAATATAAGGACATTTGGGGTAAGTTAGTTGCTGAATGCAAACATTTGGAACTACAGACTTCATGAAACTTGCATGAAAGAAGTTCAGTATGAATTGTTTTATAAGTTACAATGGGAATACCTTTGACTTAAAGGTCTAGAAAAAATGGATATCAGGAATCTCATTACCTTCTTAGTGAGTAAATGAAAGGGTAAAGGATCGTGGAGCCATAGGTAAGCACGTTCAAAATTATTTCACAGCTGAATACATCAAAATGCGGGTTTCAGAAAAGTCTGCAACAGTAAAAAGTTAAGGAAAACCTTTAAATACAATTTTCATTACAGCATTCCGATGAGGTTTAGGACTCTGCTAAACACAAAGAATGTTAAATCTCCTACATTGAATTGTATAAATATTTTATGGTGGTGTTAGCCCGTCTTCTGAATATCACTCTAACTTTAATTATCTCTGTGTCAAACCTCCTGATTACATACAGATAGCAAAATATCTGTAATTTAGAAGGAGATAATGAAGGGGAATATAGTAAAACAATGGTGACATATATCATTTCTGATGATTAGAAAATAAAATTATATCGTCAATCAAAAAGTATCATCTTCCTCTGAGGAAAGAGTTCAACTTATGTATTTTGGATTCTACCTGGAGAAGTATATGAATTAAATCTTCTTCTGGCTTTTCCCGGTTAGGGGTCACCACAGCAGATCACCTGTCTGCTCATGATTGGCAGTGGAGTTTTACGGTGTCGAATTGCCAGCCCGGTGCCCAACCTTCCACAGAAGGCACACACACGCACTCACACCTAGGGCCAATTTAGAGTGTCCAATCCACCTACAGCATGTCTTTGGGATGTGGAAGGAAACCGGAGCACCTGGAGGAAACCCATGTGACCACAGGGAGGACATGCAGTCTCTGCACAGAAGGCACCTCAGCCAAGGATTGAACCGGAGAACCTCTTGCTATGAGGTGGCAACATTAACCGCTGCACCACCGTGGCCGCCCAGAGGTATATGAATGAATTAAAGAGAACATTTCTAGCAATAATGATGTTTCAAATGAACAAACATTTTAAGGATAAAATAAATTGCATTACAAATGATATTGCCAAAGCTTTTGATTGCTTAAACAGAGATCTCATTTATGGTGGGCTACATTATGATGGCATTCCTGAAGTACATACAGATGCAGTTAAGAATCTGTCAAGTTTTCCTGAGTTCAAGATGGCCGCTGAACACTGAACACACACTTTCTGCTGCTCTTGTATCAATTAAGTTTATCCGCTCAAAGAAATCCGCATCTGGCATCAAATCTCACAGGAAAGGAGTATTTTTACTTAACTGCGCTCCAAGGAAAAGATATATAGCAGCATTTTGGGCTAAAAAGTAAATTTTTACTTTTTTTCTTCAAGTGCTTACCTCTAGTCACCCTTTTGAGGGCCGCAGCCGCATGGTGGCATCCTTCTCTTCAAAAGACTGAGCTTTAAATAAGAGAATTTAAAAGGGAAATCTTTCAGCCACTCAGCTTTGTTATAAGTCTGCACAGTAATTCATTCAGCGATGGCTAGCCAACAAGAATCCATGGATGCTACAACTTCTAAAACCAAACTTTCTTCTATAATTTCCCCTGAAAAGGATGTAACAGCTAAGAGGCAGAGAATAAATAAATCAATACAAGATTTAAACAAAGGAGCTGCTAAATCTAAAGGTGAAACTGTCCTTTCACTTGATGACATTAAATCAGCATTACAACCTCTGCATGAAGATTTCAAATTATTCTCAGACAAATTAAACTCATTTGGATTTAACCTGGAACAAATTATAACCATAATTAACCTCATTGACAACAAAACTGAAGAGAATTCAAAGCAAATACAAGATCTACAAACCAAGGTAACTGCAAATGATAAAACTACCAGTGACTTACAGCAAAAAATAATTGATTTAGAAGCACGCAGTAGGAGAAACAACATTTTAATATGCGGTATTCCTGAAAAGTTTGATCAAGTTCAACTGCCAGTCATACTAACTGAGATTGTTGAACACATTACTGAAAATAAAACCTTTGCTAACCTTTTCATTATTGAAAGAGCTCATAGAGCATTACGAAGATCATAAGATGATGCTGTCCCCAGACAGATTTATGCAAGACTTCTTAATGCTGCACATGTTAATATACTTCTTATGGCTGCAAAAAAGAAAAGTAGCATTTCATGGAGAGGTCACAGGATTACAATCTCACAGGATTTGCCTCAGCCTATTAAAGCTCAGAAACAAGCTCTAGCCCCTTTCTGTGCTTTGTTAATCAAAGAAAATTACACTTCCAAATGAAGTACCCAGCCATTCTCTCCTTTAACTATAATGATCAGAAATTCCTAATACATTCTGTTGATGAAGCAAAAAAAAGTATTCACAGAAGTTTTTAAGGAACTACTGGCTTAATAATTCTACTGTTAAAGCTAGCAAAATAATACAACCAAGATAATACAGTATGTATTTACAGTTTATTTAATACTGTTAAGGCTAGCAAAATAGTACAACCAAGATAATACAGCTGCAATACACCTATCTCTGCAGGCTAATTAACACTGCTAACTGACCTTAACTTACCCTGGCATCTTCCCAGCTTGTTTTTATCATCTGCTGACTGTCCTGGTGCTATCAGTTTTATTCCTTCAGCAACTCGTTGACCCATTGGTAGCAGTGGGAGAAGCTTCCAGAGGCCTTTTGAGGCCTTATTTCAAGCTCCACGAGGGTTTCTCAAGCTTCCAGGGCCATTTCAACATTCCATAGCCCAGAACACAGCAGAAACATCGGCTAATGATGTCACGAGGTCAGAGATCGCGGCTAAAGAAGCAGTGCATTACTGGGCACGCTAAAATCACAAATTACATTGTAATTAAGGTGAAGTGGCTCTAAAACAACATTTTCAGGACACATCAAGATGCTGGAAACTGAACAGACTATAAAGAACACTGGTCAGGGTAATTTAGCAGTCTAAGCTTATGTTTACAGTTTGTTTTATGCTGAAAGTGCAGGCTATGAGTGTTTTTTTTTAAATGAATATCAGTATGTAGAACGAGTTAACTTGATATGCTGTATGCTCGGTTTTGGCTTAAATAGCGGGATTGCTAAACTGTTCTTTTTTTTTCTTTATTGATCTGAATCTTATAGATGTGTAATTTACTGGTATGAGATTATGTGTAGGATGTGTAATTTACTGTGAACTGCATTTTGTGTAAATCCAGTTAACTGCCTTGATAGTCAGTTAATGCTTTTATTTGTTTTTTCGATCCTATAGCTATGTAATTCAGTGTGAAATACATATTTAGTAAATTCAGTTGGTTGCCTAGGTAGTTTAATAATGCATTTACACTTATTTAGTGCTATTCTGTTTTTTGATGCATATACTTAGCTTGTAACTCCTAATGTTATAACCACCCCCTTTGTTGACCTCCCTTTATAGCACTATGCTCAGTTAGATCTTGTCTAAGTTGATTGTCCAATTTCCTGACAGGTGATACAAATATATCATTAAGATGTTTTTTTACCTACTGTAATGCCAGTTATAGTAAAACCTGTTTACTGTCTGCTGTAAGGTTTATTACTATTCCTTGTTATAGATTGAATTGGTCTCAATTACTAAGAAACTTTTATTCTTTATATTGCTTCAACCTCACTTGCCTATTTCCATTGCTAGAATTCAAAGTCAATAATCTTATAATACTGTGTATATTATGTCTTACTGTGATATTGTTATCTCCTTACTCACCTAACTCAAATGTTACCTTATCTTTAACCGGCCATTCTCTGTACTTATGTTTTTTATATTCTTTAACATTTTTTTGGAGTGGCATGGGGGCGATGTTGTGCAATGCTTGTTGGCGCTTGGACTAATGTTGTTAGTTTGTATGTCTCCCTGCTTTTTTCCTGTATTACCTTTCATAGGCAAAATTGTTTAAAAACAGATCACTCAAATCTATTTCAAACTTATTCAAAAATGCTTCAGGGAGACTCATGGTTAGGCACGGGGTTTATGGTAAGGAGCATGAATGCCAGAGTATGATTTCTTACTATATTTCATCTTCTGTTATCTGTAAAAAGATTGTTCACTAATTGGACCATTCCCTACTTAGGGCTTTTCTCTCAAATTACCCTAACAAATTTCTAAGTTTTGACTCTAAAGTAAAATGATTAGTGTAAACTCCTGGAATGTAAACGGCCTTCAAGAAATCTATAAAAAGAAACTAGTTATGCACCTGATTTTTCAAGACAAATCCAACATTTTCTTTCTACAGGAGACCCATATGACGAATGATCACTGGGATAATGTTAAAAAAAGAAATTGGATTAAACTTGTGATATCATCAGGAAATAGTCTTGCATCAAAAGGCACCGCAATATTAATTAAAAAATCCTTTCCTGGGGAAGTATGAACACAAATCACTGGAACCACCACGATGAGTAAAATGATGATTTAATAAAAAGGAGAACAAGCGCTTTCACGCACCCAAACAAGTGCGCTTCATCAGGTTGTAATGTACAGAATTGTTTCAACTACTTATATAGTAGCAAACGCCCCAATTAACAATTAATAATTGCAAAACAAGCAATTCGTAATTACTCAGCGAGGCCTGAGTGCATTTAAAATGATCACGTTTGAGTAAACATAACATACAAAAAACAAATATGACATCACAAAATATTATTTAAGTCAATAGTTAAAATAAACTGACTATATAGTTAGCATGTGAAAAATATTTTCTAAAAAACCAATTCAGATATAGGTAGAAGAAGCACTCACTGTTGCTTATTTCATAAGCCTTAAACTTACTAACACTTCTAAAACGATAAACCCAATTCAAAGCAAAATGGAGAAGGGAAATACAAGAAATATACCCACATCGTAGCCTAGTAATAGAACCATCTATCCCTAATATATTAAAGTCTAATCCTCATCATAAAGAACAGAAGCAACATAGTTGATGTATTTCTCAAAATGTGAAGATAATAAGTGTATGTGTCCCTGGCATGAAAGCCACATCAAAGGTGCACGTTTGGGAATCAAAACCCAAGAATAAAATGTAAACCAAGGTGTGGAAAAAAGGAAAGAAAAAGGGGGGAAAAAACTAAGGAGGGGGAGGGGGGGAGGGAGGGGGGGAAGGGGAAAAAGAGGGGGAAGGGAAAGGAGTGGGGGGGGGAGGGGGATGAAAAAATGAATAGAAAAGGGTGCATCAACAAGATCACCCAATTAACAACAAAGGTGTAGAGCTGGGGAAGTACTAAATACTAAATTTGACCCAAATGGTAGATGGTGTTTATTTTCCTGCTCATACCCTCAGGTAAAATCCCCTTTACTTTTCTTAAACTTGCATAGCCCATGTACAAACCCAACACTTGTTCATCTATGAAATACATAATCTACTACTTCAATTCCCTAATCATCTTTTTATTGACCCCTTGAATGATAGTTCAAATAAAAACAGGGAACATCCCTCCCAAACAACTGCATCTATTCATGATTTGATAAATAGCTTCAACTTAGTTGACACTTTTTTTAATATTTGACCATAACAGAGAGTTACATAAGTTCACGTTTTACTCGGCTTCGCACAAAGTCTGGTCTAGAATTGATTATTTTTTTTATCTCGGATGTCTTCTCTAACAAAATTTCTTTTTTTTTTTTCAATAATTCTTTCAATTTGTTCATACAAACATTTGACCGAGAAATACACAGATAATTTCCTAACAGTACTTCTAACAACAATCCTACAACATATGTACACTATATACATGAATGCTTCCATTTTTAACAAAAAAGAATATATGAAGAGTCTTATCAATAGGTATAGTATCTTATAATAATTTGATTTCTGATAAAATTTGACTTTATAGTATTTATATCCAAGGGTTATCCTGGGTTCCGTACATTAAGCCAATATAATGTTGAAAATTTGTTCCCAGATCTTCAGATTATTTATATGTTTGGTATGATCATTAATTAGTAATTTGTGGGCTAATATGTGCTTTATCGTTAAAATCTTGAAGTTGTCCCATGAAGTTTGAGATGGATTCAACCAATTTGTAGCTAAATAGAGTTTCATTAACAAAAAGATATTCATAAGTATGGTCATTTGGGATCTAGACAGATTATTTGGGGGGATATGTAATATAGTAAATTCCCAAGAAAGCGTTGAATTTTGATAACCCATCTTTTGCAGTTGTAGTTTTAAGGAATTCCATAGTTTGTATATACATTTACAGCTCCAGAACATATGATGGAGGTCAGCAGTTTCATCTTTACAAGATGGGCATTTAAGAGAATTTTTGGAGTTAAATTTATGCAAGCTAAGACGTGTATAGTATGCATTATTAAGTATCATGAGTTGGGTAAATGTTAACTTTTGGAGGGAAATTGATTTTATTGTTAAATTAATTGCTTTTAATATTTTATTTTCTTCAATCAATGGTATTTTTTCTTTCCAATAGTTTGACAAAAGGACGTGATCTTGATATTTAAAGTCTTTTATTAGTTTATATGCAGATGTTATGAACTTGTAAGAGAGCTTGCCATAAATTTGTACATTTCGTTAAGTCCTCATCATTAATTTTTATATCTTTAAAGTAGCTTATAGATAGATCTTTAATCTGTCTCAATATGATTACATATGATTTGGGAAGGTTCATTTCCTGTCTTAATTCATGAGCCAAATAATTCAAATTAGGGTATATATCACATAGCGTTAAATTTATTATAAGTGGAACATTTTTTAGATCTATTAATTGATTATTAATTCTCAGGTTGGGATTCCTATGAAAAGGTTGTAAGATCATCACGTGTTGGATAAGATTTAATGAACTAAAGAGATTTTGTAATAATGTTATATATATTTTAATATGCTCCATTAGAGCAAATGATTTAAAAGTATCTTTTCTTAGGAAAGGTAATGATTTAGGATTAATATTCAGACACTCAGCATTTTTGTAATTCAATCTTAACCAGTTAGGGAACCAATTATTACTACGTGTATCATAATTAGCAATTCTTAAAATTCTATTAGCATTTATTCTTCTTCTTCTTCTTTCGGCTTTTCCCGGTTAGGGGTCGCCACAGCGGATCACCTTGTCCGCACATTGAATGGCAGTGGAGTTTTACGGTGTCGAGTTGCCATCCCGGCGCCCAACCTTCCACAGAAGGCACACTCACACGCACACCTAGGGCCAATTTAGAGTGTCCAATCCACCTGCAGCATGTCTTTGGGATGTGGGAGGAAACCGGAGCACCCGGAGGAAACCCACGCGACCACAGGGAGGACATGCAGACTCCGCACAGAAGGCACCCCAGCCGAGGATCGAACCGGAGAACCTCTTGCTGTGAGGCGGCAATGCTAACCACTGCACCACCGTGGCCGCCCTATTCTATTAGCATTTATTATTAAGTAATATTTTTCAAAATTGGGTAATTCTAAACCACCTCTATTTTTTGGGGTCATCAATTTGTCGTATGAAATTCTAGTTTTCCTTGGGTCCCATATAAATTTAGCAGATTCCGTGTGAATTTGTTTAAAGAACTTCTTAGGGATTAGAACTTGAGTAGATCTGAAGATATAATAGCCTAGGTAATACGTTCATTTTAATAATTAAGACCTTTGCTAGTGGTGGTAATTTCAAGTTATTCCATCTCCTTAGGTCAGATAGAATGTGATCCCAAATTAGTTTAACATTATTAATATAAAAGTCCTTATTAACTGTAGAAAATGTAATACCTAAATATTTAATCTTTTCTTCAGATTTTACTTGCCCTACCAATGGTAAAAGTGAAAAGGGTTTTGGCGTTTTTAAAGGAAATAAATTGTTTTTTTTTTAAGGTTTATTTTGTAGTTAGATATTGCTGCAAAATCTTCAACAGCTGTTAGTAATTTTTTGGTATCTGCAACTGATGTTGTACAGTATATATTGAGGTCATCTGCAAAAGCTGCCATAGAAATCTTGGTACCATAAAGTATTGGGGTATTATGGTATACATTTTGTTTAATATGTAAAAGTAAAGGTTCTAAATATAAATTAAATAATAAAGGGGATAGAGGACAGCCTTGAAGAGTTCCATTTTTAATTTGTATTCTTTTGGAAAAAATCTTGTTGATGTATAAAGTTGTATAGGGATTATTATATAATATTTGTAATGTTCTTTTGAATTCTTGCGGTATATTAAAATATGGTAAAATATGAAATAGAAATTTTATGTTAACTCTATCAAAGGCTTTTTGTGCATCAATAATAAGTGCATACAAATTTAAGTTCCTTTGATTGGCATAAGAAATTAATGTATGAAGTATTAAAGTATTATCACTGGTTTGCCTAGAAGTTAAAAAAACAGCTTGTTCATTGGAAATGATTAAATTCATTATTTTCTTCAGTCTATTAGCTAAAATAGAAGTCATAATTTTAGTATCAATATTTAAAAGTGATATGGGCCTATAATTATCTGGGTTTTGATGATCCAAATTTTCTTTGGGTATTAGAATTGTTTTGGATGCGTTAAAGTGAGGGTCATTGATTTTATTATTAATTATATAATTAAATCTATATGATAGTATTTTAACAATCATACTACAAAATGTTTTATAAAACTCTGGAGTAAGACCATCAGGGCCCGGCGCTTTGTGGGATTTCAACTTTTTAATTGTTGTTGTTATTTCTTCAGTGGAAATTGGTTTAATTAAATATTTTTGCAAATTATCATCTATTTTCGGGAAATTAATTTTTTGTATAAAATCATTATTAGTCTCATTTGTACCTGACTCATCTTGATCACCACAAATTTGAGAGTATATCAGTTCAAAGGTATTGATAATATCTTCAGATTTCATATATATTTTGTCCTTGTAGTGTATTTCCGTAATTTGAGAGGGTGATTTAGATTGGTTAATAATTCTTGCTAAAGCCCTTGATGGAGTTTGAATATGATTAGCATATCTTGCAAGCATTTTAGTTTCATGAAATGCTAACCTATTATTCTGGGTCAAGAAAAGGTCTTTCTGACATTTGAATAATTCCGTTTCTGTTTGTGTGTTATGATTTTGCATTAATTCCTGATCTAGCATTTTAATTTTAGCCTCTAAGATTTGCTCTTCTCTAAGATGAATTTTTTTATAATAAGAGGCTTTTTGAAGGAAAACCCCCCTTGCTTGAGCTTTAGTTGCCACCCATTCAATAGCAGGTGTATGTTGCTGTTTGGCTAATTTAACCAGTAAGGAATTGAGAATGTCTTGAATTTCCTGGATTATTTCTTTTTTATTTAATAAGTTTGGATTTAAGGACCAATTATAGCCCCTGTGTGATAGACTGTTTCTAAGGTCTTTGGCAAAACCTAATGTAATTTTAGAGTGATCTGATAGATAGCGAGCTTGTATAGATACTAAGGGATCAAAATTGATCAGTGTTTCCGAAATTAGAAAAAAAGTCTATTCTAGACCACATTTTATGACAAGTTGAATAAAATGTAAAACTATTTGTGTTAAGGGGATTGTTTACATATTTAAAGGGATCATATAATTTAAAGTCATACTTGAATTCACTTAATGCTAATACCACTTGACTATTAAATGACCTTTGTGGGCTTGATTTATCCAATTTAGGATTCTGATAGGCATTCCAGTCCCCTCCTATAATTATATAGTGGCTATTATATTTGTTTAAAATAGGATAAAGTGATGCTAAGAAGGACTGTTGATTCTTACATGGTGCATATATGTTAAGAAGTATTTTTTTTATTTATTTTTTTTTATTTAACATTTGTTGACCGGGAAAGTCCGACTAGGTTCCACAGATCCTGTTTTCAGTGGAGGCCCGGGGAGAAATGCTCCAGAAGCATGTCTTTAAAATGTAAGAATTTAAGAAGTATGATGGGTTTATCATAAAGAGTAGAAGAGAGAATCACATAGCACCATCTTCCTTCTTTATCCGTTTTAGAATCTAAAATTTTGTCTTGATATTGATTTTTTATAATTATCGCAACTCCCGCACTATTAGTTTTGCCTTCCGAGGCTATAATTTCTCTTATCTATTTTTTCTTTTTAATTTCTGTCCATTGATCATTGGTCAAATGAGTTTCTTGAAGTAATATAAAACATGCCTTAGCTTGCAGAAATAAATGAAGAAACAATTTCCTCTTTTTCAAGTTCTGGAGCCCCTTAGTATTCCATGAATCTATTTCCCACATTCCAAAAACTTTATTTTGTGTAAGTATTCTAGAAATCGGGGAAAGTATGATAAAATCAGTTGAGTATTAAACAGATATATTTTATGAAAGCATTCTTGAAATCCCTTCCCATACCAGTGCCTACCCACTATACCCCTGGACCAGGAAATATATAGGTCTTTAACGTAGTTAAAAATGTTAAAGATTAATAACATTAACGGGTATACATTATGGAAATTAAAACATAAAAGACAGATAACATATAATGGACCTATATACTCTACAACTATGTCTACAAAGCCTAATCTACACATTCCCTTTTAAACTCTACTAGTCATCTACACCTCTTGTCATTACAGTTGAATTAAAAGAGTCAGAGAAAAACATAATAAAAAGATGTACAGATATTGTCATTCATCTCCATTGGATCTCCATCTCTTATTTAACAGTAATACTGTAGGACATTACTAGACATATGTTCTCAGATTAATGAAACCATTGTGTTCATGAAATATCTAACAAGCTTGATTGACCTTAGTTTATATGTGTGCCTACACTTAAACCTAGAATCCAATTTAAGACACTATCCTCAGCTATAGATATACTAAACATCCTTAGTTCACTTTAGAAAAGTCTTTCTACTACCTGGAGAACAAACCATGTCAATTTTTAGTAAATCTAACTGATGCAGGTAAACAAACATATATATATTTAGTCAGGTAACCTAATCACTAATAGACTTAGGTCATTAAACTCGACTTCATTGGTCATGCATTTTTCAGACAAGCAATTTCAATTTTAGCAAAAAGCTTATTTAACACTGGAAAAACTTACATCAACAAATGACAAAAGGGTTAGAATTTGACCTTTAGACTCCAGAGCTTCCATAATCATAGGCTATATAACCTATACCTAATGTCTTCTGTAGCCTCAAATGTGTGTTAAGACTATATTAAGTGGTCCTGACAGTTACCTAAGTCCTATATTGGTAACTCTTCACAAAGTGTTTTATACTAGATATAAGCTATAAGAATAAATCATGTTACCAAATATCTATAAACATGTGTTAACATCTTGGTAACATTAAATATTCCCTTACACTTTGATCTACGAACAAAATAAGGTAAAAGTGTAACACCGGAAATCCTTAGGCATCTCAGTGTGTTTACCAAAAGAATGTCAATACAGTGTTAATTAAAGCCCACTTTTAAGTAGTAAATGTGAGACTGATTCCTATTAATGGGTTTAATAACATGGATTACATGTAAGGAAGGTTAAATCTATATAGGTAAAATATGAATGTAAACTGGTTAAAATAAGTTATGTAATTACACCTTGGTACAATAATTAAAGCAGTTTCCTAACCCCTAGTACAAGAACTCTTTCACCCTCAGATATGTTTCATGTGTTTGGTTATGTCACTGTATAGTTGCACAAATTAAGTATTTTACTTGGTGTTTATAAACATTGAAAGTGAAACTGGGGCTAATGTTTGTGTTTACTGTGATTATTCCAGTACAAGAGACTTTATTTTAAGTGTATTTCAATTTTTTCAGTCCTAGAAACTCTTCATTGGATTTCCGACTATCCAGAGCGAATGCCGACTTCGCGAAGGGGGACCCTTTATCCAGACGGACTTCCGGAAGTGCCACATCAATAATACGTCCTCTAAAACAGCAAAACCATTTTGGCTCCATTCGTGGGAAAGTTCGACGTTGTGGAGGTTGTAAATCTTCGGAAATACCATTGCGAGTGTAAACAACACGAAATAAAGGTCGTACCTGTTGAAAAAATGGCCTAGAATGGGAAACTACCAAACAAAGCAAAAACAAGACCTTGACTTGTAGTATAGGGTGGATCTGCCCTCGGATGTCATGCCAGTCCCATTGGAAGTTTATTCTAGCTCTCTGAAGCAGGTAAGCTTTTAAAAATCACCAAAAAAATAGATTTAGCTTCTTTTTTTGTTGTGACTGAATATCTAGTCCCATCCAGTGTAAATATTAATGTATTTGGGTACTTAATTTGGAATTTTATTTGTTTTTCAATAAGAAACTTGCAATAGGGAGATAATAGCTGTCTGGCTTGCCTAATTTGCAAAGGCAGGTCCTGAGCCAAAGAAATTCTGTTGTTTTTCCACATAATAGAGCCTCCATTTTTCTTTACAGTTAGTAATATTTTGTTGACATCTTGAAAGTTAAAAATTTTAGCATAAACAGGTCTTGGGATATTTGAAGCTTGGGATTCCCTCAGGGCTCTGTGGGCTCTATCTTTTGTTATTTGTTGTGCAGTTTCCGAGTCACTGAATAATGTTGTGAGTATTCGTATGATTGATGGGATTAGTTCATTGTATTGTACAGATTCCAGCATTCCTCTGATGATTATATTATTTCTCCTGGATCTCGCCTCTAGGTCAATAATTTTAGATTGTATAGAGTGAATGTCCTGCTCCTGTGAATCAGTTTTTTTGGCAAGCAGTGCTATTTTGTCTTTGTTCTCAGTTATTCTAGCTTCATTTTTATCCATTCTTTCCAGAATTTGACTGCAAGAAATTCCAAAGGATTGGACTTGGTTAGATAGTTCTTTTCGCGCTTCTTGGATAGGAAGTAGAGCTGTTTTAATATCTTCCATGTTTGCCACTTGCTCCGGTTTATTTTTATTCCCTGGTTTTAAATGCTCCTGTTGTTTTGTAATTTTCTGGCTTTTAGAATTTAAATCTTTCTCCAGTGATAGAAGTTCTGAGAGTTTAGTTTTTGTAGTTGTTGTGTCCATATTTTTTCCTTCTTTCGACATTATAGATCAGAACTGGAACTTGATGTAAGTTAAGTGTAGTTAGGCCAACTGTTCTGAGCACACGGTTCCTTTGTTTGAGACTCTCTTCAGAGTCAGATGATCTGTTATAATCCTGCTTGATTTGTTAATTCTTCAGGTTCAATCACCTCTTGTAAGATACTTAGTTGAAGTTAAAGGTGTTCTTTCTTAGATTTACTGTTAAATAGATTGTAATATATCCTCTGGGTTAGATTTTCCTCTGATTATATGGAGAGCTGTAGATTAGTAGTGTTTACAGAATGGCAGCCATCTTTGAATCCTTCTCTAACAAAATTTCTAACTTTAACCTTGAGGCTAGATCTATATCTGACCACTCGAATGTGTCCCTT
Organism: Protopterus annectens; assembly: GCF_019279795.1. NCBI lineage: Eukaryota > Metazoa > Chordata > Ceratodontiformes > Protopteridae > Protopterus > Protopterus annectens. The sequence continues at coordinate 1,986,913,141 of NC_056728.1, read as the reverse complement.
TGTATTAATCCCACTCATAACCTGAATCATGATGGTAGTAGTCCCACTTTGTCACTAAACAGTAACATTCTTAAAAAAGATGACATTCTGTAAGAAATGAATGACTATCTAAAACAATTTGATGCTGAATCTTGTTTATCCACTATCCCTTTAGATATCTAATGGGTTGCTGCCAAAGTGATCATCAGAGGAATACTCACATAAAAAGCATTTTATTATAAAAAAAAAGAAAAATTGTACATCAATAAGCTAAATAATGAGCAAAAAATGACTGATGCCCAACTGCAAAAGTTTTTTTTCTCCTGAACTCGAAAAAAAACTACATGAAATACAAAAAAAAATATGTTCTTTTCACTTACAAAATCAATCCTTGGTAGAACTGAAACTCCTTCACGGATATTCGGAATGGGCTCAAATCCCCTCCAGAACCCTGGCTAGACTCATTAACATCAAAGAGGGACCAAACTATATAAATGAAATAAATTACAAAGGGAAAAACTTATACAGAAATGAAGATATTGTTAACTCTTTTGTAAATATCTTCACTAAAATCTATAATCCCAAAAACCAAATCCAAAAAGAAATGTACACAGAATTTCTGAATGAGCTATTTGTTCCCAAACTATCTATTACACAAAACACCCTTTTAAACAGTCCTATAACACTGAATGAAATAACTTTAGCTATTAAAAAACTTAAACCAAATAAGGCACCAGGCCCATATGGTTTTACAGGCGAATTCTATAAAACCTTTATTTATTTTTATTTATTTTACATTTGTTTACCGGGCTGGTCTGACTGGATATATTTCCATTTTCAGCAGAGGCCCGGGGAGAAAAGCTCCACATAGAGACAAAACACAGTAGCAGGTTAAACATGATTCTAGACTACATTACAGAATTCTACTTACATACCCTGTAGAGAAACACAATTAAGTTGTAGTTATAGAAATACAAAATAGAAAGGTTCTGTAACAGTAAAACATTTGTGGCAAGTGTAAAGCACATTCAGGAAATTTCTTTTACATTCAAAATTTTTTAATGGATTATAATAGATACTACTTGTAAAAGAAGTAGATTGTTAGGGAAAGTTCTCAAAGTGTAGGTAGTAGAGAACGAATAGAAAGAAGGTGTTAAAGAGAGAGAAAAAATTGTGGAAGTCACAAAATTTAGTCAGGATTGAAGCATGGGCATAACCAGTGTATTTCAAGGTGTTTTTTAAGCTTTTGTTTAAAGAGAACAGGGGAGGGAATGGAAGTTAGAGCAGTAGGTAGAAGATTCCAATATTTACCAATGGTATTGGAGAATAGGGGGTCACCAGCAATGTTATTAGACTTAGTTAAGGTTACTAGAAGTTTGTTTGAAGAGCGTAATGAATTTAGGTTAGTGTAAGGGGTAAATAGGTTAGAAAGTATGGGTGTGTTATTAGGTTGGTAAAATACCCTATGGACAAAGGTGAGTTGGGAAAGTATCAACATGTTTTTTAGTTCAAGCCAGTGGAGTTGCTGTAGGTTCAGACAGTGGTGAGTTCTAAATTGGTTCCCAGTAATAAACCTAGCAATACTATTGTACGTATTAGCCAGTTTAGAGAGATTATTTTTCTTTAGGTTAGTATATATAGGTGAAGCATAGAGAAGAGTGGAAATAAGATGAGAGTGGGCAAGTGTAGCTTTGGCTATTGGAGTTAAGAACATTTTAATTCTGTAGAAGGAGCCCAGTTTTCTATTTACAGTTTTGACAGTATTATTAATGTGGTTATCAAAGGTAAGGTTATTGTCTATAGTGATACCTAGCAGCTTAGTGGTAGAGTCAGGGGATATATGGGTGCCATTTTTGGATAAGATAGAGAATTCTATTGGGGAGGACCTAATAGTAGGCTTAAAGAGCAAGAGTTTGTTTTTTTTAGCATTCAAAAGGAGGCAGCGTTTTAAGAACCATGCCTCAACTGCGTTAAATACATTTTGTGTTAGTGTTTGTAATTCTGAAATGGTTTTAGCAGAACATATGAGTGTAGAATCATCTGCGTATTGTATGCATGTAGCTTGAGGTATAGCTACTTGTAGGTCGTTTATGAATAAGGAGACTAGAAGAGGTCCAAGAATAGAGCCTTGGGGAACACCAAGTGAGACTGGCAGAAGAGATGAGAGTTTGTTATCCCAGAGAACTGCCTGTTTCCTATTGCTGAGGTAGGAAGTGAACCAGTGAATAGCCTTGGGTCCTAAAGAAAGAGATTCTAGGGTTTTTATGAGCAGGGGTGGTTAACCATATCAAAGGCTTTTGACAGGTCTATAAAGAGTGCTGATGAGAGAATATTATTGTTGCGGTTTTTATTGATGAAATCAGTAAAGGAAAGGAGAGCTGTGGTGGTACTATTAAATGGCCTAAAACCGTGCTGGCAGTTAGTATGTTATGTTTAGTTAAGCGACCCATTAACTGATAGTGAATACATTTCTCCATAATTTTTGCTAAGGGTGATAAGAGTGTTATAGGCCTGTAATTAGAATACTTGGTAGAGTTGCCTCCTTTATGTAAGGGGATAATGTATGAGATTTTCCAGATATCAGGGATGGTTTCTTCACTGATGGTTCTGTTTATAAGGATGGATATGGGATAGGCTACTGCATTAGCTGCTTTTTGAAGGTATTCTGATGGTAGCTGATCAGCAGAGTGGGTACAAGGTTTAAGTTTTTGGATAAGTTTTTGGATAAAGGTGGTAGAGATGGGTTGTAATTGGAAAGTAGGCAGATTTGAAGATGTGTGGATGGGATGCTAGAATTGTCAATGGTAAGGTGAGAGGCTAGTGAGTTAATGGTATCAGATAAAAAGAATTAAAGGCATTAGCAGTTTCATGTGTTGTATTCTTTTCAGACTCTGAGGGGGAGGGTGTACTAGTGTGGCCTGGGTGAAGTAGTCTATTTAAGGCTGACCAGAACCTTTGGGGATTGTTGTGATTCATTTGCTGCAGTTTACTAAAGTAGTTCTTTTTGTCTGTAAGTATGGCTTTTTTGGTACTATTTCTTAAGTGTCTAAAGGTTTGTTGATCAGAGGATGATTTGCTAGCTCTCCACTTTACCCATGATTTGTTTCTTAGTAATAGTTTTTGTCTTGTTTCCTTAGTTAGCCAGGGGGCATGCTTAGATTTGACTCTAATAGATCGTTTTGGTGCATGCTTATCAAGGATTGTTAAGAATTTGGCATTAAAATATTTAACAGCATCTTCAAGTGGGAGAGTTTTTAGAAGGTTCCAGTTGCAGGCATTTAGTTCAGTTTTAAATAAAAGTAGGTTAAAGTGTTGTCAACATCTATAATTATACAATTTCTAAAGGGATTACTGACAAGTATATGAACAATTCTAAAACAATTTTCATCCTAAAACCCAACTCTGACAAGTCCAACCCTCTCAGCTATAGGCCTATTGCCCTCATTAACGTTAACATCAAAATTTTATCAACCATTTTTGCTAATAGAATCCAGAATATTATAGCTTCATCATCTCATCTGAACAATTGGGATTTATGAAACAAAGGCAGCTTTATGACAATACTCTTACCTTAAATACATTAATGCTGTTTCTAGAAAGCAATAACCACCCACGTTATGCACTCACGCTAGATGCAACCAAAGCTTTTGATAACGTTGATTTAAACTTCTTATACCTAACTATGAAATACTTTGACTTCCCTGATTTTGTTATTAACACTATTAAGATGCTTTATAACAATGCCTCTACTTCCCTTTATATATTAAAACATTACCACGCCCTATCAAAATTATCAATGGCACTAGAAAGGGTTGTCCACTCTCACCTTATCTTTTTAATTTATATCAAAAACCTCTCCTTCTCTGGGTTAAACAAAAGATTTATCACCATATCCCAAAAGTCTTCAACATAGAAATAAATTACTCTGCATTTGAAGATGACCTGAACATCTACTTTGAGCTTCCCAACACCGATCTTCATAAAATCCAAAATTCTATCAGTCTTTTTGCTAAGGTTGCTAACTATAAATTAAACCCTGCAAAATCATCCATTTTCCATTAAATCCTATGACACATTTAAAATATTACTTCCCCCAGTCAGACATCCCTCTCAAATATACACTCAAATACCTAGGAATAAATTTCACACATTCCCATCAAGAACTAATGAAAGCAAATTTATATAGAGTCTGGGATTAAATAAATAATTTAACTAGATGGAAAAACATCAATCTTTATTATCAAAATCCGCTATTATTAAAATGAATATTTTACCTAGAATCCTTTTCCATCTTAACTCCATCTTCTTAAATGTTCCAAAAAATTTCTTCAGAAAAATGGAAACCACAATCTCAAAGTTCTTCTGGTTCCCTAAATCAACCAGAATATCATACAGGAAGCTAATTACCCCAAAGACTAAAGGGGGTTTATGTCTCCCGGGCTTTAATTTATATTACCACATAATTAATTCTAGCTGTTTAATCCAAATAGCCTGTTACAATCCCTCTGCTGAATCTTGTTCCCCATCCTTGGTCAGAATCTGGTGCAACTATATATATTTGTTAAAATTCAACCCTTAATCTGTCCCTTTTCTTACACTTGATGGAGACTACAAATTTAAGATTGTGCCTCCACTAAAGAACAAAATTCACATTTTTCAAGCTCTGATGAGCTCCTTAAATCTACACAATACTGTTCCCATTCTCCAACCCATTCATCTAAATCCTAATCTAAAAATCAATAATAAAATGATTGACCTATCAAACTTCCTTATTATCAAGAAGGCCACAGTCTGGCACTTTTATAACTCTAAAAATGCAGCTGAGGTCAAAGCTTTATTTGGGGCTCCTAACAAATATGACCCTATCTTAAGACAAGTCAGCTCACTTATAAAACAAACATTGTCTAACTATAGAGTGAAGGAGCAAGACATTACCATATCACAATCAATTATTAAATCACTTTCCCTAAGGAACAAAATGATTTTGCATACCTATAAACTTGTGTCAAGCAATAAACATAACCATTCACTTCTATTTTCCAAGTACTGGGATGGCATACAAGGTGAAATTCCTAGGGAGCCTAAATGCAAAGTAATCAGTAATACCCTGAATCTAACCCCCTTCAAGAACCAAATCTACACTCAACTTATGATCAACAACAATTCTTATTATACTCCAGCAGTCTTACTAAAATTCAGATACAACAAAAACCTAACCTGTCCTTTCTGCTCCCTCCCACATGTAGATAAACTCCATATTTTTTGGAGTTGTAAGAATATTTGCAAACTTTGATGTTCCCTCAGAGCTCAGCTGGAATAAATGGAGTATGAGAAAACCACATTCTCCTGGCAAACCATGATTGTAAATATAACTCCCAAATCTCTTAAGGGCATCCATCGCCACATCCTTGTTATGATCTGCGCTCTCCTCAAATATTTTATAGCCAAGAACTGGGTTAACCCCTCAGCAATAGCCTGGGATAACTTTACAACAATGGCAATCAAATATATATCTGCATATAAGTTGTGCAATAATAATAAAAAGAAAAAAGATTATTTTCAGAACTATTGGTGTAGCCTTTTCGACCTAATCCAAACTAAATAATCTCCAAAATTGTGTGTCACCTTTTCTTTTTTACATTCCAGGAAGTCCTCTGTTTGTGTCTTACCCAGTCCTATAATCATTAGACATTGTTGTCATTACATTGTGACTTTTGATTTTACAAAGTATTCTGTTATTTTATATTGCTGTCCTCCGGCATCCATGTTGTAAATATGTCATTAATAGATGTATACAGTATAAATAGTTTATGTAGATGTACCCTCCTTACCGCCTTTAATTCTTCTTAAGACAGTCATACACTCCTCCCTCCTAGCCATCCACCATTTGTGAGTTTAGACTTTGACTGTAATAGGTTATTGGGGTATTGTATTGCTTATTTTATTCTTCAAGATGTAAGTTGCCTGAAATGATAACTGCTGTTTTGTAAATGCATAGCATTTGTATTAATTGGTTTGTATCTCCCTCTACCTTACTGCTTCCTGTAATGACTTGGTTTTCCTTTTCATGTTTTGAAAAGTCTGTAAAATTCAATAAAAACATATTTGAAAAAAAAAAAAAGAATCTGTCAAGTTTTACAAAGTCAAGAAAAACAATGACATATTACAATTTATTTATTTATTATTTATTGACATTTGTTGACTGGGAAAGTCCACTGGGGCAAGGACCCATTTTTAGTGAAGGTCCAGGGAGCAAAGCTCCACAAGAAGTACAATACAGAAGTATAATACATTGGAAATGGGTGTTTACAAAGATCATGAGCCACTTGCACAGAGGTTAAATACAATGTTTCAGAAAGATGCCCAATACAATACAATACAATACAAGAACAGTAGTGCAAAGTTCAAAATACAATACAGAATACAAATTTAGATACAATAATACAAGAGTAATATAACTCGCATCAGGAATTAGACAAGAATGCCTCCTGTCAATAAACCTTATTTTACTAGCAATAAATATGTTATCATACTCATGGGTCAGCCAGTAAAAAGGGTAAAAATCATATATGAAAAAGCCATTGTTATCTCTTATACTAGTGATATAATAATCATTTTGGAAAATTAAAAATTATTTGATAATCAAAAATAAATACAAAGATTTTCAGCTGATAATGAGTTACCTGCTAAATTATGACAAATTATTAAGGTGAATGTAAATGCCCAATAGTTACAAGTTGCAGTAATAAGAGATGAGGTAGCAAAACTACTCTTTTACCATTCTAGGAACTGGTTATGTATACCCAAGTTAACAACTATAGAAAAGGGAACAATGAATTGTAAATAATGCAAATGTCCATTTGAAATATATTTTGTAAGTATTTCCATTAACATCTTCAGAAAATATGACTAAAATACTTTTCTTTTATCTCCAAATTTCTTTTTTTTTCCAAATTTGAAATTTTCAGGAGAGAAATGGATTGGCTCAATGTTTAGATTATTTATGGAAATATTATAAAAAGGGGCACTCCCATAATACTGTGGGTGGCAGCAGTACAGACCATACAGACCACTGCTCTTCTTACATCATTCTATTAATGTTTGTCAAGTGTGTGTGTGTGTGTGTGTGTGTGTGTGTGTGTGTGTGTGTGTGTGTGTGTGTGCTTATTTAGATACATACTACAAGATCTATTTGAGCAGTAAAGTAACCCATAACACTGCACAAATTGGAAATATGGAAAATACCAATAGAATGGCATCTCATTGTTCTGGAGAAAAATAGAAACATTTTGCTTATTGTTTCACATGTGATTATTGAGCTTTGTGACTGTTGCTCTTTATGGGAAGTGGTAGATTCTGCATTTTAGAAATTAACATGATGCAATGTATACCTGAATTATTGCAAAGTGCCACCAGATCAGAAAACCATATAATCTAATGAGAAATAAAATGTTTTTGTGTAGAAATACATCGCATAAGGTAACTAACCTTTGCAATTAATATGAAACAAAAAATATTAAAACATTTGTTAGTTTCTATGTGGTAGGGAAACAAATGGGAAACCTGTTTAAATATGACATTTGGTGACAAATGACAAATACTGGACTGATGCTTTTAGGCAGGTAAAATTCACCATATCCATCCATCCACAACCCTTTTTCCTATTTTTGCACATGGTGTTGAGGTGTCACTTCAACAGTGACAATCATCTCGCACCAAGGTTCACACCAACGGGTTGCTAACCCTGCCACATATCTATTCATAACCAGCAAGACTTGCAAAACATTATTTTATTATATACTTTTACTTAGTAACCACATCATAGGTATGTATGGAATGACAGGACAATAAAGGAAATGAGGTATGGGTGGAAGGGATGGAATATAGGCCACTATACTATATTATTTGAAGTGTTGCTATTGAAAGCAGAATCTGACTGTGTTCTTATATTGTTGTTGGTTATATAAAAAAGTGTTCCTTTTCTGGTGAGATCAAACTCTTATAATGATTAAATCTCTTTCCAGGAAGAAAAAAAATTCCAAAATCTTGTTATTGGATGTGGGATGGTGAAGAAACACAAAAGTTACACAAGTAAAACAGTGGATAAGAAACTGATCCTTAAAACATGAAGGAAATGCCTTTACCTGATTTTCTGAAAAGGGGAATTGTGGTATTTGCACATAGATGACTTTAATATTTTATGGCACATTCTTCTTTAAATAAATAATTCTTTATGAACAAAAGTTTTCTTTTTTTAATGAATCTGTTTCACTTTTCTCATTATGTTTTCTGTTTATTATACTTAATGATTTTATTTATATTTGTTATTCTTATACTAATGTGATTGTTTTTTTTTATAGACTACGGAACATAAATAAAAAAATAACTGGTTAGGCTTCTTAAAATATGTTCTAACTCAAAACAACACTGATCATGTTATACAATTCTTTTCATAAAAAAAAAATTCAGAAAACATTACCTAATATAGTTAAAGCACCCTTTCCTAAGTTGGTATCCTGTTCAAGACATTGACTAAAGCAAGCCCACTTACCTGACCAGCTGAGTTTGCTGTATCATTAAGATGAAAGAAAAACAAAAACTCTGTTTCAGTTACACCAAATTGCTTACCATTAGACTTCAGAAGTCTTCTGTCTATATATATATATATATATATATATATATATATATATATATATATATATACAGATAAAGTTGTTTTAATGCTACAAAAACACAACAGTGGCAATTGCACTTAATAGGCTGGGCATTTTCAAGATTAGAAATCGTGTCTATGGTTAATTGTCACATATTTCAAGGAGAAAAATAACTTACCCAACAAACCATAAAATATTTTTAAATCACCCTTACTCACTTAACTGAACTAACACCTATAAAGACCAATTGCTGTTAATTTTCTGGAGTTAAGCAAACATTGTAGATTGCTATGAATATGGTGTATTACAACTGTATTTTATAGCAGCAACAGTACAACAGTAACAAGAGAAAATATGGATAAACAAAATGTAAAAAATGGTCACTGCATAGACTGGAGACAGAATTGCTTCTTTCATGTCAGTCCTACAAAATACCTGCAGAATAGTGAATTTACTGTGCTCATGATGCCCAGCTGTTTAAGTGTATAAAAGCTTCCCTGCAGACTCGCACAGATTGTATAAGCACATGAAAATGGAAGGAGAATGATGACCTAGTAGGTAAAATTAAAGGACAGAGAGTAAGGTCAATGGTGATATTGGATATCTCCTGTCGAACCTTGGCCTGTTAGCTGGAATGCCTGGAGTTTAGATAAATGGCTGCAAGGAAGGCTGATGATGTGTGGATGGCCAAGGTACAAAAAAAGTGTCTGCCTGCATAAAGGTTCCCAATGGAAGGCTCTCATGCCAAAGACCCCACTATCACTGTCAATTGAGCAGATGGCCTTAATCCCCACTGGCAAATTTCATGACTATGAGCATCTGGAAATCATGAATGAGTCATTTGCCCATAGTTGTGTGAGCTTGAGAGACAGTGTGGTGCACATTTTATAGTTGTCGTTTACTCTGCTGAGTCACTTGCTCATTGTTGGAATGGATGATGCTGAAATGTCATTGAGTGCTCCATTCATTGAAACTGGAAGATTTCTGATGAATAGAACATCAAATGCTTGCAGGTAAGGTAAGCATTTGATTGAAAAACTAATGCTGAAACTTACAGATAATCTGAATGTTTCAGCATTAGAGGGTAGAAATATTTGTACAAGTGAATGCAGGTTAGGATTATAGTAAGGGCTACATAAGGGGGATATATTTAGTTTCATGCATGTAGTTTCATGCTTGTGTGTGTGACCAAGTGTCTTGTGTAGTATGGAAATAATATGGAAATGCTTTTTCTAAGCTATGGAGCAGACTAAGGGGAAGGAATGCATAATAAGTATGTTAGTATGCATAATAAGGTGATGCTTGATTATGATGCTGGAGTTTGGGATTATTGAGTTGCCATTTCCCAGGGCAGTTGTGACTTTATCAAAAAAGTCTATTAGGATAAGCAGGTAGGAACTACCTTTCTCAAACCCTGTTGATTTGGGTCAAGTGACTTTAGGCTGCTGATGTCTGTGTTTTTGAGGTCCATAATGATGTGTTCTACTGTTTTGCAGATAAGCTTTATGAGACTTATATGTCTATATCTCCCACGATCAGTAGTAGAGTTTCCCTTGTATAGGGGGATAATTACAGCTATTGCTTATGAGCATGAAAACATTGTGGAGAAGGTCAATGAGACAGTGCTTAATAGTGATAAGGAAGCACCCTGGCCCATTTCCAGACCCTGTGGAGCCTCAGAGAGAGAATCTTTGGAACTTGCTCTATGAAGATCTGTGGGGCTGACATGATGCCATGAATGACAAGGCAGAGATAAGGAAGAAGTTTGAGCTAAATTTATCTGCTAATATGCCAACTATGTCTAATGGGGGTGAACAGGTGTTGTTAATTACTAACTCACAGCAGTTTTTTGGTATTGCTTCTAAGGTTCCAGATGTAGATGATGTAGGATTTATGATTATCTTTGACAGAAGTGGCAATTTTCAGCTCATACAGACTTTGTTTCTGTGCTTTTTGTTTAATATGTGTTTATTTTTTTGGTCTGAGGTTGTATTTTTTCTGTTGTTATACAGCTTGATTATGTAAGGGATCCACAAAAGAATTTTATTCCTAAACTTAGCATTGTATTTGTTATGGAATGATACTGATGTCCCCATGCAGGCATTAAGCTGAGAACTGAAGTTTTCAGTGAATGCAGCTGTGTTTGCTTTTGGGACTCCAAGGGAAAGGAGCTCTTGAACATCCTCAGGTCCTCATTTAGTTGAAGAAAATTTACCTTAGAGAAACCTTGAAAGAAGGAATGGTTTGTTGGGGTTTTCATCTGGTTCTGCTGGTGAGACACACTGCATGATGGTCTGAGCTGACCAGGGATGGTGTAGATATAGACACAAAGCACATGCGGGTCAAGTTTGTGATGACCAAATCCAATAATGTTGACCCTGTACTTTAGACAATTTGCATTAATTATGTATAAAATGTGTTGAGCACATCTGCTTGTAGTGATAAGTGCTCTAATTGATAGACAGACAACTGGTATTTCTAAGATAATAATGCTACCTTCTGTGGTAAGGGAATCAAGTTTGTTTTGATACATCTTAAATTGGATGAGGTTCTATAGCTGGTCAGTATATGGTAATGGTTCTTATTTAAGGATACCATGACGTGAAGGAGTTCAAGGTCATTATCTAACCACAAGAGTCTAGAAGTTGAGGAGCCACAGAAAACGGATACACCACCACCAGTTATAGATACACCCTCAGCAGAAGGTTTGAATGAGTGGTAAGCACTAAGCCTTAGTAGAGAAGGTGTGCCTTCATTACACTTGAAACATATTTTAGTAATAACAGGTGTGTATATATTTTCTAGGGTCAAGAAGGCTTCTAGGGAGGGCTGATATTCCTGAGGCTTCTAATACTAATCAGCATTAGTTTTATACTGTCCTGATTAGGTTTGGATAGGTTGGTAGATACAGAAGTTTTTTTTTGCCTAAAAAGGCACTGTTGAGGCAAAGAAGTTCTTGTTAAACAGAAGGAGAAAGGTGAAGAGCTTTCCTGGTGAAGCAGGCATACGTGTCAGACACCTTACTTCATGTAACCCCTTTGAATGACAAAAATAGCTAAGTCAGTTGTTATAGTCCATCATCTTTTGTTTATATTCAGGCATCATTACTGAAGAAGATGGAATGTTGCCCATCTGCATATCAGCTTTGGACGCATATTCAGGATGCTCTATGAATTTCTATCTTCATATAATCCAGGCGTTTGCATCTCGTCATTCACACCTATTTGAGCAGCAACCACATCCTAGGTATATATGGAATGATAGGACAATAAAGGAAATGAGGTAGGGGTGTGTGGGATGGAGGTAGGGAAAGGAAGCATCCTTAATAGGTTATGATACTGCCACTGCACAAAGCAAAGTGTATGAGAGCCAACCACACCTTGTCAGGGTAGAGTTGGATCATCCAAGCCTGGTGTTAAACCAAGAACAATCTGTTTTAGTCAAGTCAGCACCCACACTGTGGTGATTTACAAGGATGTCCTAAAACACTTAACTTATTTATGGGTCCTGTACCAGTTAAGATGGAGTGAGAAGTAACACTTATGAAGTAAGAAAGTGAAACTGTTTTAATGGCATTGTACTTATGGCATGCAATGCCATTAACTGAATCAAGTAAAATAGTACTCGCTGAGGTAAAACTATTAAGGACAGGGAGTAATGTCTAAAAGGTCTCCTTTCTGCAGCTAACACAATTGCCAATCATTGTCAAATGTTGACTAAATATAAGGGCTACACACACACAAAAAAATTGCATACATATTTTGGAATCACAGAATTAGAATTACCCAGCAAACTACTGTACATAGCAGTGGTAGTTTACATGTTATGTGTCAGGCTAAAGGCAGGGCTGTGTTTAAACATTCAGTCCGGTATTTCTTTTTTGTTTGTCTGATTAGGAGATGCCTAAATGCATCTGAGTACTGTATAAAACAGAGCAATAAACAAGGAAGACAAGCTTGCCTAATACATGGGTAAAGCAAGATATCCAACTAATAGATTCCTACAAGGGATGAGCACTAATGCAGAGTGACAGTACATAAGGAAAACAACCAGAGCAAAACAAGAACATGGATGGAACTACAATCAACAGCAGAATCCCCATATGGTAATAACAGGAACAAACTTCAGGACCTAAAAGTTAGCATTTTATTTATTTTATTTTATTTTACATTTGTTAACCGGGGGTGTCTGACTGAGCCGAAAAGGCCCTTTTTCAGCAGAGGCCCGGGGAGAAAAGCTCCACAAAGAAAAATTACAGACACATTTAGTTATTTAGACATAATCAGTATATACACAAATTACAAGAGACATGTTTTTACAGTGGTATGCGGCACAAACAGTTACAGTGGAGAGAACAATCAAAAAAAAATATTAATTTTAAAAATAAAGGTAAGTAATAGATTTGTGGTGTACGGCTGAACTTTGGAATGTTGGTAGAATACATACATAGTACACAGGTACAGTACATACATTGTAGATCAGCCAGTGTTTGTGAGTAAGATTGAAAAACTATTATCAATTGCTCTAGATTTAGTATGTATATTACCTATTGTGTTAGTGAATAAAGATATGTTATCCGCTTTCACTAGCCTGGGGAGCAATCATGGCACTGCCAACTTTGCTTGAGATTTTGCCTGATGAGGTCTTTAAAGGATGCTTTGGATGATGTGTTTTGAATGCTAGTAGGGACAGAGTTCCATTTTTTAGCCACCGAACTACTATATAGTGCATCTCCAAAGCTATTGTAGCTGTTGGTGACTTCTAGTAGTAGTTTGCTTGATGATCTAAGAGGCTTTCCTGGTGAAGCAGGCATGAGTGTCAGACACCTTACTTCATGTAACCCCTTTGAATGACAAAAATAGCTAATTTAATAGCATGAGTTATAACATAACTACAACCTAAGTAACAATACAATACAGCAATAGATTTTCCTTAAAGAGACCAAATACAATGAATATATGTCTGCTAAATGTTGATGGATACAGGAAAGAAAGTCTTCTGCCCTAAGTAAAGTACTCACTGCTTAAATGAGTAGCTTTCTCCAAAACAGCATCCTCAGTCAGCTCTCCTGTTGTAAAAAAAATATCAAATTTAAAATAAAGTTTGTAATAGGCATTAAAGCACATGTCATTAGGCTAGTAAACAACCAAAATCAATATACTGGAGTCGGTCAGAGTCCACATTGTCTTGATTTGCAAGGTTATCCTGCATCACGTCAATTTTGCTATATATATATCCTATTACAGTTCAGAGAGTGAGAAATAACAGCTTACTAAAGATGTGTGTGAAACTGCATTAAAGCCATTAGCACTGATGACATGCAGTGCCATTAACTGAATCAAGTGAAACAAGTTCATAAGTAAGAACACTTTGGCCTTTATAAGCCTAGCCATGCATCCCAAATGTATCTCACAAGTCATTGCTCCTTAGATGTTATTTTAAGGGATGCATGTTAGTTAACACATGATTTAACAGCAGCCTCTGTCCATCAGAGAGATAGGTGTCAGAGAATTTGTGATTTCCCATCCACTGCTCCAGGCTGCACTTCAATAGGGTTAATGAAGGGATTTGCATCTTATGGATGAGAAGCCTATTCCGCAGAATGGGGATGCTCTGAGATATGTGCCTGTCCCTCTAACATGTCCTATTTAAGTGAAATGAAAGTTTCAATTCTTATAGTTAGTAGCTCTGGTGCTATTCATCAGAGTGGAATCCAGAGATATCTTGTATGCCAGGCATACATCGAATCTCAGCAGTCTGTAGGAAGCAAACTATAGAGAGAGAGAGGGGGCTTTGTGGCAATCTGCATAGGACATTGTGTTTACCATACATCTCAACTGTCAAGATTTTTCACAGAATGTCCATATATTTGCCTCATATTTTTGGTCTGTTTGTCATACAGTTTGTGGTTTTCTGGCAAATCGCTGAGGCTTGAAATCACTAAATAATTACACATTTCAGTTTCTAACTGTATATCCTTCAAAAAAAGTACATGTTACCACAAAACCTGTTATTCTAGTAACTTTCTAAGTTTTAAAGTCTGGCCCTATTTTTGAGCCTTTGTCCCCCAGTCACTTTTGGCATTGTCCAAAATTCTAGTGTTAAAAGGCTGAGAGGTGCGGTGCTTACTTCCTGTATTCTTTTTGTGAGGTATCTCAGTGGACATTCCAGATGTTGCATGTGCTTGGTCAGGTACATACCAAAGTGGGCATTATACTCAATGATGGGAATGATGGTTGGTGAATACAGTGGTATGATGACTTCTCTTGACCTAGATACCATGTCCAAAGTTGAGTGACATAAAATAATTATCTTACAATGTTGGTCAAAATGCAGGTTACCATCTACTTGAGTCCCTGAATCCCTGACTACTGTGTCTACTTTTATGGAGTGTTATCAATGAGGAAGACTTAGTGTCTGACTTCCTAAAAGCTACTATTATTCATTTATTGGCAATGAGTTTTAAGCTGTGGCTTGGCACCAGATATCTGTCTGTGTTAAACCTTTGTGTAAGTTGTTAGTATTTGTGGGTTCTACAATTGCTCCTTGCTTACAGTCATCTGCAAATTGTTAAGCCAGAGCCCCTTGACATTAGCCTTGACATCCAAAAAACAAATGCCAAAGAGGTGCAGACTCAGCACAGTGATCTGGTGTACTTCACTGGTGGCTGGCATCTTTGTGGAGATGGTCTGTCCAATCCTGACTTCCTGTGTCCTGTCTGTGACCCAGCTGGCTATCCAGTGAATTACATAGGAGGTTTATGCCTGTGAGTTTGTTTACAGTGCACAAATTTGTATCAAATGTCTTAGGTAAGTCAATGTATGCAGTATGCACCATTTTGCATGCATCCATTGCCTTAGTGACCTTCTCAAAGACATCTAACAGATTCAGTAGGCATGACCTGCCATTGGCAAAACCAAGTTGGGTTGGGTACAGTTTCTGAAGGTTTCCCATGTCATTGTTGATCATTTCCATGATAATTATCTCCATTGCTTTGCATATAATACTAGTATTGATTGCCAACCCTTGTGAAGAGGGATGTCAGTGGCGATCTTCCATTTACATGGCACAGAGTCTGTGTGAGGCTAAGACTGAATAATGACACAAGTGACCCTGCTAGGTCATATTTCAGGCTATTTAGGAGGCATCCCAGTACACCTTCTATTGCCATACTTTACAAGGGCTGCTGATGATATTCACCCTAGAAGTACCTTTGGACAGCCCTCAGTCCTACAAGCTCTGTGGTGGGTGCAATAACTACATAGCAGTATAGTACAACTAACTAGATAGATAGGGGTCAAAACTCAAGACTGGAAAGTGTGTGTGTGTGTGTGTGTGTGTGTGTGTGTGTGTGTGTGTGTGTGTGTGTGTGTGTGTGTGTGTGTGTGTGTGTGTGTGTGTGTGTTTGGGTGAGATCCATATTCTCTGGAGGTGTGGATTATACCATTTTGAGGCATGTTCCATCCAGTACACTTCCCATCGCCCTACTTTACAAGGCCTGCTGATGTCATTCACCTGAGAAGTACCTGTATACACTCTTCGGACCTATAAGCTCTGTGGGGTGTCCAATAACTGTGTAATAATATAGTACAAATAACTAGATAGGTAGGGTTTCTAATCCCAGTACTGTGTGTCTTTCTGTGTGGAGCATATCTCCTGTGGCTGTTGTGTGAGTGTTGGTTATACCATTTTAAGACGTGTTGACTCCTTCCCCATGGCATTACTTTAAGGAGGCAGTTAATAGCATCTGCCTTACATGCACCATGTTAAACTATAAAGGCCATACCAGTTATCTATACAGATATATATGGCGTATCCAGATGTTTGCAAACTATATGTGGCCTGTGTCCCCTAACAATGGGCATTTTTGAGTACTCATTGCAAAATTACCACAGTTACCATTGTGACAGACAAGTCAGTATTAGACTTCATACCTGTCTGAAACATCATGCTGATACAAAGTCTGTTACTTTATCACTTGTCCAGGTATGTAAGAGCAATATATGCGACCAGTTGCTATTTTGGATGTTTTATTCCACCATCCATGAAGGTATTCCCAAGAATACTTGTTGTAAGAGGTAGTAAGTTATGTCCTCAGCATATAATCTCTGTGGTGCATGTAATGTGTATGTAGCGCTATAGCACATACAAGTGGATATGTAGGGTTAGTAATCTATTGGCAACTGTGCATGTGTTTCTGTATGCATATCCCTGTGGCTGTCTTTACTCTGTGTATGTGATGATTGGGTGCCTCTTCCACCCTGTTAACTCCCCCATTGCCAAGCTAGTTGCAGTCACTACAGATGTCATCTACCTTACAAGCACAGTTACACCGTTTCTAACACAAAGGCACTGTGGTGCATGCAACTGTCATATCACTGTGTATTGTACATAAATAGATAGGTGGGTCATGTAATATGAGAAGTGTCAACTCTGTGTGCATGTGTGTTTCAATGCATGTACCCATGCAGCAGTGTGTGTGTGTGTGTTCCAAGTGGCTATATCATGTTAAGGGTCTCTGAAACCCAACAGTGGCAATCCTAACAGCTCCTGCAATTGTCACCCACTTGAATAGTAGTGGCAGACACTGCAACACTACATTACCTCTGTGGTGCTTCTGTTATGTATCTAGCAGTATCATTTGTAAAACTGGGCAGGTAGAGGTTTGGCTATCAGCAGGGGCAGGTCATGAATGTGTGTGTGTGTGTGTGTGTGTGTGTGTGTGTGTGTGTGTGTGTGTGTGTGTGTGTGTGTGTGTGTACAAATATATGTATGTACCAGCATACCTCTCAGCCACTCACAGAAAGATATCTGGTTAAAGCCTTATGGGAAGCTGCGGCAAACAGCAAACACTGAGCACACCCTTCACATATTGCTATGACACACATGGGGAAATAGATAGCTGAACAGGTCATGCATTTGAATGCACCTCCCAAAGGATATGTGTTGTTACATGACAATATCCGTCATTAATCTGAAATGTCAGTCTGTCATGATTTTCCAAAACATTGGCCAGAAAACCACAAGTTTATGACAGATGGAAAGACATTATGTGTCAGATATCAGGATAATCTGCAGACATATGCAGAGGTCAGAGGTATTGCTACCATCTGTACCCATACCTCCCAAGCTCTTAAAGCAAGAAATGTTTATAAAGCCATAAATAATTGGGTGACAAAGGCCACATATTGCTCCTACAAACTTATAAAGGTGATAGATTAACAGGTTTTTCATTAGCATAACAAGTCTGAAAGGTATGAAGTCTGCAACTCAAAATGTCTGCCATTATATTTTGACATCAGCCTGCAATGATTTGTCAATGATTTGCCAGAAAAACACAGGTTTATGAAGAAATGAACCAAAAATATGAGGCAAGAATCTGGACATTCTGTGGAAATATGTACAGTTGAGAGGTATGTCCTTGTTTGGCAAGGTTTAACCTGTGACAACAAATGAAACAGTGAAAAGAGGTCCCGAGACTGTAGAACAAGAAACATGCCATACAGATCTGTACTGATTGCATAGAGCAGTTATTGCACATCAGAAGCACCTTAATGTTATGAAAAATACTGTAAGCTAAGGTAATGTCACACAAAGGAGGTGTCATAGCAGCAAACCAGAGGAAGTCCTGTGTGTTGCATTTGCCATGGGCATGCTATGACCTGCCAACTGTCATGTTACTATAAGTTGTGTCCCACACTACACATTTGATAATGCCACACACACATTGTGTGTTGCCTATGTGTGTGCAATATGTAGATATTTGAAGGCCCTGTGACTACCTGGTGCCCACAAGATAGGTGAATCTGTTGGGGTTAAAGTAATGGCTAGGCTTGTGAGGGACCTAGTGCCAGTACTCAGGTAACCTACTCTGTATGTATGAACCTGTGGTACTACAGATCACCCTAGTGACATGTACAAAGGCTAGCTGGCTGTGTCAAGGGGTATGTATGTAAGATCACACTGTCTGTCCCCAGTGACCGTCATACACTGTTGCATGGATACACACATGGTAAACATGTACATATACAGCTGTACCTTGGCTATTAAAGGGTCACTGTGTTTCCACTCTGCCATACTCATTGTTGGCAATGTCAGCAGGATCACAAACTACAGACACCTGGAACACAAACAGAATACAGTATGTGAGACTACAGTCAGTTAGCAGTACTAACAGCAATAATGTATCATGGCTAAAAGGGCACATACACTTTGATGTGTACCCATAACAATTGTCAACAGACAGCACCTTACACAGAATTGCATTACTTCACTGTACTATATTCACCCTGTGCATCAGACCCATATTAGCATGTCCCTGCATTGATGGTATGGATAACAGGGATGTGGCACAGGTATCAACACATGCACAGGGTGTGGTGTGGGTATGCCAGAGGCCTAGTATGGGCCATACAGTTGACATAATGTGTGTGTTTTGAGGGGTGTTGTACAACTGGGCCGTGCAGAGGAGCTGTGTGCGCCTGGTGTTGACCTGCCTTTGATAGAGATGTGTGAGCATTTGTATGCACAGAGTCAAGCTATGTGATTGCCCTACACAGGGGTATGTTGGACAGCCGTAGACTGTACATGGAAGGATGTACAGTTCACCATCTCTGGCCTCAGACACAGGAACTGGTTCTGCCAGGAGTCTCACTGACATCACCTGGCCCAAGGCCAGATGCAGTACTACTCCCCGATAGTAACTGCTGTCTGCTGGAGCCATGTATCTGGCGAGACCTGCCAAGACCACGTGCCCATGGCCTGCTCCGTTGTGGTGGGGACAGCCCCCTTCCTTTGGTAGTGCTGGTGGTACTGCCATTACGGGAGTGTGAATGTGCATGGCCACATGGACTCTCAGCTGATCTGGTTGCACACCTACACTCACATGGCCGACGCCCTACTCCCACCACATGCTCAAGCACAAACGTTGCACAGTCGACCAATAACAATGTCTCACCCCACTATCTATCCATGACATCAGCATAATAATGTATGGCATCACCAAGGCCGTGGAGGTCATCATGCATGGCAGGAAGTGTTGCATTCATGACCCTGAGCATCTGTCTGATGTTGCATTCAGAATGTGCCTGTGCCTCCATGATGGACTGAAACATATGTTTACTGACACCTGCTGTAACACTTGTGACAGGGGCTTGATAGGCAGTAGTCCTCCTTCGAGCATCCCTGTCCATCAACCTGTGTGGGACCTCACCTGATCTCTGGCTATGGCTAGTGTCTAAACTCACACTTACCATAGTCATCACCCTAGCCTGTTCCATGACATCACCCTCCAACTGTCCATTATCTGTGGGTGCTTGGGACTGGGTATGTGTAGGCATACTAACTGTGTGCGGAGACATTGTGGGTGAAAGTGGGATACCAATGAATGGCACAGATTCAGCCCCCAACAACCCCACCTGTGCCTCACTATCACCATCATCATCAGAGCCCACAAATACACTGACATCAGGTTGTGAGGGGGAGAGACCCCAAACCCATGTACATCTGTGAAGGGAAGACAACATATGTAAATTAATACCTGCACTAAAATATTTGCTGATACACACACACACACACACACACACACACACACACACACACACACACACACACACACACACACACGTGAGGTAGCACAAAGGCATTATACAGACCACACGATATCTGAACGGTGACATATATAATTCACAATTAGACCACAACAGACACACTCTGGGCAGGCCATCAACAACATGCAGTGCAGCTATGACCACTTAATGTTGCTACTAATATACACCTCCAAGATATGTGAGAAGTGATAGGCGATGGGCCTTCACCTAACACACACTGCACCCGTGTACACAATATTGATGCACATCTTTATAGTGCAGTGGCAAAACCTACAGAAATGTTACAGCTCCTGCGAATAGGCTCCTGTGATGACCACTGTGATGCACTACAGTTAACCCCACCACAAGTGAACATGCACATAGTGCAATATGGCTATGAGTAACAGTTCTGTACATGGTAAAATTCATGCCCTTAACATGCCTAGGGTATTCATGAGCCAAATCAAGACATTTCCATACTCACTGGCTTCAGGCTGCTGTTCCCCAGCTAGATCAGAGAGACCTATGTAGTTGTGGGGGTGAGGTATTGTCAGCACACTCACATGTGGCATTGGTAGAGGATAAATGATGCATTTCTGAACATGTACAGTACACACTCTGATAACTACACAATTTGCTGTCATTCAGTTTAGATGTGCACTTGTGTGCATTACAAAACCCCAATCACAAATGCAGTTTCACCTGACATATGCATCTAGATACTCCAAAGATGCCAGTATGAATGATACAGTATTGAAGTGATGTCCACTGGGGCCTTACCTGGACACTCCTCACCTGTTGTCTGGATGCCACCCACCTCTACAACATAGGTATATACAGTTTCCTGGGGTGCAGTGGCTACCCCAAGGTTGGTGAGAAACTTCTCTTTTGGTATCAGTGGGGCCTGCATAGCAGGACCCCCATCTGGGGCTGTAAGGTCCCTGGCCACAGCTGTAGCCCTTTGTCGGGCATGGGGAATAAGGTCAGTTGCCCTGTGCCTGATCTGTTTATAGCTTCACCCATGCTGACCCAAATTGTTAACACTGGACAGCAGTTCAGTCCACAGGGTGGTCTGCTCTTGCAGCTGATGTCTGATCCTACCAAACAGGACTGTGTGATGCAGTATTACAGCGTAGAGTATTGCTGCCATCTCAGCATCAGAAGATGGTGGTTGCCACTGTCGAGACATTCCACCTGAAAGACATTGACAGTGAAACATGTCACAGGACCTCATATATTGAGATCCATTATGCACATATCCTGCACATCCATGTTTGCTAGCACTAAGCACAGTATGTGTGTGGGTAGTATCAACATACTGGCATTACGACATGCATTGCACTTCTGCTCCTGATGTTTCATATTCCCCCCAATGAGGACCATTAATGTGCATAATCCCCCATTCATCATTCACATCAGACGGCACATGCAGCAGCTGGGGAAACCACAGAATTTCCATACCAGGGCATAACAGGCCATCAAACATCTACTGTACAATTATATAGCTATGAGGCCAAGCCTCTACCCTGTGTCATACATACCCCTCAAGAGTTACCTCACTCTGGTATGCCAGGCAATCACACACTCCACATCATTGGGACTGCTGGACGAGTGCAGGTCATGCTCCATTCTGTTAACACACACACACACACACACACACACACACAGACAAACAACCTCCACCTGTTGAGTGACCTGGACTGACCTTGACAGCTTGGATGTGTGTCACACGCAATCACCCTGCGGGGAAATGGGCACCCTGTCCACATCAGGCAGAGTAGCTACCTACACCATTGTAGGTGTAAGAAGGTCAACTGGATGGTTAACAGCACATACACCCTTTTGATACCACCTGTGGCCCTGTTAGATGGGAACTTCAGCTGTTGCCTTCCATACAGATGGGCTAACATGTGGCCAAGGGATATGGCCACTCAAGGCCATAGCCTAGTAACCTGGTATGGTACGTGGAATACAATAAGTGGCATGTCTGCTGTGACAGACTGTGTTATTGTGTCCATACACATCAGTGCCATTGACCGCTAGGTGTCATCTATGGGCAACATTACAGTACCATGTATTCAAGCCTACATCCCATAAATAGGGAAGTGCTCCTACAGGTGCATGTGGACATTCCAGGAACATCTGCGCTACACAATTACTGAGATTAGGACATATGTGTTGTAGGCTGACCACCTCATAGGTCTCTGATATCTTCAGCACCCAGATGTTTGTGGAATGTGTGCATGTGCCTGAAAGATGTAGACCCTCCTGTCAGACAAATGTGTATTTCTGCACACCAGTTGAACAATACATAATGTTTGTCCACATAGTTTGGGGAATGTGTCTGTAGCATGCCAGACCCCTGGGGCACAGTGATGGTACCTGGGTATCTGGTACTGTATCCATTCCCTTACATTATATGCTCAGTATGTATACACTGCTGCTGATGTAGTGCCAGCATCCACCCACTACTACTACACATAACTTGCTGTCTTGCTGGAGAGGCCACCAGGTATGCTAGCCATAGGTGTGAGGCAATCAGATACAGGTGTAAAGTACACACTCACTGAGACAGAGTATGTCAAGAATGGTCAGGGAGACCTGGACAATCTGTGAAATAACCTTCTATGACATTATCAGACTGAGAGGGGCTTAATGATCATACACGGTGTGATATGCCATCAATATCCACCAGTACATACTGTCAGTGTGTCACCCTTGCACTGGCCCAATCATCAGGGAGCCTAAAAAGTCACTGCTACCACCAGTGAAGAATGTACACAATGGCAGGATGAAAAGTACACCCACATTAAAGTACAATTACCCTTCAGAGCAAACAGAGGTCACAGTCAGTGTGGGGATCATTTCTCCCTCTCTCCTCGCATCCCCAATAACACTCAACACTGGCACACCTATGATGTCAACATCTCAGCAGAGCAGTCATTCCAAAACATCTGCCAGCCTCTCTGTCCAACCAGTACTTTGGATCCCTGGCCAAGTAGCTGACACACACACTTTGCTATCTGAGTTTTTAATTTAACACACACACACACACACACACACACACACACACACACACACACACACACACACACACACACACACACACACTCACACACACACACTCACACTCCTGGTAAAGTCTGGCACAACTTTTCTTCAGCCCAGACTTCAAGAAGGTAGTTCTGATTGCCACAATCCATTTCTTTAACAGCTACTGTAAGGCCCTCAACAAAGGGTGACACGGCCTACTGTGTGATGAGCCTATTAGCAAAATGGTAAGTGTGATGAAGACCAAGGCTATCGGAGTGAGCTATATAGTGTCACCACATGCATATGCAAGTACTCTAAGAGTTGACTTAGTGCTATACAGACCAGACAGACCACACACAATGACAAGGTGTAATGATATGTGATAATAAATAATAAAGGAACAAGAGAATACTCCATCAATGCAGCAACTACACAGTTCAGACTCACAGGGATTCATTTATGACAGCATTGCAGGGCAGTCTGCAATACATACAGGGAACGTGTAAAGTACTAGGTGCATAGATTCAAAGAATGATACTAAGCTATTGTCACAGATGTCCTCATAAGCCTAGCCCAGATTTTTGCCCATGCTCCTTCAAAGTCAGCACCTGTTTCCCCTGTCCAGGTGGGACTTCAGTTGGGATCCCAGGGACATCTTTCATGTTTCTCATTCAGTCATCCAGCTTCTTCCAAAAGAAGGCTAGGGAGATACTCTGCTAGACATGGAAAGGGAGTGTATTTAACAGACAGTGTATTGTTTGAGACACACATCTATCCCACCAAGTACTATTTATGTCACAGACCAGGTGAGGGCCTTGCATGGGAGTTGCGCGAGTGGGGTTTGTCTTATTTATGTGCAGAAACTCCATCAAGGCTGGTTTGGGAATGGCCTTGTATGCCAGGCACACATCACCTCTGATCAGTCTGTATGAGACTTAGTAGACCTATAGGGCTTTCAGTCTATCTGTATAGGATAGGTGTTGCCGACCCTGGATTTTCCTGGTCAGGAACCTCTGTGGTCTCTGAAACTCCTGCATGTGGTTGGCAAGGTACATGGCTCAGAAATAGGTTTGATAAGGGAGGACTACAGGGCTATGTAGACAGCCTTCCGTACAATGGTGCCAACGTGGTTGGAAACTCTCAGGTTGCTATGAACCTTGCTGCACAAGTTGCCTCACACCTGATTGCATGCTCAGTACATCGTTATTATTTTCATAACTAGTGTGGATGACATCTACCACAATAGGGAAAATGATGCATTCCCTGGCATTCATTTTAGGGTAATGTTGCTGGCACCAGTCATTAATTTGGGTAAGGGCCTTTTGGAGGATGTTCACATCACTAGGGGGATGTAAGACAGTGGCCAGTTTGCAGTCATCTGTAAATCTGGTCAGCCACAGAGCATTGGTTTTGTCTTGCACCTCAGAACAGTATATCCCAAACAGTAGAGTCCCTCAGACAGATCTTTGGGGTACACCACTCTTTAAGGGTCTATTACTAGATGTGGCTTTCACTACTTTGACTGAGTGGGTACTATCATAGACCCAGTTAGCTACCCATCTGATAACATACAGATTGTTGCCTAGCTGTGTAGGCTTATGTATTATGGGGAGCTGGGGATTATTGTCAGAGGTTTGGCTAGGTGAAGGTTGGCAGTGTGTACCATCTTCCCCTCATCTATGTGTTTGTTGACCACTTCAAAGAAGTTGACCAGGTTTAACAGGCCTGATATCTCTTTGACGATATCAAAATGTATGAGCACAAGCATTTTCAGGTTGCCGATGTCCCTGTTTATAAAGTCCTTGATAATGCCTTCCATGGTCTTGCAGATCAGGCTAGTTAGGCTGATGTGCATATGACTGGCTGGGTCAGTGGATGCTCCACCTTTGAGTAGAGGGATGATAGTGGCTGTCCTCTGTGCAGATGGGTATCACTGGTGCTCAGGATTTGGTTGATACAGTGTGTAATGGAGCTGAGAGCTTATGCCTGAGTTCATGTGGGATGCAGCCAGGGATGTTATCAGGTCCCTTAGACACGTCAGTTTGTTGCCTTTGAGAGGGCATTACTGACATGTTCCCTAATGATGAGAGGAGGGGGCAGGTGCTGTGCAGGGGGCAGGTGCTGTGCATGTCCTCCTTTACTGATGGGGGACAGGGGGGTGAGGTTTTCACTTAGCCTGTCTGCAGCAGGTTGGCTATATCTATGGCATGTGTATGTGATTCAATTGATCACCAGTACAAAGCAGATTTGGTTGTTACCTCTGAGATTGCAGACATATGTGAAGAAGGCCTTGTGATTGACTTTGGTGGATGTGTCCAATTTGCATTCAAAGTTAGACTTAGAGTAATTCATCTGTGACCTTATTTGCTTGTTCAGACGAAGGTGAGATTCCTTCCAATTTGGCACTTACTCCTTCTTGGCCCTGTACAGCCACTATTTCCACCTATTATGGAGGGTGTGTATTGCTTCTGTCCACCACAGAAGTTTACTCTACCTTGGGGGAGGTGATTTTCTTTGTCCAGTCAGGTATTGCTGAGTCCATTCAGCTATGTAGATCCTCATATAAATGTTTGGTGTTGGCCTGGACACAAAATCATAGCACAGTTAAATACTTTTCCAATTTCAACCTAGTAATTATAATCAAACTAGTAATTATTTCTGTTTCAAGACAATACAACAACCTGCAGCTGTAGACATTTATGTCTGTTTGATGCACTGAAACTAAGATTACAGATTTGTAAAACAAGTACATCTTATTTCCCTGACATTTTGCAATTCATGTCTGTATGTCTGAGGCTTCCAGCTACTAGTATTAATGCATACACGTGCACAGGTAATACTTGATATACATTTCTGTTCTTTGTCAGTATGCCACACTGTGTTTACACTCTTGCAGCTCAGTCATACCTCTCAACCTGTTAGAGCAAGATATCTGGACAAAGGCACACATAAATGGGGGGGGGGGGGCAAAGGCCAAAAAATAGTGACACTTTATATTTATGTAACACACTTAGATCGTTGATAGCAAAGTTGGTTTTGCATTCACAGAAATACTCTGAAGGATATGACATCTGACATGCAAATGTATGCCTTTATATTATGACTTCAGTCTTTACTTATTTACCAGATAAAACACAAGTGCATGAGAAAATGACTACAAATATGAGGCAAACGTGGTCAATCTGCAAAACTTTAGACAGCTGAAAGGTATGAGCTCAGTATATAACATACAGTTCACCACACACTTTTGCACCAGTTGTTTATCATGCACATACCCTATATACATCTCTTAGACTTGTAAAACAAGCATATGTATCATAATAGTATTCACAAGTGACATATGAATATTTACAACATCCCAGGTAGCTGGCCTGGCAGTGTCACAGTCAGTATTGGACAACAGACACTCCAGTAGTAGTCATATGTCAGCTGCCTTTGCTGGGGTGACTCAGGGGCCAGAGCTGTGATGTATGTCACTGCAGACAGAGCCAGCAGGGATGGCCGTAGGTGCTGGACAGCAACATGTCAGTCCGGCAAGTCTTGTTGAGACCTATTGTTTAACCTCCTACTTCCCATTATTGCATCCCTGTTCTCCATTCCATTACATGTTTAATTGGTTGACATACCTGTTATGTTGCTGTAGTATTTTCTGAGTAATCCAGAGGTGTAGCTTTCTCTACTTGCAGTCTGTCATTGCATAAAAAGGTTCAGCCCTGTTTTACATAGGCAGCAGCTTGCCTTTTGTAGGTAATGCTCATGAACAGGTGATGGCCTGTGCACCAATTGGTGTCCCCCACTTGCTAATTGCATCCAGAACACCTGTGTTGTCTTTCCATTAGCCAATAACATGGCAACACAGTGCTATTTGGGTCTTACCCCTTTTCCTTGCCTGTGAGAAGATAATTATGGAGGTGTGGGAGCTACAGCATCACAGAGGGTAAATGGAAATACTGTCCACTGTTTGGATTGATGTGCTATGTCCACAGTTTTGCAAGCTGTGTCTACATACCTGTCAACCTCTTAGCACAAGAAATGTGGAGAAAGCCCAACAAAATGGGGAACAAAGTTCCAGAATTAGGGACAGATTGTAATTATTGCTGTTATACAGTTAGAAACTTGCTAGATTAGCAGGGTTTGTCTGGACATGCATTTTCTGCATGATTTGATGTCTGACACTGATATGTATATACATACCTCTCAGCTGTCCAGATTTTCACAGAATGCTTAGATGATTGCCTCTTATGTTTGGTCTGTTCCTCATACAATTGTTTTTTTTTTTTTTTGGTTTTTTTTTGACAAATCACTAGGATGATCTGAGGATTGAAGTCACTAAATAATGGCATCCATTTCGGTTTCAGACTTCATATCCTTCAGAAAATTTATGTTAAAACAAGCCCTGTCACTCCAGAAACTTTTTCAGTTTATAACACCAGTATTTAAAAGATGTTTTTTGGGCGCTTGTCCCCTAAGTATATCAGATTTGTCCAGATTTCTTGCACTAACAGGTTGAGAGATATGGTATATCATTATTTAGTGACTTCACTCCTGATATCATCCCAGTGATTTAGCAGAATACCAGAAATGTTATGAGGAAGAGGCCATAAGCATGGGCCAAAACCCTAGACATTCAGTAGAAATCTGTACATTCCAGGGTTATGTATATCTGGCCATTGTTAACAGAATTTTAAGATTGTGTAGCAGTATAGTGTGTAACTGTTTGCTGGGCTGAGTAGGGAGTGGTGCAGATGTGAGTGTCATAGATCCTTTTCCATCTAACTGTGCATGCTGCTACAGTTGCTGGTGGTTTATCAGCTGTATATGTTTGTAGGGGCAGACTGAGACATGTCACCTAGCACCTCATGATTCCAAGTACACTGTGATTTGGGGCAGTATGTATAGGAGTAGTGTATGACTGGCAATCAGGATATAATTGTTCAAACAGTCATTATACTCTAGAGGTCATTTGGCTTACTACTACGTTGCTTTTACTGTAGTGCAAATGGTTCTGGGTAGCCAATTTCTCACTGATGTCTGCTTTTCCCTACAGTCGTATCCCTATAGTGTGTGATATATTTGCAAATGCATCAGCAATTCCCCAGAGCTGATCTGGTGTAGTGTTGTGTTCCTATGACTGTAGTTCAGAAGGTGGTGGTAGCTCAGTGTTTTTTTCCCTAATGTTACATGACTGCACTCATACCTATTAACTATCCAGATTTTCATAGAATGTCTAGATGTTTGGTTCATATCTCTGGTCGGTTCACCATAACAGTTGTGGATTTCTGACATTTCACTGGGATGATATGAGGATTGAAGTCAGTAAATAATGAGAAACATTTGGGTGACAAACTTGAAATATTTCAGAAAATATATGTTAAAACAAACCGTGTTACTGTAGCAACTTTCTAAACTTATATCATCCATAATTAAAGTATGTCCCTATTTCTGGTCATTTGTCCCTCACTTTGTCAGGCTTTGTCCACATGTCTTGCACTAAGAGGTTGAGTATGTGTGTGTGAGTGTGTGTGTGTGTGTGTGTGTGTGTGTGTGTGTGTGTGTGTGTGTGTGTGTGTGTGTGGGTATATATATATATATATATATATATATATATATATATATATATATATATATATATATAAAAAAAACGTTACCAATTTCACAGGTTTTTCCCTAATGTTGGATGACCATCCTGCATGATATATTTACTGAAGCATTATAAATGTTTACAGCTCATGTGGAGTAGTGGTAGCTGCTATGACTGGAGTGCACAGGGTCCTGGGTTTAATACTTGACAGGGATGTGCATTTTTCCCTTATGTTAAATGATTGTAATCCATGATATGTTTGTTAAAGCATCACAAATTCCCACATCTCATATGGTGTAGCGGTATGTTGCTCTGACTGTAGTGCACAGGGTCCTGGGTTTGGGACCTGCCAGGGCTGATTATTTTGTTGCTGGGCAGAACAGAGGCTGATTGAGACAGAGAGATTAAAACAGTTTTAAGCAGTTTTAAGCAGGTTTTCATGGGTTTGCATGACGTTAAGTGATACCAAGAGTCGTTAATTCCATTTTGGCTTCATTTAGTGCTGCTTATTCCCACTTAAATCCACACTAATTTCAAAAAAAAGAAAAGAAAAAAGGGGTGATAGGAAATTGGATGCAATCAGGGGGAAAAATAATGTGAAAAGCAGCACAGGATGTGCAGGATGGGTGTAAAAAAGGACCATAGCTGTTGATTTCTTCTACAGCAATAGCTGTGCATTTGAAGAGATTTTGGATATGAATTTGGATCCTCAAACCCCATAGAAGGGGGTCAGGACAACAGAAATGTGTTGTCAAGCCTATTGGACCACATTAGATGTGTCCAGTGTACAAGTGTGCAGAATGGATAGCTACGTATAGGGCGATATTTTTTTTTTGTGGGACAGATGACCTCCTTTTTTTAAGGTTAGAGTGGAATGTTGGGGAAGAGTTGTAGGTACATTTGGGGAGGTAAGTTGGGTAGGAGAGGTTGCTTTTTCAGCTAGACAAGACAGCAGACAGGGGTAGTGTATGACAAATGAGGGGGTAAACACCTTGAATGGGGAGGGTGGTTGGAAATTGGAAGCCCATGTGCCCCCAGATGGAAAAAAGTGGGACTGAGGTCCTCACCCATGAGCCGTCACCCCTTCACGGTGCTGAAGGTTACTGTACTGGGGGCTGGACAACATTGGCAAGCTGCCCCTTGAGATGTGCCAGTCTGCCTTTGATCTGGCTCAGCCATCCATCCAACTCTGAGCAGATGGCACTGCACACCATACCCTGGAACTTAGTTGGGGTGACGGGTTCCTCTCTGCACCCGTGCTCAGGGGGGACAAGCCCCATCCCCTGAGGCAGTTCCATCCGAGGGTGGTGCAGGACCAGCAGAGGAGGAAGTTCCAGGTTGGGTCCCAGATGTGCTGGGACCTGATGCCACTGCCAGATGAGGCAGGACAGGCAGATCCACTGGGATCTGCCTTACCGAACATACTATGGTGTTGAGGTTTTACAAAATGTATTGGTTAGTCATGAACAAAACATTTCAAAATTAGTTATAACAGCATGCATGGGTGTTCCTATTAACCCATGGTAGTAGATTTGAAACAGTTGCATAGCAAACAGAACACATGCATAAATAGAACAAAAGTACGCATTGTAACAGCATGCCAGTTACATTGGTAGCAACAGGCCACCAACAATGGTATTTGAACAAGGTATATTAATATGCAACCAATTGGATATATGAAAAATAATAGAACACAAGTCCCAACATTATGTTTTGAGAATAACATACCCATAGTATATGAATAATAATTATTGATGCAGATAAGGGGTGGGGGGGAGAAGAAAAGTCCATTAATAACTGTATAGGCTTCTATTTTTCACAACAGTACTGCTCAATACTCTACAGGTCTGCCCTCACTTTACATCTCCTTGTGGCCCATAGCTTCCGCAGCACATACATAACTGTTATACTTTCAACCTGGAATGGTATGGGGCACACTGCGACAACTCTGGGTACATGACTAGAGGAGAATAATACATGTCAGGGTTACATATATGACGAGGAAGGGGCACCCTGCACTGATGCGTGAGTGTGCTACTGGCATGCTTCACATGGATTCATATTTGTGTCTAAGGTTATTGGCAACATTGACCACTAGCCATGACAGCATGACACTTGAGAGACATGTATCGGGAAGAGTGCATGGTGTATGTACCTATCATGCTGTCATTTGCAGACATGGGGTTGGACAGTTGAACAGCTGTACATGGGTTTATTAGTATGTCCTTCATACAGCTGCTACAAACATTTCTTTACCTACCTGTAAGTCCTGTGGAGAAGATATCTGTTAACACTACCTGACTACTTTTATAAATATTAAAGATTTATTTAGTGTAATTATGCACACATCTTAGTACCACTCCTTGTATTCAAACTGTAGTCTGGGTGTGCAAAAATGAACAGCAGAGCTATTTTTCATCACACTAAGCTACTGGATAACTGCTGTCTCTTGCTTGACTGATTACTGCCTATTACTCACTTTTCTGACCCTGTAATCTAAGTGTAATGTCACAAAGACTGTGGTGACAGTTGAACATACATTCCTGTGATTCATGCATGAGAGACAGTAAGCGTACTGTGTATTAATCCTTTGAAATAATATGATGTGGAATGCAAAGGTTAACACAAGACAATGCTGCAGGGGGAACACTATAATTCATTACATATTACTGTTCAAGGTTCAGATCTTAGTGCAGGACATATTTATATCTTGTTTTACAGCTCCACAATCTACAATTTTGCATAACAGCTGGTTCTCAGAACAACCTCATTTAATGCATGCTGTCAAAGCCATATTTGCTGTGAAGAACCTGTACACATTCTATTTCTACAACATACCAGAATAAACACAACAGTTTGTGGTATAAATCTTTATCTGAGTAACAGGACACAGTCCTTTATTACAGTTGCTATTCTACTTTCAGTAGTACTGCATATCCTGTAGTTCAATATCGGTCTGACAAACTTTATTTATTTAGTACACACAGAACACACTATACATGCGGGCAGTAAGCAATCCACTCCTTCTTATTTATTGCACTATATACTGTAAGATAGATCTGTACCCACCAGCCTCTCGGCACAGCCTCGGCAGTCTGTCCCCATGGGCTTCCACATTGCTAGCCCTCTCTTCTGCAGCTGTAGGGGAAAAACAAACATTATGCATACCTGTCTATCACATACTCAGGCTAGAATTTGGTACACCTATGAACAAGATACTTACTAACTACTGTGGCATTCCGGGCCCCAGCATCTTGGATCCATTGGTCCAAGAGCACCCCCTTCCTATGCTGTTGGTCAGAATAATGATGCTGTACCTGCTCACCAGTTTGGGTTATGCCAGTGGCACTGGTGAGTTAAAGTGTCAAATGGTCCCTGGCCTCCACTTTGTACTGTGAGTCCTAGTACTGGCCCCGCAGCAGTCTGCCATCATGGTGTTCAGCAAGGAGCCCAGCCATGACCCTGGACTCCAAAATGCCCCAGCACTGTGCCCAAAAGCCTGTTCCCTCTCCAAACCCATAGTTCCTGCAGAGATCAAACTGCAACAGGTTCTGGCTGTATTCCCACCTGTGTGGTTTAAATAAGGCCATATTTCTACCCTTCACCATCATTGGACCATTTTGAAAATGTTGAGCACAGCTCAGCAGTGTGCAAATTTGCTAAACTGAATTGAGCAGTGCTTAAAGGGGTAAATGTTGAACAGTGAGTGCTTTAGTGGTGCACAAATCCACTTAGCTGGGCTAAATACTGCTTAGAATAGACTTCTCAGCAATGCTCAAACTGGCTAAGCAGAGCTGAACGCTGCTAAGCATTGTTCAGTTTTCAGGTAAAAAAAAGTTTTGAATTGGACATTACTCATTATTGACATATTATTAAGTGTATATATTTTACTTTATATGACATCCCCCTATGTGCTTTTATGACATTACCTTGGGGTGTGACTGTACCCTATGGGACACTTGTGTTTACATGGAGTTTTCACATCATATATCCACTGACACTGCAATTTTGGACCAGCTACACTACCCTGGTTAACAAATATCAATTACTACATCATTTAAAAAAAGAAACTAATTTTAACAATGCTTTCCCATGTAAAAATGAAGGGCTTGCCTTGGTACTCAAACCGTGAACTGTTGCATGCAAACCCAGAACTCTAATCACTACAATATCTCACCATTGAGGATTTTAGCCCTACATTTGTATTTAGCTCCTATAAGATGTTTAGGCAATGCTGAGCAAAGCACCGTGACAGGCAAACCTGCTCAGTTACGCTTAACTTCAGTTATGACAGAAAAATAATTTAATACAACCACTTCAATTACATATATTAATACTAATGCTGGTTCATATTTGGTAATGCACTACTTGTCTAAGTCTGTATGAGCAATATTTTTTTTAAATTTGCCCTATTTTGGGAGGTTGAGGTGTGTGCATACCTCTCAACTCTCCAGATTCTTGCAGACTGTGTATATGTTTGGCTTATATTTTTGTTTTGTTTCTCATAAAATTCATGGTTTTCTGCAAACCAAATAGACGATCTCAGGGTTGAAGTCACTAAATAATGGCATACATTTGAGTTTCAGACTTCTAATCTTTCAGAAAATGTATGTTAAAACAGACCCTGTTACTATATCAACTTTCTAAGTTTATAAGAGTAGTACTTAAAATATGTCCCTATTTTGGACCTTTGTCCCCCCCATTTTGTTGGGCTTTGTCCAGATTGTTGGCACTACGAGGTTGACGGGTATGGGTGTGTGTCTGAGGACACAATTGTACTGTAAAGTGTCATATGGCACTTTGACAATGCAGGGGGTGTGTTACAGTTCCTGTCACAAACCTCCTGCATTGCTTTCCATTCACAATCCTGCTTTCAGTGCCTGCTGACATTGAAAGCATTTTAAAGTGCTATACGACCCTTTGACAATGCAGGGGGTGTGTTACAGCTCCTGTCACATACCCCCTGCATTGCTTCCCATTCACAATCTGCTTTCAGTGTCAGCAGACACTGAAAGCATTGTAAAGTGCCGTACTGCAGGGAGCATGTTACAGATCTGCGAGCACTACTGCAACATGCCCCCTACACTCATTCAGTGTCCATGTCCGCAGATCCATCTCAGTAAAGCGCCTTCATTAATATGAAAGGCACGCTGCTAAGAGGAGGGTGCAGACATGGACATTGTTCACTCCATGTAGGAATAACACTATTCCTATTGAATCCTGGCCACAATTTTCCCATAACTGTGAATTAACTACAAGACTAACATTCCAGAACTAATTAAAAAGAAAATGCAAACAGATAACTTTTTTTGTCTAAAACATGAAAAAAACCCAGAAAAGTCCAAAAAAGTATCACCACATAGTATCACTATAAAAGCAACTTAAAATATTTAAGCACAATTGAAATAAAAGTTTTTTTTTTCTTTCCTTTTTGATGAAAACCTTCTACCAACTAAGGTAAAACTATTAAGGACAGGGAATAAAGCCTCCTCCCTGCAAATACCACAGTTACCACCCTCAGTATCTTTTCAGTAAATAAAAGGACTAGACAAAATATAAAATTAGAAACACTCAACAAGCTACTGCACATAGATGTGGGAGCTTACTTGCTAGATGTCACAGCAATGGCAGGGCTTCATTTAAAACTTCTGGTGTTTTTCTTGTGCTGGCAGCAGTTTTATTTTGTAATTAGAAAAACAGATCATGTTTGCCTTAAGCATATTCAGGATGGATGGTTTAGATACCAGCAAAAGTGTTCATCTCTAGTTTTTACTTAATAAACAGTGGATTATATAAGCAATACCATCTTGAATTCTGTTTCCTTATTTTTAATAAGAATGTAAATTGATCTTTAACATGAATCTTACTTAGAAATTATGACAGCAGGTTATTTTAGTAATTCGTATGACATTATCATTCCTGTGCAACTAGTTTTCTTTTTTTTTTCACATTCTTAAGAAAAGTGTGCACTACCCTTAAGACTGGAAAACTATATGCCCTCAATACTAGGTTACAGTGCCCCTCTCTCTCTCTATATATATATATATATATATATATATCTATATATGTACATATATATATATATATATATACATATATATATATATATATATATATATGTATGTACATATATATATATATGCATGTATGTATATAGTTCCACTTGAAAACATCGACATTCCAAACATCAAATGTCATATGGTCGAGACCATATCATCGATATTTCAGAACATCGAAGCTTTCAAGTGAAACCAAACAAAAAAAAAACTTTTGAAACAAGTGTATGCTGCACCCCCCCCCCCACACCCCCCTACTTTAATATACCAACTTCTACATCGCATTACAGTGGGGTAAAGGGAAATCTCCATTTTAGCGCTGTATGCAGAAGTGCTAAATGGAAGATTTCCCATACCCTGTCTGCAGTGCCATCACAGAGATGGCACATTCACAGACACAGCTTTTTCCCTTTTTTACTTACCTTTTTCTTCCCCTTGATAACATTGATGTTCTAAGCACTCGATGATATGGTCTCGACCATATGAATTCTGATGTTTTAGAATTTCAATGTTTTCAAGGGGAACCATGTGTATATATATATATATATATATATATATATATATATATATATATATATATATATATATATATATATATATATATATATATATAGTTTCACTTTATAATCTCGAAATACTAAAATATCGAATTTTAGTATTTGAGATTATAAAGTTGAAAGTGCAGTTACCCGAAACTGCATAATATCGAATGCGGAAATGTCAAATCAGTTGTGTTGTTGGATTTGTGATGTGTAATGCGGTTTTTGGATTTAGCTGGGGATTCACGTAAGTGGTGTCCTTGTAAGGGTATTGGGTAGGGATTTAAGTGCGTGTGAGAGTGTGTAATAGTGAGTTTTATATGTTTGTGTTTTTAGTGCGACCTTGGAGTTAGGTGGTGGGGGTTTGGGGGGTGCACGGTGGCTTGACCCCTGCTTATAAGTAGGGTAGGTGTGTTTGTTTCTTATGTTGTGTTTGTGTGTGTTGTTTTGTTTGTTGTAGTTTCATTACGTAGGTGTATGTGTGCTTGGTTGTGTGGGGGTGTGTGTATGTGAATGGTCGCGATTTTGGGTGTCGGTTTTGTAGGCTTTCGTCTTTATAGTCTCGAGATACTAAAATTCGACATTTTAGTATTTCGAGATTATAAAGTGGATCCATGTGTATATATGTGTGTGTATATATATATATATATATATATATATATATATATATATATATATATATATATATATATATATATATATATACACACACACACACACACACACAAGGTTATTGACCTCTGAGGATTTAAGAAGCATAGCCTCATTCAGAGTTTTTAGCCCTTATATTCTATGTGAAAATAATCCCGAGACAAGCAAAAAAGGATATGTTGCAGCATTGTTTCTCCTATCCATGAGGGACAGTGATGTTAAATGGGGCTGAATTTGCAGTCTCAGATCCAATCATCCGAATTATGTTTGAATAAATGTGCTTTATGTATAATAGGAAATGGTTCTCTAGAAGCAATATTCTCTGTGATGCATACACATCCCTTCAACATGCTCTGTTTATTTGGCAAACAAAATTGATATCCATTGAGTGGGTGTTTATGATACCAATGGACTTGTACATATGTAACAGGTTTGACAGAAGAATATCTATTGAAGCTCTATATGCAAGGCATCTCAGTAGCCCACATGATAATAAAAAGAGGGACAAGGCTAGGATAGGGTCTGCATAGTTTTTTAAATTTAGTTTTTTGTTTCTTTAGTGAGAAAGCATTGTGACAATTTCAAATGTGGTGTGAGTTTGGACTGCTACATACCAAAAGGGACATTCTATTCATTGATCAGCCTAATGAATTCCAAGTACAGTAGAATTACTACATCCAGGGATCTGGTGCATTACCTTTAAATATAATAATAAGCTCTACGATGAAAAAGAAGTTCCTTACAACAGTGGATGCATGGTGATCATAGGACAGTTAATTGTCCACAGTTCATATTTGTCAGAGATCTTAGTCAGCCCTTAAACTACCATTTTCTCTCTTATAGAAACTGCTGCATAGCATTCTCAGCCTAAAAAACTACCAGTCATTTTTTTTATTTTGGAGATTGTGACGTATGCATCACTCATAGTCATCTAAGTCTGAGACTCTCTCTTTCTCTCTCTCTCTCACTATATAAATATATATATATATATATATATATATATATATATATATATAATCGCTCTCTCTCTCTCTCTATATCTCTCTCTCTCTCTCTATATATATATATATATATACATATATAATTTTTAATGTGCATGTGTATGTGTAGCATGTGTTTTTGTGTGTATGTGTTGTGTGTGTGTGTGTGTGTGTGTGTGTGTGTGTGTGTGTGTGTGTGTGTGTGTGTGTGTGTGTGTGTATATATATATATATATATATATATATATATATACAATCCATCGTCTACCTTGTCTCTAGTCTTATTAACCGTCCCACCGCAAAAGCCCTGGTCCCTGACATTTGGAAATCCTTCTATACTATCCCTCTTCACAAAGCCAGAAACTCTACAGATCGAGGTGGCCAAGGATGAACACAGGATAGCAGCAGATTTCTTCAGCTCCACCAATTTCATTACATTGACAGGAATTAATTACTTAAAAAATTAATTTTTGAAGTAATTTTCTTTCTAAATATGTTTGTTTTATATAGTTCTTGAACTATATCTAAAAAAGAAAGGAAATCTTAATAATATTCCTGTTAGAAATTACTTTGGAAATTTTCCTGTCAGTTTATCAGTCTGAAATGAGTTCCAGTAAGACAAATTCTCAAGACTCCAGCATCAAGAAAGAACTTCAGTCTCTGATAATTATAGTCCAGCAACTTACTGCTAAGATGGATAAAATGGATACTAAAATAGACACTTTCATAGAAAAACTACAAAACAAATAGACTTGTTACATATGGACCTGCAACAACAGAAGATCCAGATGACAGGCATAGAAGAAGCTGTGAATGGCATGGAAAATAGAATACAAGAAGAGGAAATCAACATTGAGTTTCTGCTGAAACAAAATACACATTTACAAACAAAGCTAGATGACCTGGAAAATAGATCTAGGCGCAATAACATTAGGATTTTTGGACTGCCAGAAAATATTGAAGGTAACAATATTACTTCTTTTTAACAACATGGCTCCCTAAAACTTTAGATTTACCAGAAGCATTCTCTTTGGTATCGAAAGAGCACATAGATCTATAGCTAATACTAACTCTAACAAAAACTATCCTAGATCAGTTATAGTTAGATTTCTATCATCTTTTGATAAAGAGATGGTTCTTAAATCTGCTTGGGCTAAAGCTCCTGTTAAGATTAATGAAACAACTGTGCGTTTTGACAATGACTATTCTTCCATGGTATTAGCTAAAAGAAAAGTTTTTCTGCCACTAATAAGGGAGCTTAAAAAAGCACAGTTTAAAACATACCTTCTGTTTCCTGCCAAGCTTAAAATCTTCCTTCCTGATGGTCCTAAAATTTTCGATGACTTAGACTCTGCTTTACTGTTTATCAAAAAAAATAAGATTTTGGAAAAATAGAAGAAATGGAATGGGCTAGTCCTTCGTTAAAGAGACTGGCAACTGAAACCTCGTGGAAGACTTCAGAGAAGAAGAAGAGACTAAAAAACAAATGATTTGTACTATGTTTTTCTTCTCTCTCATCATTTTATTTTATTATTAATCTTTTTAAATATAGTTCCTGCATTTCCAAGAAGCAACAAATATTTTGAAAAAGATTTAATCAAAGTTATTCTCTGTGTGCAAAGAAATGTTTTGTTTCATAACTAGTCAAAATATCTGGAGATTTAATGGCAAGCTGTGACTCAACTTGTTTCTCTTTCTGAAGAGGAAAAATAAGGTCAGTAATTTGATACATTTTTTTTTCCTTTATCTTTTTCTTCTTTTCTTTGTTTAAACAATGACATTCGATTTAGATTATGTAGTGGGTAAAGGGTGGGGAGGGCAGGGAGAAGAGTAATGAAATTATGATTAATAGAATAATAACATATTTATTCCTTGTAAAAAGTTTATATGTTCTTCAAATGCTATTCCTAATTATTCTTTCTTGATTACACTGCTTATGCTTGTTTGTAAATAATCTGTCATGCTTTAACTAATAATAATTAGAACTAAATAATAGTAAATATGTTTTATTTTTAACTCTATTAATATAAACAGTAAGTAATATTCTATTGTATATACTTCTTATAGCTTTCTCTTACATTTTTTTTATTTCTGCCTTACACCCTTTTACTTTCTACTCTCTTTTCTTTTCTTTATTAATATATAGAAATGCTTTTGATAATATAGACACAGTAAATAATAAGATTTGCATAGGAGTTGAGTTGGGACAAAATGTTGAGTTTTGTTACTTATTAATAATTTTGGGCTTGATTTCACTTACATAGAGTCTGTAATAACCTGTAGAATGCATTGTGAAGGTTTTGTCATGTTTAGATGCATTTACACTGCTAAATGAATGTTTGTCACTAGTTTTTAATAAGTTTCCTGCCAAAATGTTAAGAGAGACAATCTGGGATGTGGGCTGTCTCATGCACAGTGTCCGTGAGCTACTTCAAAAGCTTCAACTCTCAGAATTCTCACAGAGAAGCTGAAAGCAGCTAGTCTCACCTTTGACCTAAATATCACACTGACACATCACAGATACAGGAATGACACTACCTAATTATACTTTCTTGATTACACTGCTTATGCTTGTTTGTAAATAATCTGTCATGCTTTAACTAATAATAATTAGAACTAAATAATAGTAAATAATATGTTTTATTTTTAACTCTATTAATATAAACAGTAAGTAATATTCTATTGTATATACTTCTTATAGCTTTCTCTTACATTTTTTTTTATTTCTGCCTTACACCCTTTTACTTTCTACTCTCTTTTTCTTTTCTTTATTAATATATAGACATACTTTTGATCATATAGACACAGTAAATAATAAGATTCGCATAGGAGTTGAGTTGGGACAAAAATGTTGAGTTTTGTTACTTATTAATAATTTTGGGCTTGATTTCACTTACATAGAGTCTGTAATAACCTGTAGAATGCATTGTGAAGGTTTTGTCATGTTTAGATGCATTTACACTGCTAAATGAATGTTTGCCACTAGTTTTTAATAAGTTTCCCGCCAAAATGTTAAGAGAGACAATCTGGGATGTGGGCTGTCTCATGCACAGTGTCCATGAGCTACTTCAAAAGCTTCAACTCTCAGAATTCTCACAGAGAAGCTGAAAGCAGCTGGTCTCACCTTTGACCTAGATATCACACTGACACATCACAGATACAGGAATAGCAGATTAATAATATGTGTTAAAACCTATGTCCCAAACATATACATTACTATAACTCATTTAATTCATCTGATTGACAAGCATAAATAATTTTATAACTCTATACTGGAAGAAATTGTCATGTGATATATTTTAAAGCAGTAGTATAGCATGTTTGTAAAATCTGGTTACT
The DNA here is from genome assembly GCF_019279795.1 of Protopterus annectens. Classification (NCBI taxonomy): domain Eukaryota; kingdom Metazoa; phylum Chordata; order Ceratodontiformes; family Protopteridae; genus Protopterus; species Protopterus annectens. The sequence goes on along the minus strand of NC_056728.1, from coordinate 1,986,872,741 downwards.
AAAATGTGTTTGCTGTGCATTATTTTGTATAAAGCAGACAGATTTATTGAAGGGACAGCAATGTAAGATGGTGCTCAGTAAAGATACAACTCAGTGAGATCATATATATATATATATATGTATGTGTGTGTGTGTGTGTGTGTGTGTATGTGTGTGTGTGTGTGTGTGTGTGTGTGTGTGTGTGTGTGTGTATGTGTGTGTGTGTGTTTGTGTGTATGTGTGTGTGTGTGTGTGTGTGTGTGTGTGTGTGTGTGTGTGTAAAAGAATGTGTGCATGTGTGTGTGTGTGTGTGTATGTGTGTGTGTGTGTATGCATGTGTATATATATATATATATATATATATATATATATATATATATATATATATATATGTATATGTGTGTGTATGTGTGTATGTATGTATATACACCACATCACCGACAGTACAAAAACACGAAATCCCACATGCCCGACAACGAAATAACCGACGGTACACAAACACGAAACCTCATACACTTCACACACCACAATCAACAACCTAAACACATTCCCCGTCCAAAAACCACATACACAACACAAGCACACCAAAATCCCTACAACCCCACACTAAACCACACATACACAACTACCTACAACCCTGACCCAAACCCTAACCCTAAGGTCCGTCACTACCGCACACTTACCTGACCCGGCTCCTAACCCTAACTCACTTATCCCGCCCCTAACCCAAACACAATCACTACCGCACACTTACCTGACCCGCTCCCTAACCCTAACTCACTTATCCCGCCCCTAACCCAAACACAATCACTACCGCACACTTACCTGACCCGCTCCCTAACCCTAACTCACTTAACCCACCCCTATCCCCACTTACCTTACTCGCACCCTAACGTCCGTCACTACCGCATACTTACACAGCCTTTTCCCATTTCGGCATCCTCGGCATCGGTGCTTTCATCCGTCGGGTCGGTCTTCTGCTTGTCGATCTTCTTGGTCCCGTCGCGTCGGTCTTCTGCGCTGTCAATCTTCTGGGGCTCGCGATTTCCCTGTCGATGTTCCGGCGTGTCGGTGAAGTGAGGTAGAACCATATATATATGTGTGTGTGTGTGTGTGTGTGTGTGTGTGTATGTGTGTGTATGTAGATATGTATATAAATGTTTCTGAGAATCTGCTTAACTATGAAGTATGATTTATAACAATTTCTATGAATACAATATTTTATTCTATTGGCAATAATGAGTTTGAGTAAATGCTCATATACAAGCAATTCAAGGTTTTTTTTGGAAGCTGTTAACTGTATTTACATGACAGAAAATAGATGCATCCTAATATATGTAATGTCTGAATCATATTAGCCAATGTTTTTGATTTAAATGAATGTTAGAACTTATTTTTCTCTCCTCTTGATTTCTAACATCAAGATTATTTGAATGCTATTTGAATACAAGTGTTTTATATTACATGGATGTATATAGTAGTATGAACAGTTTTTAAAAAAAAAAAAAAAAAAAAAAGGTTTATTTTAGTTTATATGATGCTGTTTTACCAAATGTGTAGTCTTGTCTTGCTAGATAATTGAATTGAAAACTGTTAACTTCAGTTAAATATAACTAGTATTAAATTGATAAGGTGGTAGCTGACGTACTGCTGCTTAGGGTAGGGGTTAACTTGAGTGGTAAATACTACTCTAAGTTGGAGTTTATAACTCCAGGCTGGATGCAAGGTTTAATCCTTACATTATTTTCACTTGTTCATTGTTATTTGTATATAGTTTTGACATCCACAATATATTTTGTACATTTATTGTCACTACAAACAAAATTGAATCCTATACGAAATCCCATAAGAGATTCAATAAATACAGCTATATTTAAAGGTACACCTAAAGGAGGAGATGTAACATTACTTAGCTTGTTATTTGTTATTTTGATCATAAGATTCTTAAGTTTTAAAATGCCAAATGACATCTTTAAAAGGAATTTCTTTAAACATTAATGGATTGAATAATCCATGTAAAAGGGCAAGCCTAATAAGATACATTAATTTACATAAGGCCAACTTAGTCTTCCTACAAGAAACCCATCTCTTGAAAAAGATATTGATAAACTAGCCACAAACAAATATACAGTATTGGTTAGTTCAGAGCACACTCAGAAAAAGAGGAGTGGCTATTTTATGGAATAAAAGTATGCCCATTCCTAAAACCATTAAGTCTTATCAGGATGACAAAGGAATGTTTTGTATGGTTACAATACAAATTAATGGGAAGACTTACACTTTAATTAATGTATATTGGATACCTGGAATTGGTATTAATACAGTGAAACATCATCTTGATAAGATCATATCATTCTCTATAGGAGATATTATTTTAGCTGGTGACTTTAATTGTATACTACATGAAAGTGATACTACCACTATAGGAAAGAGAAGAATTACATCTAATGCAAAACATTTAAAGGATTTTGCTAATTCTTATCATTTGAATGATATTAATAATCAGATAGATTCAAAATCATTACCATACACCTTTTTTTCTAACAGATACAAAACTTATTCAAAAATAGATAGGGTCTTTATTTCTAACCAGATGGTAACAGATTTCATTAATTCCAAAATCATTTCATGTCCTATATCTGATCATAATTCAATTGTTTTTGAATTCATGATAAAAATACTCATAATGTTCAGATCAAAAGGATACCAGCATACTTAACTCAACTAAAAGACTATAAAGAATATATACTTTCAGAAGTAAAACATTTTTAGACATAAATAACACTCCTGAAGTCTCCATTGTTTATGTTTGGGATGCCTTAAAATCATATCTATATGGACAAAGTATCAGATGGTATAATAATAAAAGGAAATCTTGGGATAAGGAATTGTTAGATATTCAAAGTAAATTAGACTCTTATAAACATAATAATAAAGAAAATATTATGGACAAGAAAGTTATTGAAGAAATAAACAAACTAAATGAGAAATACAAAGAAATTTTAACTCATAAAGTTAAAATAACTTTAGAGAAATACAAGTTTTTGTCTTATTCAATAAGCCCCAAATACTTACATAGACTTAAAAATAAAACAAAAAGGTTGAATAAACAAAACCATATCAAAGAAATCTTTTCTCTAAGGAAAAAGAAGAATGTTTCTAGTATACCAGAAATACTAGATGGATTTAGAAATCACTTTTACAAAATTAACCATAATAATATTAACATGGAACCTAAAGATAAAATAAAGGAGTTTATAACCACAAATATGAATAAAAAGCTTAATAAACAAAAGATTAAACTATTGGACAAGAGTATTTCATATACAGAAGTTATTACACAAATAAATAAGCTTAAATCAAACAAAGCACCGGGTAATGATGGTATTATACCAGAGATATATAAAATCCTTTCTAAAAATACATATTCATTAATACATAAGGTTTTTATTTTGGCCCAAACTGAGTTAATAACCCCCCATCTTGGCAATATACATTTATTTCGCCAATTTTAAAACCTAATAAAGATCAAACTAGATGTTCTTCATATCGGCCCATCTCATTACTTAATGTTGATTATAAAATGTTTATGAATATCTTTGCTGATAGATTGAAGACAATCATTCCCGGCATTATAGATATAGATCAGACAGGCTTCATTGTAAATAGAAAATCTTTTGATAATATAAGAAGAACTTTAACATTAATAGATTTTGCAAATAGGAAAAAGAAAGATTTAACACTTATTAGTCTTGATATAAGTTAAGCATTTGATTCAGTAAGTTGGGACTATCTGTTTACCTTAATGAAGTGCACAAACTTCTCGGATGCATTTGTAAATCTAATTGAACATTTATACAAAGGAACGTTGGCTTATATTAAGGTAGGAACATATGTTTCACAAAAAATACCCATTCTTAAAGATACAAAACAAGGATGTCCACTTTATCCACTATTATTCACTTTAGTAATGGAGCCTTGGGCTAATTTGATCAGAAACAGTACTGACATAGAGGGTTTTGAAATAGATGAAAATACAACATCCAAAATTCAACTTTTTGCAGATGATGTTCTAATTACATCAGCAGGATCTAATTCTTCTATACAGTCTCTATTTGATAACATGATGAATTTTAAAAGTATTTCTGGTTTAATATTCAATGAAGAAAAAACTAAAATACTACCTATATATACACGAAAAAATATTCTCATTAGTGATTTTACTAAATATGTACCCAATTCGGGTCAGATAACTTAGTTAGGTATAATACTATCTAAAGATATTAAATCTATTATATATAATAATTATAATACCTGTTTTCTTAATATACAAAATCTTTTTAATACCTGGAATAATATGTTTTTTACTATGGAGGAGAGACTTACAATTATTAAAATGATAATATTCCCCAAGATTTTATACTTAATACAATCAATAATACTTCCACCTACAAAAATAATTATCAAGAAACTGAACACACTAATGTTAAATTTCTTATGGGCACCTAATAGACCTAGGATTGCATTAAAGAAACATACTAATAGCTGGTCTCAAGGGGTATTTCTTTTCCAGACTTTAATTTATATACTATCTCTTCTATTGTAAAAGTTATTACTTTATTAATAGATCAGTCATATGTCACAAAATGGAAAGATTATTGGGAGCTAATTAGTATACACTTCATGAAAATCTCCTTAACACATAAAAATATGATTGTAAATAACTCCATGTTATGGTTACTAAAGGAATTTTGTACTTCACCTATTACACCTAAACATATGGTTTGTTACCCATTAAATATTATTATTAGTTATCGTAACTTTATATTCATGCACCCTAAGTATAGGGAATGGAATTTTATTGTATTTCCTATAATGTATACTCAGGGTATGCTTTTGTCATCTACTTCTAAAGGAACTCATTTAGCTATAGATAATGATCTAAAGTACCGGTATCAGTTGATATCTGATAATAAAGTTAAAAATCTTGATTTCTTAAAACAAGAATTTGATCTAAGAGAAACTTGCTGGTTAGAGGTTCAGACCTTTCGACAACATCTCATTAATAAAATAGATTTAATGTCTATAACTGTTAAAGAATCTATTCCAACACTGATTGATTACTTGATATTAAATTTTCAACATAAAGTTTCTGATAAAGGTAAACTTTCATACATATATAAAGTTATCAGACAAGAAACTTTTTACAGTGTAGATTCATACTGGAATTATTTCACTTCTATTAATGGGGACCCACCAAATCAACAAGATAAACAATATATATTGGAATCTGCTTATAGAACTACGCCTTCCATTGTCTGGAGACTTTATACATGGAAATTTTACATAGATCTTTTATACACCTTTGATGATGAATAAAATAAATAATAAAGATAATCTATGTAAGAGATGTAATGTAGAAATTAATGCTGACTGGGCTCATATGTTTTATGACTGTATAAAATTGAAAGAATACTGGAAGTCAATTAATGAATTTTTGCAGGCTCTTTTTACAGATAATTTCATTATTTCTAAATCTCTTATATTATTCAACACACCTGTACCTCAAAGTGTTAAAAGGTTAAGCTTCCCTTGTTATGGTCTATTCTAGCAGTGGCTAGGAAAATAATAACTAGAAATTGGATTTCAGATACACCTCCTTCGTTCAATGAATTTAAAAATGTTATGAATATAGTGTGCCATATGGAAATAAACACAATTAGGACTAGAACAAATAGAAAAACATCTTATTTTATTGTATGGGATAATTTACAAAATTTGTTAAAAAAATTTTAATTTCAATAGCATGGTATTTTAGTTTAATTAATTGATCTGATTGTAGTGGATGTCTTTGTAAATACTTTAGTTGTTTTGTTGAATATTATAATAATACCTATTTTTAATTACTTGTATAACATTGTTATGATATTTCTCTTATATGTTAAGACAATAAACCTGTTTTGAACAAAAAAAAAAAAAAAACTCTACAGATCCCTATAACTTTAGACCAATTGCTATCTTGGCCCCCCCTATCAAAAATCTTGGCGAAGTGCATCCATGTTCAGCTACTCAAACACCTTCTTGATAACAATCTCCTCATTCCTATCCAACATGGCTTTAGGACCCACCATAGCACTTCTACTGCATTGCTGTCATTTACCCAAATAATAGCTGAAGCCCATGACAATAACCTCCTTGTCTCCATTCTTTTCCTATATCTTTCAAAGGCCTTTGATACTGATGCTCATTCTAAACTTCTAAATAAACTCTCAGACCTACAGCTCTCTACCTCCTTCATCAAGTGGTTCTCTAGCTATCTCTCTGGCAGTCAGCAATCTGGTCACTGGCAAACTGTCCTCTCTCCATTCCTCCCTGTTAATACTGGAGCTCCACAAGGATAATTTCTGGGCCCCCTCCTGTTTAATATATTCACTAATAAACTTCCCGCTGCTATTAACCTCTCTACACTTTTACAGTCTTCTGACAACTCTATCCTCATTACCTCTGCCCACAACATCCCTGTTCTACTAGCTCTCACTCAACAAACCTTTTCTTCTATCGAAACCTGGCTCTATGATAACCAACTCATATTAAATAAAAAAAAAACACAAAAACAAACTCCTCCTCTTCCTCCATAAAACACTTACTCAGCAAAAAGCCTCTTTCTCTGTATCCTCTCTGAATAACACCATTATTAAACCTGAACCCCATACTAAATTATTTGTAGGTATCATTGACAATTAAAATGTAATATTCATATTAAACAAAGTATAAAAAAGACCCACCAGAAATGTGGCCTTCTCTTTTGTAATCAAAAATTTCTGTCACCCTCCTCCAAACCCTCCCTTGCTCAGGCCCTACTCCTACCCTGCCTTCTTTATGCTGCCCCTGTCCTTACTCATGTTCAAACATCTCTTATCACTAAACTATAGTAAACTTATAACAAAACTGCCAGATTTTCCACCAACCTTCCTTACATATCTCACCACTGTCTTGCCCTTAAGCCACGACAATGGCCAGAATTCTCCAAATTGTTACTTATACCCTAACTACATATTGTACACTCTATCCTATATGAGCCCTCATCCTGTCCCTCCATGTCCAATTCAGTCTCTTTCTATAACCCCCATCATCACCTCCATACTGCCAGTAAACACCTCCTTCAGTTATACAAACCCAACAAAAAAATTGGTAAGACCTTTTACAAGCACTCTGTCTCCCATGTTTGGAAGTCACTCCCACTAAGCATAAGAAGCATTCAGCATAAATACCTGTGTAAGAAAGAAACTTTTTTTCCTGAAGACTTGTGTGGCACCCCGTACTAGTCCAGTAATTAAAGAGTCTCAGTCGTCACCACGTACACCAGTGAGAGACATGCACATTTGGAGGATGAACAGTACACAAACACAGAGTAAAGTACAATTTCCCTTAAGAGCACACAGATATCACAGTCAGTCTGGGGCTGGTTTCTCCCTCTCTTTCCAGAATCCCAGTAAGACGTCTCATTGGCACAGCTATAGGGTTAAGATCTCATTCGAGTGGTCATGCCAAAACCTCCAGCATTCTCTCTGTCCAACCAGTGTTTCGTGTCCCTGCTCAAGTTGCTGACACACACACACACACACACACACACACACACACACACACACACACACACACACACACACACACACACACTCACACACACTTTGAGATTTAATTTATATACAAACACACAGACACTCCTGGGGAAGGCTGGCACACGTTCTCCAGCTATGCCCCCTTCTGCCCAGACTATACGGTAGTGCCACCTACCACCCTTATCAGCTACTATAAAGGCCCTTATAAAAGGGTCTCCAACTCTATTGTGCAATGTTACTATTATCCAAATGGTAAGTGTGACTAAGACTTGAAGGCTGCTTAGGACTGGCTTGTACAGTATCACCAAATACATGCAAGTACTATAAGATCTTAAATATCTCTATACAAAACCAGTCACAATTAAAAGGTTTAAATATATTTAATAATAAATAATAAAAGCACAAGACAATACTCATTAACTCAGCACAGTGACAATAGAGTTCAGAATTACAGGAAATACTTTAAAACAACATTGTAGGACTGTCTCACATAAATACAGAAAACATCTAGACTAATTGTACTGTATTTCTATCTGTAAGAGAAATCACTGTACTTAAATAACATACTTACAGAGCAAGGCAAAGTGCTGGTGATGTTGTCAGATCCAGTACAAAATGCACTCCTTTCTCTCTGACATAGTTCTTAAAATAAAATATACATTACTACTGAATCATCTCAGATTACATCATTCTTGTCACCTCTGCCTAGGATATATGTTAAAAATACTTATCTCTAAGAAGCTAACGATTCTCTCTCAGGAAGCTTGCCTGAAACTGAAAGTCGTAAAACAACTGTAATTACCTCTGTTTCCAGACAATAGAAAGAAGCCCCTAGCCTAGACATCCTGTAACTTAGCTGAGATAAACTAACTTTATAACACATTGTAAAACTCTTTACTTATCAACTTATTTTCTTAGAGTTTTGCAAGTTAACTCTGTATGTCCCATTTTCTACTATGAAACCATACATTTGCATTGGCAAACAGTTTATACACATTTCTACACTTTTCCAGCAGGGTACACTGTGGTTACAATCTTGAAGCTTAGTGCAGAGCATGTAGTTTTTTTACATTTTTAAGGCAAGCATACAAATCGTATGACTATTCACAAATGACATAGAATTATTTACAAAATTCTATCTAGCTGGGCTGGCATTGTCACATGTTTATATAAATCATATTAATATTTACGTGTGACATATAATTATTTACAAAATTCCAGCTAGATGGCCGCAGCATCTGGTTTATCACATTTCTCCCCCCAACAAGAACTGCTAGTTTTTCAAGTGACCCATGAGAAACATTCTTTGAGAGGGCAATATCTGGTAACATTTTAAACCATTCCCTGTCTTGAGAGCCCATCTGCGTTGGCATTGCTAACCCCACTGCAGTGCTGCACTGTCATACCATATGCTTGCAACCCTAGTCTCCACCTTAGCAACTTGGCAGATTGCTGGCTGGCTCAATGTAACCATATTAGGCGATTATGATTTGTAAAAACAGTGAATACCCTTCCATACAGATAAGGCTGACGTTTCTGCAGTGCCCACTCTATGGCTAGACATTCCTTTTCTACAGCTGCATAGCATTCCTCCCTGGGTTGGAGCTTATGACTGAGATAAACCACTTGGTGCCCTTCTCCCTCTGAAGAAGTCTGGTTAAATACATCCCCCACCTCATGGTTCGAAGTATCCACCTGCACAACAAATTCTTTGCTGAAATTTCAACTGGCTAACACAGGGGGTCCTCCTGAAGATTCTTTAAGCTTCAGGATTGCCTGCTCACATGCTGGGCTCCACACTACATTATCTGACCTGTTTTTCCTTGTCAGGTCTGTGAGGGGAGCAGCTATGGTACTATAACTGGGGATGAACTTTCTGTAGTACCCTACTGTCCCTAAGAATGCCCTCACCTGCTTTTTGGTAACAGGTGCAGGCTATGACTAAATGGCTTACAGTTCTGGCCTGATCTTACCACTCCCCACTCTATGTCCCAGAGACCTCTACCATATGCACCTGACATTTGCTGGGCTTAATGGTCTACCCTGCCCTCTGTAGTCTGCCCAGCACCTCCCTGACATACTGAAGGTGCTCTTGCCAGAATGGCTGTAGATGGCAATATCATCTAGGTAAGCAAGGGCAAAATCTCCTGCTCCTGCTAGGATGTGATCTACCAGCCTCTGGAAAGTCGGTGCGGCATTTATCATCCCAAAGAGCATCTTTGTGAACTCATACAAGCCAAAAGGAGTCACAAAGGCTGACCTCTCTCTAGCACCGGGAGTCAAAGGCACCTGCCAGTAAGCCTTGGTAAGATCAGTGGTGGTAAGTTACTTAGCCCCACCCACCTGCTCTAGGGCTTCATCTGTCCTAGGCATGGGGTAAGCATCTGACTCTGTGTGACTATTTAACTTCCTGTAATTCCACACAGAACCTGATGCTGCCATCCTTCTTTGGTACCAGCACCACTGGGTAGGCCCAGGGACTGTTGGACTCCTGAATACCCCTAGTTCCAACATTTCCTGTATCTCCTCCCTCAGAGTCTGTTTGACTCTCTCAGGCACCCTATAATGGACATGCTTAATAGGCCTTTGGGGTCCTGTATCCACATGGTGCTGCACCAGGTGGGTGCACCCTGGTTTCCCAGTGAGCATGTCCCCAAACTCCTGTAACACTGCTCAGATTTCTTGAACCTGGGTAGGAGATAGCTGCTGGGACATTACTACCCCTTCCACTGAGGTGTCAGTCCGAGCCTCACTGAGGAGATCAGTCACCAGATCTGCCCCAGATTCTTCCTGTAATCCACTGCAAATACTCAGCACAAGGACCACCCTATCATGGTAAGGTTTCATCGTGTTAACATGGTAAAATTTGTTTCCCTGCCTCCTGTCTAGCAGTTCTACCATGTACGTAACATCACTGACCTTCCTTACCACTTTGTAGTGTCCCTCCCAAGCTGCTTGCAGCTTATGTCTGACAGGAATGAGAACCATTACCTGCTGCCCTACAGCATACTCTCTAGCTCGAGTATTCCTGTCATACTAGACCTTTTTCTGCTGTTGAACTTCTGCCAGATTCTCCTGGACCAAGCCTATGAGTTCCCTGAGCCTTGTTCTGAGGTTTAGGACATATGCCACAACAGACTCCTTGTGGGAATTACACTCCCCCTCCCACTCATCTCAAATTAAATCTAGAGGCCATCTCATCCTATGCCCATAACGCAACTCAAAGGGTGAAAAACATGTGGATTCCTGGGGAACCTGTCTGGAAACAAACAACAGGTGGGGCAAATGTTTGTCCCACTCCCTCTTAAACTGGTCTACAAATGCCTGTAGCATGGACTTGAGTGAAAAGTTTAACCTCTCAACAAGACCATTAGTCTGAGGATGGTAGGAGAAGTCTTTAGGTGCTTCACCCTACAGTACTTCCACAGACAAGTCAGCAGGTCTGACATGAAATTGGCACCTCTGCCAGTCAGTATTTCTTTTGGGAAACTTACCCTGCTGAAAATCTCTAACAAAGCATTTGCCACCTTTTCCGGCTCAATGGAGGACAAAGCCATGGCCTCAGGGTAATTTGTAGCATTATCTACTACCACGAGGATACACTTTTTACTTGTGGAACTTGAGGTACTCAGAGGCCCCACAATATCTATAGCTACCCTCTGAAATGGCTCCCCAGTCACAGGCAAAGACATCAAAGGAGCTTCCACCTTGTCTCCTGTCTTGCCTACCTTTTGGCACTCCTCACAGGTCCTGCAGTACCCTGTTACATCTCTGGAAATTCCAGGCCAATAGAAGTTCTGCATAATATGTCTCTTTGTACATTTTATCCTCATATGACCTGCAAAGGGAATATCATGGGCTATGGCTAGAAGTGCCAGATGGTAGGCTGTAGGCACTACCAACTGCTGCATCATCTCACCTTCTAGCCCTCCTTCAGGGGTCCACTCTCTATACAGTAACCCTTTGTCCCAGAATACAGAATCCCCCTTCCCTTGAAAATCAGGTGCTGCACTAGCTTCCTCTCTCATACCTTGTTATGTAGGGTCTGAGATCTGAGCCTGTCCCAACTTTCTGTTTGCAATCCTTCCCATCTCCCCTTCCACAGGAAGTTTGGTATCCTCTGACAGTGATGCCTTACTGTCAGCCTGGGAACTACTACTCACCTCTGCCCTTGCAGTCACTCTGTCCAAGGGAACATCAGCACCCACAAGCAGCTGTGTCTCACTTTTAGTCTCACTGTTACAGGGTAGCTCCCTCCCTGAAGTAACCACCTCACCAGTCCTGGCTGCAAGTGTGTGGTCTGTCTGGGTCTCCCCCAGGCTACCAGACTCATATGCTTGTCTCCTAGTCTGACTGCATGTAACTGCATGAACACATGGTACTGCATGATCAAAGTTTTTCCCTATCAGGACATCTACATGGATATCCTCAACACACCTACCTGCTGGCTTCCTTTTCCACCCTCCCAGTCAAGGTGACCCCCAGCCAAAGGTATTTGGAATGAGGTCCCTCCTAAAGCTCTGATTGGAGTAGACTGCCCAGGCAAGTAGTGATCCTCTGTAAACATTGCAGGCTTCACAATGGTTATGTCAGAGGCTGTGTCTCTGTTAGCAATGGTCTCTTTGCCATTGACTAAGATCAGATATAACATATTGTGGTAGTCCAGTACCCTTGTTGTCTCGAGACAATCTACTGTTGGCATTTTGTCATTCCCACCTACTGACTCTCTCACCTTTTATTCCCCACCTTACCTCCATGAACATCTATATGCTGGTTGCATTCAAAACATTTAACCCTAGGTCCTGGATGTTTTCCTGGACTACTCACTTCCCCTGCTACTGGCAGACTCTGTTGGGGCAGTCTGGGCTGCCCACCATGGGTTTCCTTAGACCCATGAGCAGCACTGGGTGTTCCTTTCCTGTGCAGGGATGCCCTGCTTGCTAGGTATAGGTCTTCCTTCTTCCCCACCTCATCTACAGTAAGGCATTGTCTATTAACTAACCAGACCCTCATGTCTCAGGCAAAGTGTTAAGGGCTTGTTCCCTGACCAAAAGGTCTGCCAGCCCTTCAAAAGTGGTGACCTGACATCCTCTCACACACCTATGAAAATAAGTGCTCAGTTCAGCAACATATTCACACACACTTTCATCTGCCTTGTGTCTATGCTCATGAAACTTTTTCCTAAAAGCTTCAGGTGTTAGCTTAATAAATTCTAGCAGGCAATTCTTTCTAGCATTATAATTTAAAAAGTCAATGTCAGACAGTTTGGACAAAACAGTTATAGCTTAACCATGGAGTATGGGGGTCAAGAACTGTACCTATAGCCCTTGGTCAACATTATACTGCTTACATACCCTCTCAAACATATAAATTAAATGATCAAAATGATCACCCTCTGTAAATTGTGGAAGGAATATACTGACCTTTTTTGCTTCTGGGGTTCAGTTACTCCCTTTCACATTACCTCCACAACTTTGGAAAAGAGTCAGCATCTCCTTTTCATGTTGCCTCTGCCTCTCCTTCTCCTCAGCTTCCTGGCGTAGCAGTTTCTTATTCTCCTTAGCCTGCAGACATTACAGTTTCTCATTTCCTTCCGTCTCTAGATGCCTCAGTCTCTCTTCTACTCCTATTTCCAAATGCTTGGCCTCCAACTCGAGTCTTTTTAGCTCCCAACAGATTTTTAAGTCCTCTGTAGAAAGGTTGAGCTGTCCATTCTCTGAGTGACGACATCTCCATGGCCAGTCCAATTATCCCCCTGGTTGCTATTCTCGGATGCAGCTGTGACTAAAGCTGCAATCATGTCTGCTTTAGTCAGGTTTTCCTGCACTAGTCCTTTAGCCTGGCACATCTCGGCCAACTGGTTCCTTGTCAGCTTGCCATACTCCTCTGCTGACATGCTTGCCTGCTCTCCCTGACTAACTAGGCTAACAAAAGAAATAAAACAATTGTGATATGAACTCCGAATGTTCACTGCTTGGCTAATTTAGAGTACAAAAACACCTTCAGTGATCACTGTACACAAGCTACATGAATTCAATGTTAACACCATTACAAGCCAATTAATATGTGATGTGGCTATCACACCACTATCAAACAATTATTGATGTGGCTATCCCACCACTGCCAAACAATTAATATGTGATGCCCCTGCATTGGCTCAGTAATCAAGGAGCCTCAATCCTCACCACTAACACCAGTGAGGGATGTGCACATTGGGAGGATGAACAGTACACACACAAGAAAGTACAATTTTCCCAAGAGCACACAGATATCACAGTCAGTCTGGGACTGGTTTCTCCCTCTCTCTCCAGATTCCCAATAAGACTCCCCTCTGGCACAAGTATAGGGTTAAGATCTCAGTCAGGTGGTCAAGTCAAAACCTCTATCACCCTCTCTGTCCAACCAGTGCTTTGTATCCCTGTCTAAGTAGCTGACACACACACACTTTGAGATCTGATTTATATACAAACACACAGACACTCCTAGGGAAGGCTGGCATAGGTTCTCCAGCTATGCCCCCTTCTGCTCAGACTATACAGTAGTACCATCTCCCACTTCCCACCCTTAGCGGCTACTATAAAGGCCCGTACCAAAGGGTGTCCAGTTCTACAGTGTAATGTTACTATTATCTAAATAGTAAGTATGACTAAGACTTAAAAGGCTATTTAGGAGTGGCAAATACATGCAAGTACTCTAAGATCTTAAATATCTCTATACAAAACCAGCCACAATTAAAAGGTTTAAATATATTTAATAACAAATAATAAAAGTACAATACTCATTAACTCAGCACAGTGACAATAGAGTTCAGAATCACAGGAAATACTTTAAAACAACATTGTAGGACAGTCTCACATGAATACAATAAACATCTAGACTAATCTTATTGCATTTCTATCCATCTCTAACAGAAATTACTGTACTTAAATAACTTACCTACAGAGCAAGGCAAAGCGATGGTGATGTTGTCAGATCCATAACAAAATACAAAATGCACTTTATTTCTCTCTAAGATAGTTCTTAAATTAATAATATACATTACTGCTGAATCATCTCAGATTACATCATTCTTGTCACCTCTGCCTAAGTTTCCCAGGCTAGCCGGAACTTAAATTTTAGCATGTCTCAGTGAAAAAGCATCTATATTACCCGGTTGAATGTTTAGGTTAGTGAATACCTAAACGTCGATCAGGTAATATCGAAAAATTAAAACAGTGAACAGCCAATTTAATGAACGGAACAAATTCCCTCAGCCGCAAAAAAAAAAAAAAAAAGTAAACAAAAATTAAGTGGGGGGCTTTGCCCCCCACACCCCCCATGTGAGGGACTGTGCCCCCCGTACCCCTGTAACTAAATATACAAACACCAAGATTGGTCTACAGTTTGGAAAGGGGCAAAATCTGCATAACAGACAAGGGAATTCTTTCCCTGTGATAAATAGGCCATTTGTAGTTTTTTGCTTTCGCTATTATCAGATCGATGTTTAGGTATTCACTAAACTAAACATTTGATCAGGTAATACGAACCAGTTAAAAATAGTTAACTGTCAGAAGCTCCAGCATTCTCTCTGTCCAACCAGTGTTTCGTGTCCCTGCCCAAGTTGCTGACACACACACACACACACACACACACACACACACACACACACACACACACACACACACACACACACACACACTCACACACACTTTGAGATTTAATTTATATACAAACACACAGACACTCCTGGGGAAGGCTGGCACACGTTCTCCAGCTATGCCCCCTTCTGCCCAGACTATACGGTAGTGCCACCTACCACCCTTATCAGCTACTATAAAGGCCCTTATAAAAGGGTCTCCAACTCTATTGTGCAATGTTACTATTATCCAAATGGTAAGTGTGACTAAGACTTGAAGGCTGCTTAGGACTGGCTTGTACAGTATCACCAAATACATGCAAGTACTATAAGATCTTAAATATCTCTATACAAAACCAGTCACAATTAAAAGGTTTAAATATATTTAATAATAAATAATAAAAGCACAAGACAATACTCATTAACTCAGCACAGTGACAATAGAGTTCAGAATTACAGGAAATACTTTAAAACAACATTGTAGGACTGTCTCACATAAATACAGAAAACATCTAGACTAATTGTACTGTATTTCTATCTGTAAGAGAAATCACTGTACTTAAATAACATACTTACAGAGCAAGGCAAAGTGCTGGTGATGTTGTCAGATCCAGTACAAAATGCACTCCCTTTCTCTCTGACATAGTTCTTAAAATAAAAATATACATTACTACTGAATCATCTCAGATTACATCATTCTTGTCACCTCTGCCTAGGATATATGTTAAAAATACTTATCTCTAAGAAGCTAACGATTCTCTCTCAGGAAGCTTGCCTGAAACTGAAAGTCGTAAAACAACTGTAATTACCTCTGTTTCCAGACAATAGAAAGAAGCCCCTAGCCTAGACATCCTGTAACTTAGCTGAGATAAACTAACTTTATAACACATTGTAAAACTCTTTACTTATCAACTTATTTTCTTAGAGTTTTGCAAGTTAACTCTGTATGTCCCATTTTCTACTATGAAACCATACATTTGCATTGGCAAACAGTTTATACACATTTCTACACTTTTCCAGCAGGGTACACTGTGGTTACAATCTTGAAGCTTAGTGCAGAGCATGTAGTTTTTTTTACATTTTTAAGGCAAGCATACAAATCGTATGACTATTCACAAATGACATAGAATTATTTACAAAATTCTATCTAGCTGGGCTGGCAGTGTCACATGTTTATATAAATCATATTAATATTTACGTGTGACATATAATTATTTACAAAATTCCAGCTAGATGGCCGCAGCATCTGGTTTATCACATTTCTCCCCCCAACAAGAACTGCTAGTTTTTCAAGTGACCCATGAGAAACATTGTTTGAGAGGGCAATATCTGGTAACATTTTAAACCATTCCCTGTCTTGAGAGCCCATCTGCGTTGGCATTGCTAACCCCACTGCAGTGCTGCACTGTCATACCATATGCTTGCAACCCTAGTCTCCACCTTAGCAACTTGGCAGATTGCTGGCTGGCTCAATGTAACCATATTAGGCGATTATGATTTGTAAAAACAGTGACTACCCTTCCATACAGATAAGGCTGATGTTTCTGAAGTGCCCACTCTATGGCTAGACATTCCTTTTCTACAGCTGCATAGCATTCCTCCCTGGGTTGGAGCTTATGACTGAGATAAACCACTTGGTGCCCTTCTCCCTCTGAAGAAGTCTGGTTAAATACATCCCCCACCTCATGGTTCGAAGTATCCACCTGCACAACAAATTCTTTGCTGAAATTTCAACTGGCTAACACAGGGGGTCCTCCTGAAGCTTCTTTAAGCTTCAGGATTGCCTGCTCACATGCTGGGCTCCACACTACATTATCTGGCCTGTTTTTCCTTGTCAGGTCTGTGAGGGGAGCAGCTATGGTACTATAACTGGGGATGAACTTTCTGTAGTACCCTACTGTCCCTAAGAATGCCCTCACCTGCTTTTTGGTAACAGGTGCAGGCTATGACTAAATGGCTTACAGTTCTGGCCTGATCTTACCACTCCCCACTCTATGTCCCAGAGACCTCTACCATACGCACCTGACATTTGCTGGGCTTAATGGTCTACCCTGCCCTCTGTAGTCTGCCCAGCACCTCCCTGACATACTGAAGGTGCTCTTGCCAAAATGGCTGTAGATGGCAATATCATCTAGGTAAGCAAGGGCAAAATCTCCTGCTCCTGCTAGGATGTGATCTACCAGCCTCTGGAAAGTCGGTGCGGCATTTATCATCCCAAAGAGCATCTTTGTGAACTCATACAAGCCAAAAGGAGTCACAAAGGCTGACCTCTCTCTCTAGCACCGGGAGTCAAAGGCACCTGCCAGTAAGCCTTGGTAAGATCAGTGGTGGTAAGTTACTTAGCCCCACCCACCTGCTCTAGGGCTTCATATGTCCTAGGCATGGGGTAAGCATCTGACTCTGTGTGACTATTTAACTTCCTGTAATTCCACACAGAACCTGATGCTGCCATCCTTCTTTGGTACCAGCACCACTGGGTAGGCCCAGGGACTGTTGGACTCCTGAATACCCCTAGTTCCAACATTTCCTGTATCTCCTCCCTCAGAGTCTGTTTGACTCTCTCAGGCACCCTATAATGGGCATGCTTAATAGGCCTTTGGGGTCCTGTATCCACATGTTGCTGCACCAGGTGAGTGCACCCTGGTTTCCCAGTGAGCATGTCCCCAAACTCCTGTAACACTGCTCAGATTTCTTGAACCTGGGTAGGAGATAGCTGCTGGGACATTACTACCCCTTCCACTGAGGTGTCAGTCCGAGCCTCACTGAGGAGATCAGTCACCAGATCTGCCCCAGATTCTTCCTGTAATCCACTGCAAATACTCAGCACAAGGACCACCCTATCATGGTAAGGTTTCATCGTGTTAACATGGTAAAATTTGTTTCCCTGCCTCCTGTCTAGCAGTTCTACCATGTACGTAACATCACTGACCTTCCTTACCACTTTGTAGTGTCCCTCCCAAGCTGCTTGCAGCTTATGTCTGACAGGAATGAGAACCATTACCTGCTGCCTTACAGCATACTCTCTAGCTCGAGTATTCCTGTCATACTAGACCTTTTTCTGCTGTTGAACTTCTGCCAGATTCTCCTGGACCAAGCCTATGAGTTCCCTGAGCCTTGTTCTGAGGTTTAGGACATATGCCACAACAGACTCCTTGTGGGAATTACACTCCCCCTCCCACTCATCTCAAATTAAATCTAGAGGCCATCTCATCCTATGCCCATAACGCAACTCAAAGGGTGAAAACATGTGGATTCCTGGGGAACCTGTCTGGAAACAAACAACAGGTGGGGCAAATGTTTGTCCCACTCCCTCTTAAACTGGTCTACAAATGCCTGTAGCATGGACTTGAGTGAAAAGTTTAACCTCTCAACAAGACCATTAGTCTGAGGATGGTAGGAGAAGTCTTTAGGTGCTTCACCCTACAGTACTTCCACAGACAAGTCAGCAGGTCTGACATGAAATTGGCACCTCTGCCAGTCAGTATTTCTTTTGGGAAACTTACCCTGCTGAAAATCTCTAACAAAGCATTTGCCACCTTTTCCGGCTCAATGGAGGACAAAGCCATGGCCTCAGGGTAATTTGTAGCATTATCTACTACCACGAGGATACACTTTTTACTTGTGGAACTTGAGGTACTCAGAGGCCCCACAATATCTATTGCTACCCTCTGAAATGGCTCCCCAGTCACAGGCAAAGACATCAAAGGAGCTTCCACCTTGTCTCCTGTCTTGCCTACCTTTTGGCACTCCTCACAGGTCCTGCAGTACCCTGTTACATCTCTGGAAATTCCTGGCCAATAGAAGTTCTGCATAATATGTCTCTTTGTACATTTTATCCTCATATGACCTGCAAAGGGAATATCATGGTCTATGGCTAGAAGTGCCAGATGGTAGGCTGTAGGCACTACCAACTGCTGCATCATCTCACCTTCTAGCCCTCCTTCAGGGTCCACTCTCTATACAGTAACCCTTTGTCCCAGAATACAGAATCCCCCTTCCCTTGAAAATCAGGTGCTGCACTAGCTTCCTCTCTCATACCTTGTTATGTAGGGTCTGAGATCTGAGCCTGTCCCAACTTTCTGTTTGCAATCCTTCCCATCTCCCCTTCCACAGGAAGTTTGGTATCCTCTGACAGTGATGCCTTACTGTCAGCCTGGGTACTACTACTCACCTCTGCCCTTGCAGTCACTCTGTCCAAGGGAACATCAGCACCCACAAGCAGCTGTGTCTCACTTTTAGTCTCACTGTTACAGGGTAGCTCCTCCCTGAAGTAACCACCTCACCAGTCCTGGCTGCAAGTGTGTGGTCTGTCTGGGTCTCCCCCAGGCTACCAGACTCATATGCTTGTCTCCTAGTCTGACTACATGTAACTGCATGAACACATGGTACTGCATGATCAAAGTTTTTCCCTATCAGGACATCTACATGGATATCCTCAACACACCTACCTGCTGGCTTCCTTTTCCACCCTCCCAGTCAAGGTGACCCCCAGCCAAAGGTATTTGGAATGAGGTCCCTCCTAAAGCTCTGATTGGAGTAGACTGCCCAGGCAAGTAGTGATCCTCTGTAAACATTGCAGGCTTCACAATGGTTATGTCAGAGGCTGTGTCTCTGTTAGCAATGGTCTCTTTGCCATTGACTAAGATCAGATATAACATATTGTGGTAGTCCAGTACCCTTGTTGTCTCGAGACAATCTACTGTTGGCATTTTGTCATTCCCACCTACTGACTCTCTCACCTTTTGTTCCCCACCTTACCTCCATGAACATCTATATGCTGGTTGCATTCAAAACATTTAACCCTAGGTCCTGGATGTTTTCCTGGACTACTCACTTCCCCTGCTACTGGCAGACTCTTTTGGGGCAGTCTGGGCTGCCCACCATGGGTTTCCTTAGACCCATGAGCAGCACTGGGTGTTCCTTTCCTGTGCAGGGATGCCCTGCTTGCTAGGTATAGGTCTTCCTTCTTCCCCACCTCATCTACAGTAAGGCATTGTCTATTAACTAACCAGACCCTCATGTCTCAGGCAAAGTGTTAAGGGCTTGTTCCCTGACCAAAGGTCTGCCAGCCCTTCAAAAGTGGTGACCTGACATCCTCTCACACACCTATGAAAATAAGTGCTCAGTTCAGCAACATATTCACACACACTTTCATCTGCCTTGTGTCTATGCTCATGAAACTTTTTCCTAAAAGCTTCAGGTGATAGCTTAATAAATTCTAGCAGGCAATTCTTTCTAGCATTATAATTTAAAAAGTCAATGTCAGACAGTTTGGACAAAACAGTTATAGCTTAACCATGGAGTATGGGGGTCAAGAACTGTACCTATAGCCCTTGGTCAACATTATACTGCTTACATACCCTCTCAAACATATAAATTAAATGATCAAAATGATCACCCTCTGTAAATTGTGGAAGGAATATACTGACCTTTTTTGCTTCTGGGGTTCAGTTACTCCCTTTCGCATTACCTCCACAACTTTGGAAAAGAGTCAGCATCTCCTTTTCATGTTGCCTCTGCCTCTCCTTCTCCTCAGCTTCCTGGCGTAGCAGTTTCTTATTCTCCTTAGCCTGCAGACATTACAGTTTCTCATTTTCTTCCGTCTCTAGATGCCTCAGTCTCTCTTCTACTCCTATTTCCAAATGCTTGGCCTCCAACTCGAGTCTTTTTAGCTCCCAACAGATTTTTAAGTCCTCTGTAGAAAGGTTGAGCTGTCCATTCTCTGAGTGACGTACATCTCCATGGCCAGTCCAATTATCCCCCTGGTTGCTATTCTCGGATGCAGCTGTGACTAAAGCTGCAATCATGTCTGCTTTAGTCAGGTTTTCCTGCACTAGTCCTTTAGCCTGGCACATCTCAGCCAACTGGTTCCTTGTCAGCTTGCCATACTCCTCTGCTGACATGCTTGCCTGCTCTCCCTGACTAACTAGGCTAACAAAAGAAATAAAACAATTGTGATATGAACTCCGAATGTTCACTGCTTGGCTAATTTAGAGTACAAAAACACCTTCAGTGATCACTGTACACAAGCTACATGAATTCAATGTTAACACCATTACAAGCCAATTAATATGTGATGTGGCTATCACACCACTATCAAACAATTATTGATGTGGCTATCCCACCACTGCCAAACAATTAATATGTGATGCCCCTGCATTGGCTCAGTAATCAAGGAGCCTCAATCCTCACCACTAACACCAGTGAGGGATGTGCACATTGGGAGGATGAACAGTACACACACAAGAAAGTACAATTTTCCCAAGAGCACACAGATATCACAGTCAGTCTGGGACTGGTTTCTCCCTCTCTCTCCAGATTCCCAATAAGACTCTTCTCTGGCACAAGTATAGGGTTAAGATCTCAGTCAGGTGGTCAAGTCAAAACCTCTATCACCCTCTCTGTCCAACCAGTGCTTTGTATCCCTGTCTAAGTAGCTGACACACACACACTTTGAGATCTGATTTATATACA
Organism: Protopterus annectens; assembly: GCF_019279795.1. Classification (NCBI taxonomy): domain Eukaryota; kingdom Metazoa; phylum Chordata; order Ceratodontiformes; family Protopteridae; genus Protopterus; species Protopterus annectens. The sequence goes on along the minus strand of NC_056728.1, from coordinate 1,986,851,054 downwards.
AACACACAGACACTCCTAGGGAAGGCTGGCATAGGTTCTCCAGCTATGCCCCCTTCTGCTCAGACTATACAGTAGTACCATCTCCCACTTCCCACCCTTAGCGGCTACTATAAAGGCCCGTACCAAAGGGTGTCCAGTTCTACAGTGTAATGTTACTATTATCTAAATGGTAAGTATGACTAAGACTTAAAAGGCTATTTAGGAGTGGCAAATACATGCAAGTACTCTAAGATCTTAAATATCTCTATACAAAACCAGCCACAATTAAAAGGTTTAAATATATTTAATAACAATTAATAAAAGTACAATACTCATTAACTCAGCACAGTGACAATAGAGTTCAGAATCACAGGAAATACTTTAAAACAACATTGTAGGACAGTCTCACATGAATACAATAAACATCTAGACTAATCTTATTGCATTTCTATCCATCTCTAACAGAAATTACTGTACTTAAATAACTTACCTACAGAGCAAGGCAAAGCGATGGTGATGTTGTCAGATCCATAACAAAATACAAAATGCACTTTATTTCTCTCTAAGATAGTTCTTAAATTAATAATATACATTACTGCTGAATAATCTCAGATTACATCATTCTTGCCACCTCTGCCTAAGTTTCCCGGGCTAGCCGGAACTTACATTTTAGCATGTCTCAGTGAAAAAGCATCTATATTACCCGGTTGAATGTTTAGGTTAGTGAATACCTAAACGTCGATCAGGTAATATCGAAAAATTAAAACAGTGAACAGCCGATTTAATGAACGGAACAAATTCCCTCAGCCGCAAAAAAAAAAAAAAAAAAGTAAACAAAAATTAAGTGGGGGGCTTTGCCCCCCACACCCCCCATGTGAGGGACTGTGCCCCCCGTACCCCTGTAACTAAATATACAAACACCAAGATTGGTCTACAGTTTGGAAAGGGGCAAAATCTGCATAACAGACAAGGGAATTCTTTCCCTGTGATAAATAGGCCATTTGTAGTTTTTTGCTTTCGCTATTATCAGATCGATGTTTAGGTATTCACTAAACTAAACATTTGATCAGGTAATACGAACCAGTTAAAAATAGTTAACTGTCAGAAGCTGACAATTCTGTCTTACAAGCTTGCCTGAAACTGAAAGTTGTAAAACATTTACCTCGGAAACCTGTAATTACCTCTGTTTCTATACAAAAGAATGAAGCCCCTAGCCTAGACATCTTCTCTCTTAGCTGAGATTAACTTTATAACACATTGTAAAACTCTTTACTTATCAACTTATTTTCTTAGAGTTTTGCAAGTTAACTCTGTATGTCCCATTTTCTACTCTGAAACCATACATTTGCTTTGACATACAGTTTATACACGTTTCTACTCTTTTCCAGCAGGGTGCACTGTGGTTACAATCTTGAAGCTCAGTGCAGAACATATAATTTTCTTACATTTTTAAGGCAAGCATACAAATCATATTACTATTCACAAATGACATAGAATTATTTGTAAAATTCTATCTAGCTGGGCTGGCAGTGTCACATTTCCATATAAATCATATTAATATTTTCAAGTGACATATAATTATTTACACAATTCCAGCTAACTGGGCTGCCAGCATCTCGGTTTATCACAACTTGGTCATGCCCTTGTCACACCTCCACTTGAGCTAGTCTCCTGTCTTCTCATGTCTCTGCTTTTCCCTAGCAACTCTTCTTCCTCCTTGTACTTGCTCTAGAAAACTGCATTCATACTGCACTCCTAGCAAACTGTACTCATACTGTACTCCTAGCAAACTGTATTCATACTGTACTCCTAGCAAACTGTACTCATACTGTACTCCTAGCAAACTGTACTCATACTGTACTCCTAGGAAACTGTATTCATACTGTACTCCTAGGAAACTGTATTCATACTGTACTCCTAGCAAACTGTACTCATACTGTACTCCTAGGAAACTGCATTCATACTGTACTCCTTTCTGTAATATTCTCTAAACATTTTAACTGTTAGTTAGCCTATGCTATAAACTGTTCTCAAATTTTGGAAATTGTACTTGTTAACTGTTATTTTACCTATGCATTGTATTACTGTGCACACATTTTTGACTTGTATTATATTTCAGTGACCCTACTTGAATATTTTGAAAATATCATAATTACTTGTATTATTTCTGGAGATTTTCTGCTCGGGGTCTCCACTGAAAATGGGCCCATGGCTCAGCGGGACTAACCCAGTTAATTAATGTCAATAAATAAATAATAAATGCATAATATATACACATAGTCAAACATATCCAGAAAACAGCATCAAACAAAAATAGCCTGAATATGTGTAATACTACAAAACACAAATAAACCATGGTTTCACAATAATAGGCTTATTCACCACATAAATCTCAAAAATGATTGACTTATTTTAAATATAGATCATGACTGGTTGCATAATTGTAAACAATGAGTATAGGGTTGATTAAAATAATAAAGTAAAAGCTGATAAAATATATATTAATACATGTTTACATGCTTCTTTATTTTATGATGATGATGGTGATGATGATTATTATTGCTATTTGTTAAATAGTCTAGGTGTAATATATGCCCAAAACATTATTAAAATTATATATCATCCAAGTAGTAAATAATAGTTCTGAAATTCATCTCTAGTAAACAGTGCATATAACAAATAACACAATCTGGTGACTAGCTAGTAAAATAGCAGCATGAGTTTCAGGTATGAAAACTTTCATATTTGGGACCATAAAATCTTGAAAGTATAGGCTGGAGGTAGAAACATACCCTATGTTTAAACTTTTTCATACAAAGGCGGTGTTAGAACCGTAAGTCAGTCAGGTATCTAGTATATTTATTTAGCTTCTTAGTCGCCAACACCTTGTCATAATTGCTTCTATTTTTAACAAATTCAGCATTGAAAGATTCAGAGAAATTATATTAAATTAATCACTTATTCAAGACAAATATTGGCATCATTATTTAAATTAAGCAACTGTTCCTCATAGAGCTGTATTAATCTATCAACAAATATTTGAGATGCTGCATTTTGAATGTAACATCATTTGATAATGAAAGCTGCACTTTTCAGTCCCAGTTCCAGAACATGAAGTTCTTGAGATGCTATTCCTTGTGTAGAATATGCCTTAAGTAGCCTCAGGTGAAAGTTAGTTGCATAATGCTTGCTCCATTCATGGATCTGATCAGCAAATGCTCCACAGACTTGTACTGCTTCTGCCATGCTGACTTCCAAACCCAGAACTGCATCCTGATCCTATACGTCCATATCATTCTCTCTGAAGAAAATGGAACACAGGAACCATTAGTTTAAGTTAGTCCAGCTACCAATGAATTTAAATTCAAAGATATGCCTTCATATTTTCTTAATAAAATGAGCAGAAGTAATACTTGAACAAATCAAAAGACTGTCATCCAGCACTCAAACTTGCATGAAAGAAAAAAACAATTAGCAATACATCATGACAACAATGTTTACTTATCGGTAATTGTTTAAAAAACAGAAAATGCAACCAGAGAAAATAGTTATACATATGGCTTTACTCTGAGATGTAGCAGCACAAAACAATTTCAAACCGAAGTTTCAACCAAATGGGCTTATTTAGTGCATTAAAACTCAAAAATAAAATAATCATTGTTGTGATCTGTCAATATATTGTTTGTCTTCGGTTTTGTTAAATAATGCATTGATGGTGTGCTATTAATGATCATTTTGATGATGATTGTATTTTCTTCAGATGAATCTTTTGTTTTTCCTCAGTTAATTAACATTTAAGTTCCATCAGCACATTGAATTATATTTTAATTGTAATGTTCATCCCTGTCATGACATCATGTAAGGCTTTATTTCTTTATTTAAGAAGGAATCAGTAGAGCATAGCAGGCTTCTTTTGCCATGGAGTTTATTTTCTGAATCCTGTCTTTAAGACCAATGTGAATATATCTGCAATATATTCACAATTAGTAGAGGGGTGGACATTGTAGATTGTTGCACAGCATTAAATACAGTAATGATTTTAATTCCACTACCATGTATGTCTTAATAGTTAGAGCCCAAATTCTGTTTGGTGCCAGAAATAATCATTGTAGAAAGTACCAGCATCATTTACATTTATCAGGTAATGAACATTCCAAATCATTAAAATTAAAATGCTAGGTGAACAAGTTTTGCAGTACTATGTGTTTTATGACTGACACACCGTTGTAATGTTTTTATTGAATAATGATAGGTATGTACAGCCATTCATGTTCTTTTTTGTAGCATTTGTTAAAAAAACGGGGTATGCTTCTTTGAGCAGTGCACATTCACTGCTGAGAGTCATATCTGGTGTCCTGACTGAATTAAAAGAAATGCATAAAAAAAGAAACATGTACTTGAAGATAGAGAGCATTTCATCCTGCCAGCATCTCAGGAAAGATTGAAGATTGGCTGACCCAGGTAACCGATCTCTACCTTTTGCCTGTAGTGCCAATAGTTGCCAGTTACCACAAAACAAAAAAAAGGAAGACGATCACTTCCGTTAGCAGTGCAACCTCTGACCATTGCACAAAGATACAACTGTTGTACCCAAAAGACGTAAAGAGAGAATATCAGGAACAATAGAAAAATAAGTTCCTGTCTACATTCTAAAATTAATATGAATACCACAAAGATTACTGCTCACAGCACTCTTGTCTGCACAACATTTATGTCCATATTTACAGCTGATTACAAATGTTTGTAATCTAATGCTATATTCTAAATGTCATTAACTGCCCTCTCTTAACTATATAAGATTTAAAACATTCACATATTTTTCTAAAAGGTACTTATTAAATAAAGGTGTTTTAACTCTGCTTCCTTCCTGAATAATTTCTCAGGAAAGTAACACATTATGCACGGCTATACAATCATGACTGTCTTATACATAACCCTTCATCTGAGTGTTTGAGGTGGATATAAATGAAAATTAAGGGTGTGCATATTTTTCCCTTTCTTTGCCTAAAAAGCAAGGAGTGTCTATTATTAGTCCTGTTAACAAGACTTTTGCTCTGCCTACAATCTCTCATGTTTTAAACTTTTTATGTATATTGCTGATCTTAAAGCAATAACAAAAAAAAATAAAATAAAATAAAACGTTGAAAGGAGAATGTACAGGTTAAGGCCATGGTGTGCAGTAGTGGTTACATGCTACTGTCTGGTAAGAAATGTTAGGGCAGCATCCATAAAATAGTTGTTACTAGAAAGGGGGATACTGTTCACAGGGTAGTGTGTTTAACAAGAATGTCAACTGGCAGTGTAGGTGCAAATGATTTCTTTAAATGGTGAGAAGGCTGTAATGTAAAACAGTCAGCTATATATTCAGTAACACACATAAAAAGGGAGATGTTTATCTTAACTTATTTCCGGTACCTTGTTTCAGAGACTTAAAGTGAGTAATATGACTCCATAATCATGCCTGCCTTATAAGAAAACAAAATCCCATACACTCAAGCAGCATAATTAAAAAAGCTTAAATACTTCCCTCTTTTTAACTAGAAAAATAAACAAGAATGTCACACATTTAACAAGCTAAAAAAAGAGAAAGAAATGAAAAAAATGGTTATTCATTCCCATTTTAACTGGTAGGTAAACCAAAAATAAAAACCAAAAAAAAACAAAGTATGTTGATATGCTCATCAGTATTTATGGGTACATTCCTTTTAAAGTAACATGCACTTTTTTGATTATATATTTCAGCCATATTGTAATGACCTTAATGTTTAAAAATACACTTGTGAATATACATATATAATCCCTATATATATATATATATATATATATATATATATATGTGTGTGTGTGTATGTATATATATATATATATATATATATATATATATATATATATATATCTCCTTCAGAGTATTAAAATTGCAGAATATTGAACCTCTGCGGACCAGAGGGTCAACGTTCTGCAATACTGAACTTTTGTTGTATCTTTCGGCTTTTCCCGGTTAGGGGTCGCCACAGCAGAACTCCGGTCCGCTAATGATTGGCAGTAGATTTTTACGTACCGACTTGCCAGGCCTGATGCACAACCTTCAACAAAGGTACACCCATTCATGCATGTCTCCACACAGAAGACACTTTAGCTGAGAATCGAACAGGACAACGTCTTACTGTGAGGCGACAACTCTACCGCAGCATACTGAACTAAAAAAAAAAAACATAAAAAACAAAAACTAAAACATGAAAACTTCATATTTCACATTTTTGCAGATGGTATGCCCCCCTGCACCCACCACACCCCCTGCTACTAAAATATACCAACTCTGAGATTGCACTACAGCGAGAATGGGAAATTTACCATTCTCTTCACTATAGTGTGATCTTGGAGCTGGTATATTTAAGTAGCAGGGGTGTCGGAGAAGCAGCTGCCCAGTTTGGGGGTGGAGAAGGGTTTGTCCCCTCTGCAAAAACTTACAAGCAGAGGTTTTATCTTTTTTTATTTAGCCTACTTTCATATTTGATGTTGTAGACCATCGATCATCTCATCCTTGATGATGTGTGGTTGAATGTTCTGCAACTTCGAGCATTTGAAGTAGACCCATATATATATATATATATATATATATATATATATATATATATATATATATATATATATATATATACCCAACCTCTACCAGACATATTAGATCCAAAAAGAAATTTAACCCTGATCTATTCAAAATTGAACTTAGAGCTTGCAACTGGGCTCCCTTAAAACATCTTCCTTTAGATGAAGCCGTTAATTTCTTTAACTCTACCTTCCTTGCCATTCTTAATCACCATGCTCCAACCTGATCTATAAGAATTAAGGCCAAGCCTGCCCCATGGCTTTCCAGCGAAACCAAACACAAAATTCACATCAGAAATAAATACTGGGCCAAATGGAGAATGACAAAAAACACCACTGACCAACTAACATTTAGAAAGCTAAGAAATGACACTAAAAAGGCCATACTCTCTGATAAACAAAACTACTACTTACAATATCAGCAACCTAATCACAACAACCCACAGAAATTCTGGGCCAGCATCAAGCAATTACTGCACCCAGGTAAATCTACTACACCAAACCCTCAAAATACAGACTTGAATAATCCAATCCATACAGCTAATACCTTCAATACCTTTTTTACAGATACTATCCAATTACTAGCCAGTCAACTAACACCTAATACCTTCACAATACCCTCATACTCCTCAACCCCACCACCCCCTTTTCATTTCAAACCCGTTACAACCTCATTTATTCTAACCCTTTTGAATAAACTAAAACCATGCTCTCCTTCTGCAGACCTACTGCCTTCTGAATATCTACAGATATCATCCAAGGCCATAGCCTATCCTATTTCCATATTGATAAATAGATCAATTACTGAAGGTTACATTCCCATCGTATGGAAAGTCTCCCACATAATCCCCCTACATAAAGGAGGACATTCCACAGAAATATCAAACTGTTGTCCCATTGCCCTACTTTCTCCCCTAGCTAAAATTATGGAGAAGTGCATCCATAAGCAACTACTCCACCATCTAACTGAAAATAACTTACTTTCCAACTGTCAACATGGTTTCAGACCCTCACACAGCACTACCACTGCCCTCTTGTCTTTCACTGACTATATTAACAGGCACCGAAACCTGAATAACCTTTCTTCTGCTCTATTCATCGACCTGTCCAAAGCATTCAACATGGTAAACCACCAAATTCTCTTAAACATCCTGAAATCTCTCTCATTAGACCCACTTTCCATAAAATGGTTCCAATCCTACCTTGACAACCGACAACAAGCAGTACTTTGGCAAAACACTTTATCCACCCTTCTACCTGTTACCTTAGGAGTCCCTCAGGGATCCATACTTGGACCTCTTCTTTTCCTCTATATTTATTAATGACCTTCATCTCGCTATCCCACAAGCCACCTGCATACAATATGCTGATGACTCAACACTATTATGTTTAGCTACATCATCCCATGACCTTCATGCTCTCACCCATTAAGTATTCAATATAGTTGAACAATGGTTCTCTCAGCATTGCCTCCTCTTGAACCCTAAAAAAACAAACTTCTCCTCTTCACGCCTACTCATAAGTCCTCCCCTCTCCAATTCTCAGTAACATCTACCAATGATACTATTATATCTCCTGACTCTACCACCAAACTACTCGGTGTCACCATTGACAATAATCTGAGCTTTGACATCCACATCAATAATACCATAAAGACTGTTAATAAAAAAATCGGTACCCTCAACAGGATAAAACCCTTCCTTTCCCCCACTGCTAAAACTACAATTGCCCACACACACTTGATCTCTACACTCCTTTATGTCTCTCCTATTTTTACTAATCTGTCCAAGAATAACCTCAACAAATTGGAAATGGCTTATAATAACGTAGCACGATTTGCTACAGGCAAGCCATTCCGAACCCATCATTGCATTAACCTAAAACAGCTAGGATGGTGAGAACTGCAACACCTGATTAAATTTCACCAACTCACCCTTGCCCACAACATCCTTTATAAACCTTCTAATACTCCAAGTTTATCTACCCTAATCACCCCCTACACAAATCTGAAGTCCTTACGCTCATCTCAAAAACTACTAGTCCACACCACTAAACCTAACAACAAAGCTGGGGATTCCCTTTTCTCTAATTCTGTAGGTAAATGCTGGAATCTTCTCTCTTGTGACCTCTCCTCACTCACCTCATTATCTCTCTTTATAAATAGACTTAAACTTCTCCTCAAAACTCACCGGCTATGCTCCTGTTCAAAACCAGACTAGTCATCTACCTCTACTAATTTGTCTAACCTATCCAGTGCTTACTAGCCTCTGCTACTTTTTTTCCAACTTATCATACTTTTCCTATCTACCCCTTTTCTTTTTTTATATCCTCTTTTTATTTTCTCTTCTTAAGTAACTCCTTTGCTACATTACTACTCACCTAACTTCCTTTGTTTAACTATGACCTAACCTGACATGTCTTCATACTTGAAATTTCACTGTTTTATGATTTTTTTTCCTCAATAATATATCCTGTTACAAACTCTGTACCGTTAATTACTTAATACCATTGTTGATGAGTTTTATTTCCTTTTTAAAGTTGCTATTTTTATTAGTATATTGATATTTTTTTCTGTGTTGTTTGAACTTGTACTATTGTATTTAGACCATGTCTTGGAGCTTATCTCCCTGGGCCTCTACTGAAAAAGGACATGTATCCAGCTAGACTAGCCCGGTCAACAAATGTAAAATAAAATAAATATATATATATATATATATATATATATATATATATATATATATATATATATACATATATATATAAATATGGATCCCCTTCACATGGTTGACTTTTCAGAAAGTCAACCTTCATATGGCCGAGACCATATGATCGACTGTGGAAAAGTTGACCACGGGGAACTGCTATCTCCATACAGTGTGGAATGGGAAAATTTCTTTTTTCTGCACTGTAGTGCGATCTCGGAGTTAGTATATTTAAGTTATGGGGGGTGAGGGGGGCATAGCCCCCCCCCCCCCGCTAACAGTTTAAGGTAAGTGTTTGTTGTCTTTTATGCGTTAACTTTACATGGTCAGCTTTTTGAAAATTAATCATATGGTCTTGACCATATGAAAGTCGACTTTCTGAAGAGTCGACCATGTAAAGTAGACCTAGATATATATATATATATATATATATATATATATATATATATATATATATATGGATTCAGTTTATAATCTCGAAATACTAAAATATCGAATTTCATTTCAGTATTTCTAGACTATAAAGCTGAAACACCCAAACACCGAAAACCACAACCATGAAACATAAAACCTCGACCATTAAAGCACACACGCAAACACAACAACACCTACCTCCGCTCAACAACACAAGCACACACAAATACACACTTACTATAAGCACGGGGGCAAGCCCACCTGTACCCCCCATGTGGTGGGCTGCGCCTCCCCACCCCCCCTACTTATATATACTAACTCCAAGGTTGCACTAAACACTAGCACACACAAAACCCACCAACATTCATTCCACACACCCCGCACAAACACACATCACAAAGATACAAACACCACCATTCTCAACACTGACACACTCACACTCTCACCTACGTACCCTAACCCACACCTAACACTCCCCGACACACTCACAAACACACAGACCCTCCCCAAAACCCTTAAAAAACACACTTACCTAATGCGCTGTCAGCAACGCGGGTTCGACATTTTCGGGTTCAATATTCTGCAGTTTCGCACATCTACAGATTCGACACTTTGGTCTTGAGATATTGAAATTTGACATTTCAGTATTTCGAGATTCCAAAGTGAATATGTATATATATATATATATATATATATATATATATATATATATATATATATGTATACATATATATATATACATATATATATATATATATATATATATATGTGTATATATATATATATATATATATATATATGTATATATAGATATATATATATATATATATATATATATATATATATATATATATATATATATGTGTATATATATATATATATATATATATATATATATATATATATAAATTTTCTAAATAACATTTCGTGGATGAAACTTCCATTTCCTTGATTTTATGTTCTTCATGAAACTTTTACAACTGTATTATAAAGTATGTATTTAACATAACACTGTGAGATGTATGTTAACCATTTAAGAAACTGTACAAAAAGTATATTATCAAGCAATAACATAAAATACAGAAAAGCAATTCAATTATTTGTCCTTTAGTTTTTTAAATGAGGTATCAGATTTCCAGTTTTTCAGCCCATCCCAGTCCTGGCCATAGTCTCAGTTGGTTTCCATGATTTTATTCAGCTGGGCATATTAAGTTGTTTCTAAAGATTCATGAATTTTTGGTCGGTCTTGCAGGAAGAGCTAAATTCTTGCAGGAAAAAGAAGATGCACTTTAATATTATTTATTTTTATCTCTTTGAAGAATGGGGCACAGGTTTTCTTTTTCTTTGCAACATTTGTTGAATAGTTTTTGCAAAATCTTATAAGATTGTTATATAGTGTTGGAGAAGTATTAGACCAAGCAAATTCTTTGTACTCTATCACTGTCAGTACTGGAGATAAGTTAAACTATTAAAGACCTTGGTGGAGCATCTTTTTACTTGATAGCTTGGATAAAGACCTACAGGATCTTTATATGCTATGTGAAAAATCCTCTGGCAAGTTTAGTAAGTTATTGTGTTCTCACCCTCCATCTCTTCTTGTACTCTATAAATACTCATATTATTTCTTCTTTGCCTGTCCTCCAGCTCATCAATCTTTTCTAACAATCAGTTATTTTGTTTAAGACAAAATTCTGTTTGTGTCTCCCCTTCACACAATCCTCATTCAAAGTCATTAAATGCTTTCTCACTTTGATTAATTTTAGTATTTTTTTGCTGATCCATGTCCTTCAGAATATTTATCTGATAATTACAATCCCCCTTTATAAAAAATATCTTAACCTAAGGTTTGTCCATTTTCTAAGATAATATTTGCATGCTGGACATGAGGCTTTTCAGCTGCTTCTTCAGTGTATTTTCTTGCATCATTGCTTTAGATCTGTTCATTTTCTCTGTAGAAACACAATATTTTGGCTTTTCCCAGTTAGGGGTCACCACAGTGGAACTCCGGTCCTGCTAAAGATTGGCAGTGAGTTTTTACAGTGTCAAGTTGCCAGCCCGGCACCCAACCTTCAAGGAAGGCAATCCCACACATGCACACACCTACCTACATGTCTTTAAATTCACTCAACCATGGGGAGGACATGCAGACTCCACACAGAAGGCACTGCAGCCAAGAATCGAGCCAGTAAACTTCTTGCTGTGAGGCAACAACACTAATCGCTGCACCACCGCGGCTCCAGTAGAAACACAATAAAAAGTTAAAAATATGGGCAGGAAATGTTGTTCCACAGCTCTTTAAGATATAGGCTGGTACTCATAGTTACTTCTGCAAATGCAATAAGGGCATTCCTGATGCTTACAAATGAGCATTGCAAAGGCAAGGTTCATTCAGGCCATTTCTTAGCATAATTTATTTATTTCCCATTTGGTTACTGGGAAAGTCTGACTGGACGCAAGTCCTTTTTCAGTGGAGGCCCTGGGAGAAAAGCTCCACATATAACATACACTAACAAGTACAGTTTCATAGGTACAGAATAACACTATACATTTTACATCAAAGAAAACTATGGTAATAACACTTAAGACTGTACATCAACCAAAATAAGATGAAAAATGATGCACTGTACAGGTACAAAGATGAAACACTTTAAACTGCACTATGCAAATAACATTCAGTATGATATAGTATTACAAATGGGCATGCCTTCGCTGAAGGTTGGGCATCGGGCTGGCAACTCGGCACCATAAAAATTTACTGCCAATCATTAGCGGACCGGAATTCTGCTGTGGCGACCCCTAACTGGGAAAAGCCGAAAAGACAAACATGATATAGTATTGCAATAATATAAGTCTACACCAAGTGTCTATACTTAGAAGAAGTGGTAATTGATGAGAGGAGGACAGAAGTATGAGGAAAGAGATTTGCAAGATAAAGAGAAGTCTACTGCCTGATGTCGTGGCAGAAGGAGATGGAAATAGACTAACCTGGGGAGTCACAGTTACAGATCCAATTTGCTTATAGGTGTGTTTTTAGAGGTTTTGTAAACTGAACTACAGACGATGTGGCTGTTATATTAGTAGGCAAAGTGTTCCATTTTTTATCTATGAAATTTGAATAGAGGGAGGTTCCAGCAGAGTTGCTGGTTTTAGTAATTTGAAGGAGAGGTTTGTTGTTGGAACGTAGGACCTTAGTACTAGAATAAGAATGTATTAGATTTTGTAATGCAGAGGTTTTATTAGGGTAGTACAGAATCTTATAGGTTAGTATATGATGGGGAAGCTAGAGCCAGTTAAGTTGTTTAAGGGCTGAGCAATGGTGTGTTTGATGTGGGCTATTGGTGGCTTACTTTGCAATTTTGTTATAGCAGGCAGCAAGTTTAGTTAAATCTAATTTTCTTAGACTGATGAGGATAGGGAAGGCATACAGAAGTGTAGAGATGAGATGTGTTTGTGCTATTTTTGCCCTGGTGTTGTTTGTGAGGACTTGTTTATTTGTATATAGCCTCCCAATTTTTATGTACTTTCTTTATGGTGAGTGAAATGTGAGTATCAAATTTCATGTTGCAGTCTATCTCTACTCCTAGCAGTTTGGTGTGAGTGACATTAGAGATAATGGTTTTATTGTTAGAAATGATAGTAAGTGTGGGTGTGGGAGTGGAGTGATCAGTGGGTTGGAATTTGAGAAGTTTGGTTTTATTGCAATTTAGTATTAGTTGAGAGTTGGTAAACCATTCTTCTACAGAAAGGAAACAGGTCTGTGTTTGTAATTGCAGTTATTGGAGGGAAGGAGAGGAACAGATTAATGTTGAGTCATCAGCATATTGGATGACTGAAGCATGTAGAGTAGAGGTACGGAGGTTGCTAGTGAAGGCAGAGAAAAGTAAAGGACCAAGGATGGAGCCTTGAGGAACACCCATCGTGACTGGTAATGAATGAGAAAGCTCTTGCATCCACTGTACTGCTTGCTATCTACCTTTTAAATAGTTTTGAAATCAGGTTATGGTGGATTTGCTAAGATTCAGTTCTGACAGGGAGTTGATGTTTGCTGTGGTTAACCATATCAAATGCCTTAGGGAGGTCAAGAAAGACAGCAGAGAGATAGTTGCCATTATATTTGTGGTTATTTACTATATGAGTCAAAGACATAAGGGCTGTTTTGGTACTGTATGGGGCCTGAAGCCATGATAAATGCTTATAAGAAGGGTGTGGGTGCTAAAGTAGCCCACAATTTGTGAGTGTATACACCTTTCCAGTATTCTGGACAGAGGTGATAGTATTGCTGTAGGTCAATATAGTTGGTTAACTCTTTAGAGTTACCCCCTTTGTGGAGTGGAATAATGTGAGAAATTTTCCAGATCTTAGGGACTAGATTTTCAGATATGGAATGGTTGATAAGAATGGAGACAGTATGTGATGGCATCCACAGCTATTTTCAAAAATTCAGCTGGGAGTTTATCAGTGGCTAAGGTGGTAGATTTTTGTTTCTTAAATATTATCTTAATAGTATCAGTAGAGACAGGATAGAAGGTAAAGTCATTGTTTGTAGCATGGTAATTTGGTGGTTGGTTGGAGGATGAACTGTTTTGAGAGTTAGCTAGGGTCAGAATGAACTCAGTGAAGAATTTGAGAGATGCACATGAGAAGTATTCTAAAATGTAGTATGCTAATGAGGCAGATTTCCCTGCAGTATGCATATCCATTGTTAAATGTGATGCTCCGCCTTTGATATTGAAGTTGCAATCCGCAAACTTATTTGTCCAATTATGTACAAGCACTTCCCTGACATACAAATTAATTATTTTCCCCTGCAGCCCAACATTAGTTTGTATTAAGTATGCACAAGCACTAAAATGACACAATAAATTATTTTGCTCAACAATCACTTCAGCAGTCTGCCCATGTATGCACAAGAACTTCCTTGGCAAAAAAAAATAATTATTTTTCTAATTGATTCCTTCAGAAGAATGTCCAGGCATGTACAAGCACCAAAATGAAACATTTCCCCAAGCGACCCTTTCAACAACATGTCCTAGTATGCACAACAACAAAATGAAACATTTCCATAAGCAACCCCTTCAATAACATGTCCTAGTGCACACAAGCACCAAAATGAAACATTCACCCAAGAGACCCCTTCAGTGAAAAGTCCAGGTATGCACAAGCAGCAAAATGAAACACTCACCGAAGTGACCCCTTTAGTAAAAAGTTCAGGTATGCACAAGCACCAAAATGAAACATTTCCCCAAGTTACCCCTTTAGTAACATGTGCTAGTATGTACAAGCACCAGCATGAAACATTTGCCCAAATGATACTTCAGTAAAATGTCCTGGCATGCACAAGCACCAACTGATCTTCACTTGCCTTTCCATATTCTCCTGGAAAGCTGCTGCTTATTGGCAGATGAGCTCATTATTGACTCTTGTCTATGAATCGTACTGATATGCACGTGTAAAGCCCCATAGCAGCGTAGTGGCTGTCCCCCTATTGCTTATGCATTAAGCATGGTATGCTTTTACAATAGACGGTCATGTTTACAACAACTCCTCCATATGTAGGCATGCATGCTGAAACTCAGGGATTTGCTTATCTACGCAGTGTTGCTCTTCATAAATCACTGCTCGAAAATGAAAAGCTGCAGACTATGAGTACCACCTGCACCCTAAAACTAAATTGTTGTTTTTTGGACATATTTCCACACTGAAGAGCACTGTGAAGTTTCTTGAAATGGCAAAATCATGTTTAATTATAATTAAGTTTGCAGAGAAACTTTCCAAGCCTGCAAATAGTCCACAATGTTTGCTCTGCCCATCCTGAACCAGAAAATTCTATGATGCTGAAAGAATGAAAAACTGTGAGAAGAGGGATACTACATTAGCTAAAACATGATGTTACAGCAGAAATAAGCAATTTTTGTCTAATTCTTTAATAAACAGCAATTGCATGGCAAATAACCCAATCTGGTAGTCAGCTGGTAACACATCATCATTAGATTAAAATTTAAATAAAGCATTCATGTTAATAGAGTAAGAAGATCATGTACTGAAAAATAAATGTCGAAATGCTGGCTGGAGTATTTAATTTAATCCAAAGCATATATAATACCCAGAATGACAAAACACTTCTGTTTACATTTTCCTAGTACCAGATAGAGCTAAAAGACTATGCTGTGAATTTTATCCTTAATTAATATCTAATAAATAGCAAGTAGACAATTTAATAAAAGAGCAGCATATACTTCAAGTATGAAAAACATTCACATTTTGGGGCCATAAAATGTTGGAGTACACGCTAGAGTTAAAAACTGTGAGAATGGTATATGCTGATACATCAGAAACAAATACGTTTTCATCAGTATGTGAATATAACATTAGAATTTATGCCAAATAACCCTGTCTGGTTGCCAAATTGTCAAACACCTGCATGAGATTCAAATATAAGTGAAACATTTGCATACACATTTTAAGATAAAAAAACTGACATTGTGGAAAGAATATAACCTTTTCATATTTTATGTAGTAAACTGACATAACTATAGTGCTAATTAGAAAATTTATATTTAACCCGAGGAGTGGGACATATAAATTACACACATTAACAACCCACAATTTTTTTTCATTTTTATTTATTTACTTTTTTTTTGTACATGAATTTTTATCTATAGCAATAAAAGTTAAACTGGCAGGTTCATGTTTTAATAACAGAGGTTTTAAATGTAAGGGTAGTATTCACAGTCCCGGGTTTTCAACTTTCATAGCAGTAATCCACAAAGAGTACTATATATGCAAATGCACTTAGGAGAAGTTATTCACACAGACTACAAAAATGCACAGGCAGTTTGATAAACATGCCTACTTACAGCAAAAGGGCAAAGTATCTGAATATAAGGATTAGGCTGAGACCAGTTATGTGCATAAGGTGCCATATGCATTCGCGTATTACTGTGATTCATAGATATAAACATAAAAGGGCCCCATTTCCATACAAAACACGTAAAGGACCCTGAATTTATGTAAATAAGTTTAACAGCACCATATCATCTTGGGATTATTCAAGTTAGACAGCAAATTACTTAGGAAACTGCAAACTTTTGAAAGTAAGAGAAAAATAGAATTATTGGAAAATTATTCTAAAACAGTTCAAAATTAGGTAAGATTATTGAATTCACTTCAAGAAATGTTTGTTTTATTCTTAGGATGGGAACATTACAATGGCTTTGGTGAATACTGTAAGCTGGCATTTGCAAATGGGAATTCATTGTAGTAGCAGCAGCAAAAATGACTAGTGATCAGAGAGAAAATCATTTACTTTGTAGTCCTTCAGTGACTGTATATACGTGGTAAAAATGCAGTGACTTACGTAAATACTGAAGTGGCAAGGATGTTTTATTGGCTCAATATGTGTCTTTTCTGTGAGATTCTTCAGTGTCACTGATAAATGAGAACGGACAGCATTATGATTACAAGAATGTGGTAGGGACTACTGAAAGGACATCTGTGTTAACAAACTGCTTTCTTTACCATTGTGAATGTATTCATGATCGTTCAAACACGACATGAGCACAGCTTTACTTGGCTGGATTCTACATGTGTATATAATCACTGGTTTGTGTCACTCAACTGCTTTTTTTATTTCTGATGACGGTAGACGTGCTTTCATTGTTGAGTCATTTGACTGATGATTATACCAGAAAGTTTAAGACTATGGCATTTTATGTGCATCAATGATACAGAGCAAGGGATCAAGATGGAGAAAGGACAACTTAAATCACTTACAGGGTCAGCAATGCAAGCAGCTAAGTTCATTGATTGCAAAGTAGATATTATAGGCATGACTCTGCTTTTTACAACAAATCTGTGGGCAGCACATAAATTTGACTGAATCACAAGCGAGAGAATGTTTTATTAGTATACACTGGGTTACATAACTTCTCATTTACATCTCATTATGAGTTCATTTACTTATGCTTATCACTGCTATTAAGCTTTAACATAAATGGCCTATATGAATCACAGCTGAATAGTGTCGATTTACAGATAGCACAGGTGGTCGTAAGACATATGTGCAAGGACTATGAATACCGCCCAAAATCTTCCAGTTTTTAACCCCATCTGATGTTTTTTCTCATTCACTTCATATGACTTCCTTTGCTATACTTTTGGCCATTGTCGTTAGTAATTGCCCCTTAAGTCTTGCTTGCCCTCACCATTTCAGACAGCATTCTTTTCAGACTAACTGCTGACTACCATTATTCCCCTGCCCCACTTTACAAATACTCAGTAATTACCCAACCTTCCTTTATAGTGCTCCAGATATCAAGTGTTTCTTTATCTTCTTAGAAAGATTGCAGTTCACCTCCATATGCTACAAAAAACTACTTCTTTTCTGCATCCCATCCCTCACCAGTAAAAGCAAACTAACAGCTTTATCTCCACCATGTAACATGCAACCATTCAGGAGATGTCCACCTTGTCTGTCTCAATCTAGGCCCCACTGTCCCCTTTACTACTCCCCTAAAGTTATACAAGCAGACAAAAAATCCCCTTGCATAGCATTAAAATATGTATAAAAAGTGAACCCAACTTAAAGCCTGACAATTATCTGCCTGAACATTTTGACCTTAGTGATATCACAGAATCTTGTGATAAATGAAGGCCTTTTCTTAGAGCTATATAACATACAATTTCTACTTTTATACAGACAAAAGCCCAGGTGAATAGAATAGGAGGTGGAACCCTGTTATTTATAATTAACAAAGACCCATTACACTGCTCTGTATTCCCACTTACTCCACCATGATCATCTCCCTGAACTGGATTGCAGTTGCTTTATTAATAAATACATAATCACATTAAGCCTGCATCACCATAATATATATTACATCACCATCCTCAGTTTCCCTGTTCAAAATATGCTATCATCTAGATATCTTCATCCTCAATTCCTCATAATACTATCCTGCTTGACAATTTCAATATTAACATTTCCACACCTGATAAAATATATGTAGATCAACTGCTCAACATCATTTGACATTCTCAACTGGTAAATAAACCCACATGACCAAATGTCTTTAGTGGCTCCATTCAGAGTCATAACAGGGTGTGACAAAGAGACACCCATCCTGGGTACAAGCTGCTTTGTTGTATTATGAGCACTGCTGAAGAGGTGCCACTTGGCTCCTGAAAGCAGTGTATGCAATCATTTAAGTAGTCACAATCAATCCTACATGAAACATATAAGTAGTAGTCACACTGACTCAGTTCAAAAGCCCATAAGGCAAATCTCCACATATTCCAATAGCCTAGTCATTGGTGAATTCATAGTGATACATACTGATGCAACACTCGGCAAGCTGTACAAAGAGAATGTCAAAATCAGTTGCCTATCAGGCATCAGGATTCGCCACATCATGTAAGCACTTAAGTCCTTGTACCACAAGTACACATATGATACAGTCATAGTACAAGTATATGTAAATGACTTGAGACATACCTCCCTGGACTCTATGAAGGGAGACATGATGGAGCTCTCAGAACATGTGTCTGAGGCTGGTATGAACCTAACCTTGTACAACATTCTACCATTACCAGGAATGACACCTCAATATAAATACATGATTATTGCTTTCAGCAATTGTCTTAACTTCTTTTGTCACTCAAATGGGCTACAATATATATCAGCCTAGGATGAAATGGTAGACGGTCCAAACTGCTTTGCCTGCACCTCTCCCCCAAGGCACTTGTATATTGGATAAATTCTTACCCACCCCAAAAGTGCATTTTTAGGCAATGCTAGTCTTCTTACCCTTCCAACATTGCAAAACAGAATCCAGATAACATTAAAATATTACATCTCAGTGCTTGGAACCATAAAAGAAAACTTTCACTCCCTACAAACAATCCTTGTCCAGGAAAACACTGATATACACATAATCACAGAGACCTGGTTCAAAACCACAGAAAGTACTCTATAAATGCAAGAGTTTCAATGCTGATCACTCATTCAGGCCAACCATATTAAACAACAGCACTAAAATTGGTAGTGTCTCTGTATTCTTAGAAATCCTTTCAACTTAAGCAAGATAATGACCTGGAACTCCTCCACATTCAACTTACTATTAATAAAACACCTTATCAAATCTTAGCTTACTATAGACTTCCCCCATTCCCCTTCATCCCACACCTCCTACCTAAGTAATAGGGACTCCATATGTACTGAGCCAAACACCATTCTCCTAGGACATTTCAAATACCTCTTCATAAAGTGGGAGACTTATACATCCTCAAAAATGCATACACATAAATTTATTTATTTATTTAACATTTGTTTACCGGGAAAGTCCAACTGGATACAGATCCTTTATCAGTGGAGGCCCAAGGAGAAAAGCTCCATGAGTAACACTAAATGTTAATGCATGAATTGCAATAATCAGTAAAGTATAAAGTAAACAAAATGTAGTATACATAAGAAAATACAAATTTGTTACATCATGACAACAAAACCTAGGCTTTGAACATAGCTAGTACTATTTGTAAAGTATGACTTATGTCAAGATATAAGGTTAAGACAGGCTGGTAGGAATAAAAGATTAAACACCTGGGAAGAAGTTGGATCTGGTTGGAGTATAGTGTGATGTATCTGAGCATTCAGGAGGAGTTAGTACAGGAACATACCCATTTATTTTTTAGATAAGCTTTAAGTGATGACTTAAAGTGGTTAGTGGACGAGATTGAGAGAATGGAGTTAGGAAGGGAGTTCCATATACGAGATACATAGCTGGAAAATAAAAATTCTCCTGCATTATTGTTGGCCTTGGAGATGGTGAGTAAGTTCTTATTGTTAGAGCGAAGTGGCCTGCTGGAACTGTAAGAAGGATGAGATTTTGTAGTTCAGGGGTTCTAGTTGGTTGTGTTGCAATTTTGTGAGTTAGAGAGAGTTGGTTGTAAAGAATAAGGTTGGGAATTTCAAGCCAGTCTAGTATCCTTAAAGCTGTACAATGTTGTGTTCTATATGGGCAGTCAGATGCAAACTTAGCAATTTTATTATAACATGCTTCTAGCTTAGATAAGTCAGTTTTCCTAAGATTAATTAAAATTGGAGAGACATATAGTAAGAGTGGAAAGCAGATGGGTCTATGCTAATGTAATTTTGGCCATTTTGGTCAGGAACCTTTTGTGCCTATATAGACTTCCAAGTTTCTTATGGACTTTTTTTATTATTAGGGAGATACGTAAGCCAAATTTTAGGTTATTGTCTATTTCCACTCCAAGAAGCTTTGTATGGGTTGTCAGGGAGATGACAGTATTGTTTTTGGCTGTTATGTTAAATGGTGGGCATGAGGTTGGAAGACTGATAATTTAGTTTTGTTTGGGTTCAGGATTAGATTGTCATTGGCAACCATGTTTCAACAGAAGTGAAAGATTCCTGTGTTTAAGAATGAAGAGCTGATAGAGAAGTGGCAGCACAGACAAGTGTTGAATCATCTGCATACTGTATTATAGAACCATGTGGAGTAGCTGTGTGTAGATTATTAGCAAAGAGGGAGAAAAGGAGGGGACCTAAGATAGATCCTTGGGGGACACCAATGGATAAAGAAAGGCATGGAGATAGGTCACCTTGCCATAGAACAAATTCTTGGCATCAAGATAAATAGTTATTAAACCATGCTGTGGCAGATAGTGAGAATGATAGTTCATTTAGTACATCTATTAGTCTGGAATGGAAGACAATATCAAAAGCTTTTGTTAGGACTAGAAAGATGGCAGATACAAAGTTGTTGTTATTCCTGTGATGGTTTACAGTGTTAGTGAAGGATAAGAGAGCTGTATTGGTACTACATGATGGGCGAAACCCATGCTGAGTGTTTGAGAGAAAGTTATTTGTTAGTAAGAATTTCATGACCTGGAGATGAATGCACCTTTTGAGTAGCTTATAAAGAGGTGAAAGAATAGCAATTGTACAATAGTTTGTCAGTTCTGTGTAAGGGACCCCTTTATGAAGTGGGACTACATGGGAAATTTTCCACAGTTGAAGAACCTTGCTTTCAAGAATGGATCTATTTATAAGGATTGATATGGGGAAGGCTATCGATTCAGCTGCATATTTTGAGGTATTCATTGGGTGAGTTATCTATGGCAAGTGTAGTAGATTTGAGTTTCTGAAGTAGTTTTTTATAGTGGCTGTAAGAACTGGGGAGAAAGAGAATGAGGCATTACTAGTTGTAGACTTGACTGGTTTGGTATTAGGAGTAGAGGTTTGCTGTTTGGAAAGGGCAATTATAGATTCAGTAAAATGTCTGTTAAAAATGAGAGCTATGCTATTGGAATTGTTGTGGATGTTTGGGGTTGGTGTAGTAGATTTTCCTGGGTGAAGATTTGAGTTTATAGCAGGTCAGAGTTTTTGAGGGTTGTTTTGATATGTGTTTTGAATGTTAGGATAGAAATTTATTTTATCCTGTTTTGTTGTTTTGTCTTTTTTTCTGAGTTCCTGATACTGTTGTTTAGAAACTACTGTGTTAGTCTTACATCATAGTTCCCAGGCTTTATCTCTAGTTTTCAGAAAGGTCCTAGAGTCTCTGCTTAGGCAGGGGGCAGAGTTTGATTTTACTCTGATGGTTCTAACAGGGACATGTCAATTTAATATATCTAAGAAAGATTTATTAAAGTGGTTCACTGCATCATCTAGGTCAAGACATTTGATTGGAGTCCACTTGCACTTTTGTAGGTCAGCTAGGAAGTTGTCAAGATTAAAGATATGTTTTTTCTAAGTTGTTTAAACATAGTTGGTTTTGGTGGGAATATGTGGTGTCATATAAGAAATGTGGGTAGGTGGTTGCTCAGACCATCAGGAAGGTACCCTGATTGGAATGAGTGAAAGGAGTTATTTAGTAATATCCAATCCAAGGTTGATTGTTTTTACTAGCATTATCTATTGGGTAGGTTCTTGAATAGTTTGTGTAAAACCATGGAAGTTTATGTGATGGATGGGGTGATCTGTATCACATGCAAACCAGTCTAAATTAAAATCACCCAGTATGAATATCTCGTGACTAAGGGTACTACTTGCCCACTGCGACAAATGTTCTATAGTTGGGGCATTATTTCCAGGTGGGATATAGCAGCCAATTATATTGTGCTTTTCTTGAATTTATAGTTAGTGTGGTATAGATGATTTCTGCACTGTCAAGTTGTGGGGTTTTGCAGTCAAGGAAAGTTAAAGGGAGGTGGTCCTTTAAAGAGGATAGCAACTCCACCTCCTCTTTTTTTGAGTCTGTCCACCCGTAGTATGGAGTAACCTGGGGGTAGTATTTCATCATCTTTTGTACCTGGTTTTCACCATGTTTCAGTGATTATTACTATGTCTGGGGAGTATGTGGCTAGACTGGCATGGAGGATGTCTAATTTGTTGGCTATACTTGCAATATTAATGTTCATTAGCTATAGGTCTGACTTTTTTCTGTTTAGGGTTGGATATGTAGGGGTGTTGAGACTAGAGTGACTAGGAGGGTTGGCGTTATCTGAGAGAAGTCCAGGGTTTGGGTGGATGTCACCACTAAGCAGTAGCCTAGAGACAATGTTTGTAAGTAATTTCAATCATTTGATAAACTCATTGTTGAATACCTGAGGGTTATAGTGACCATCTTTAGTAGGTATCATTTTAAGTGGAAAATATTGGAGGCTAGTAATATTGACAAGTGTATGAGAGGTGTTGAGATATGTATGTATGTGTATGTATATATATATATATATATATATATATATATATATATATATAGATATGCATGCTGCACTCTATCTGACAATGGTTATTCTTAAGCTATCTGCTGCTGCGGATCACATTTACTGCATATATTGGTTCTGTTGTCTAGATAATACTATTAACATGTATAACTGCTAAAATCTTTAGACCACGCACGTGCACAGGTTAGTAACTCAGCATTGGACTGTTTGCCACAACTGAAGTAGGGTACAAACTGCTTAATTGTGTCCTTTTACCCAAACTAAGGATCCCAACACACTTACCATGTGTTCCCTGCTCTTTTCCTTGTCTACCTGGTGCATTATAGCAGTATCCTGGTTTTAGACTCCAAACTGCTATTCTGCAGTACACTTCCTATATATAACTAACAAAAAGATATGCTTGACCTCCACTTTTACTTCTAATAGCGTTTATTGATTGGTTGATGCTAATGGCATTTCACATGCCTCACTTGAATGCTTTATCGATAAAATGCCTACGTAGTCGACATTTTGCATTACAGTACCTCTATCAGTGCACTCCTACACCCCCACCTGATACATACTATATTATTGGGGACCTAGTCACCCCAGGGATTGCTTTACCCCTCACAGCAACACTATTAGTGCCCTATACAGTATCTGGCCTTACTCCAGCTTTGGTTTGCAAACATGTGAGCAGCTAAATTGTGAACATGCACCCATGTAATTAGAGATTACTTCTTGAAATAACTACAGTGTGGCTTTTTCTGCACTAGTGCATTACTGTTAGACTGTGTGTGTATCTACTAGCTCCTGCACACTCCAAGTGACTCAGCTTGTACCAATATGTGTGATATATTGTGACTGCCACTCAGTTAATGTCTGCTCCTCAAAATAGCTTAATGTTGAAACTAGAGTGTACTTCATAAACTGGGTATTGTTTAAAACTGATTGCTCACTGCTGGTGCTTTTGCCCTTTGAAATGGTATTATCATGTAATAATTGCACTGTATTTTGCCATTAGAAACTACTTTACTTCTTTGTACCAAATCCCCTTTGCTCCTTGTTACTTTATTGCCTGTCTAACATATCCTAAGGTCTCCTCTTCAAACTACTCTTAAACTCTCAGTACCTAACTTAATCTTCTCTCATTACAGCTCACTCGTGCCAGTAACTGTGTGTGCTTCCTCCAGTCTACAATACTGTGGGCAGACAATCTCTGCTCTTCTAAAGGACGCACTCCTATTACTGCCTACCTACATCAGGCCTAACCTACCTTCACAATTCAGAACTTGAGGGTATGTTAAGTACCTTACTCTGCCACATATCATTGTGATTGCCTGGTTTGTTTTTGTAGTGTGCAATCTAACAGTTCTAAAGCAGTCTCTTCCCCACACTCTTCACCCTCATACCATCTGACTTCCCCAGTTCAGTGTACTTTTCCCTATTTTTCTAATAGAATGTCCCACAGGTTACCCACTAAAAAGCAGCATACCCCCACTCATAAATCTCTAGCCACTCATACACACACACACACACACACAGACACACACACACACACACACACAGACACACACACACACACACACACACACATATATATATATATATATATATATATATATATATATATATATATATATAGAGAGAGAGAGAGAGACAGAGATATAAATACACCCTTTCTGCTCTTCTCCCCTGCTGCCCTCTGTGAGTACGTCTCCCCATCTGTTGCAGTTTGCCCTGTTAGTTTTTTTGTACTCTACACCTTTTGAAACTCCACCTTAACTATAACATTTTCTTCAAACTTACCTAGACTTGCCAATGGCTCTGACCACTTCACGTGGCTATTCTGACTGATTGTTTTTTTTGTGGAACGTCTGCTCCAGTGTATTCCTCCTTCTTAGCTCTTCCCGCTCCGTTCGCTCTGTGGGCTCATTCCACTCCCCTGCCCCCACTACCTCTACATTTGTAGTTGCAAAGCCACTCTCACACTACATTTGACCTATCATATCTAACGCTCTTACCCCTGTCTATTTTTCCCTCCCACTAGCTAACCATGTCATCTCCTACATGTAATCCCAGTCCCCTCTTCCTCAGCACCTTCTATGCATTAGTCCTATAGCTATCAACATACTACCTCACCTTCACAAATTATCAAACACCCTTACTATAACATAAACTAATCATGCATTCTATACCTACCAAATCACTACCCATAATTCTCCTTCCTGTCTTCCTCTACCTCTTGTACCACTTTATCTATCTACCAGACTTTTCTTCTTTCTGTGTCCACTTACAAAAATATTTGGAAAAATGCAACTATTGCTAGCTCACCAATGATGTTACTAAAAATGTCTTTTTCATTTATCACAACATAAATTTAGGACAGGCTTTAGCACCACAGCTGTACTCTACAAAGTAATGGACATCATTTGCAGAAATATGAATAATGGATTCCTTTCCACTGCCTGTTAATAGATATGATTACTAGTTTGAGACAGCCACCGTAACATTCTTAATAAAACAAATAAATTATAAAACTTTGGTTCAGCAGTAAGAAATGATTTTATATGTTACCTTTCTTATAGAACTTTCTAGTTTTCATCATCTCCAACATCTCCAATACATCTATTTTTATCTTCCAGTATCAAGGGTCTGTGCTACAGACTTCTCTCTCCTATCCATTTCTCAATATCCTTCTTCCTAACTCTCCTTCTGTCATTATTGTAATGTACTCAGATGAAATCTTACTGCTGGACTTAGATAAATCTCCTATTTCATTTCAAACTAAAGTGCAACACAACTTTATCCATCTCTGGAATTGAATAACTGAAATTCATCTTGCTATAAAAAATGCATGCATGTTATTACAACCTCTAAAAAAGCTTCAGTACCTTATTCCACATCAAAACTGTAGTCCCCTGTCATCGCTTGGTTTCTCAGTTATACCACCAGTTGTGTCTAGGCCAACTAGATCAAGCTCTGTCTTTCTAAAATCACTCAGAACATGTGGTCAGTACAATGCATTCACAACTCAAACTGTTTCAGAGTAAGTAACCTCCTTACTCTGAAATCAGCTTTTGCTATGGCCAAAGACGTTCTACATCCTAAATTAGAATACTTCCTACCAGTATTGACCCCTAATTCTGCTTCAAATACCTACTTGATTCAGTGTACAGTAAAGAATATATGTAGTCATATACCTAACTGATCACAGAACTCATCATTGCATCCCCTTTTAGAAAACTAACTGGCTTTTTGTGACTACAAGAACTACAGATTTACTGCCCGCATTCCTCTTCAAGCTAATTATTTAAATGAATGTCTACTACTGTCTTCAAAAACTACTAGATTTAACCTCTTCCAGCAGCCTTAGAGATCCTAATGTTGGAAACATCTCTCTTAGCATATCTCTTTTAGAACCCCAGTGGCAATTTTTTTTTCTCAAATCTTGCCCCTGCCTAATGGTTCCTCTCACCTCACAAACTCAGAAAGAAGCAAATAATAACTACTTTCAAAAAAGCAGTTAAACAATTTTCCATTCACAAAAATATGTGTAAATAATTCAGTGATTATGGTTAACTATTTATTTATTTATTTTATTTAACATTTGTTGACCGGGAAAGTCTGACTAGGTTCCACAGAGCCTGTTTTCAGCGGAGGCCCGGGGAGAAATGCTCCAGATGTATGTCTTTGGACTCTAACTCTAATGACGCACAAAGTTTTTTCACCCATTGAGATTTCTTTTAAAAGTGAATATGGAAATTAGCAACTCAGATGTGTAGATGGCACCATTATCCTGTTTATATTGCACTATGTATTTTTCCTTCCTAGCATATTATACTGCATATCAATTGCATTGAAATTTGCATACACACATGAACCCAGGTCACAACTTTTTAGCTGATTATAACTATAACATTTTGAGCTACATTGCAAGCTTATTTTATGAAAACCATATACTCATTTTGAATGTAAAATATATGGTGATTTAAAGTTGAGAGTCTCTTATATCCATTATTCCCATGTTCCTATAGGAACGGTGAAGACTCACCATTCTGGTGATAGGCTAGCTGCTGTAAAGTGTGAGTGCTAAACTGCATATCTGTACAAGCTGTCAGAACAGGTCCCTATCAGAAGCTTGAGTTTTCAGAAACTCAAAATTCATATTGTCAGTACGATATGATCGAGCTTCTGAAAACTCAAAGCTTTTGAATGGAGATTACTGTACAGTGTGGGTCAGGGAATTTACCCTTTTCCCCATTGTAGTTCAATCTCTTAGTCGGTATATATGATATGCAGGGGTTAGGGGGTGCAGGGGGGCTTGCTCCTCCCCGCACAAAATAGAAAAAAAGGTAGATTTCTGTGTTTCTTTGAAGTACAAGTTTTCAGAAACTCAATCATATAATATCAGCAATATAAATTTCAAGTTTCTGAAAATTCAAGCTTCTGACATAGCCCCATCAGAACAATGTATAGGCAAATAACTTATAAATGTCAAAAAGGACTCCTGCTGTTCTAGCATTGTCTATAGGGTGTGGCATGGACTGTAATTATACACAGGCTGTTACTGGCCATCTCTGTGGTGATCTTCACTCCATCAATGTAAAATCCATGTGCTTACAAATGTCAGAAATTAGGCTTTTCGGTTAAGGAATGGTAGTACATTTTTATTCATCCAACACATGCTGATGGTTAACAATAAATAAAGTAAGAAATTGTATCACACATCTTGTGTGTATTAGCATATGTGATTAACACTTTCCTTCCACTGTTTCCTGCCATTCCGCTAGTGTATTTTTTTTAGTGTGCACACTGGAGTCTGTGCCATTACTCTAATCCAGAGCTTACACACTTGTCTCTTCTACCATGCTGCATACATGTTCACTATTGATTCATGCTGCGTACATGTTCACTATTGCTTCATGTCACCAATGGCACTGTGCATTGATCAGTATCGCTCTACTTCCAAATGTCATGCTTTTGGTGTTCTGACTCCCAGGCCTTGAACTGCATTCATTCTCTGCCATGGTAGAATTTCTTGTACATCTTACTTACTGATAAATAATGTGAATGTCTGTTGTCTTGTTTATAGGTTCATTAGTACATAGGTAAGTACTAGGCTAGCTGCCCTTGTAGGCCATTTGAAGTCTAGCCAGTTTCCCATTAGGTGCTTAAATTAACCTAACACATCAGGTATTAGACTGGCCTTACTCATCCTATTGCCAATAATTGCATGTTACCTGTACTGAGAACCACTGGGATCATACCATAGATAATTTGAAAGGACCCATGCATGGTATAAAGCATTTAGGAGATACCTCTGTCCATTGTTAGTACTTGGGGGAGGCTAGGGATGATTTTTCTATTACCCATCCATAGATCCAAGTTATGTTTGAATATGGACAGGAATGTGTTTTGCTTTCCAAAGCAGTGGTAGACTCTGAGAAATGCACCTGTCTCCCCAAACTGTTCTGTTAATGTGGAGAAGAGGTTTACATCCCTGGACAAATTATATCTGATGCCATCTGATTTACTGATGTACAGTAGGTCCATCAGTATTGGATCAGAGGATACCTCATATGCCAGACACATGTCACCTCTGTGAGATACCGTGTAGAGTGATATGGACTTGAGTCAGCCCATGTAGGATATATTGTTTAAGCCTGGTATCATTTTAGTAAGGTATCGCTATGAGCGTTCTAGTTGTTGCATGTGTCTGGACAGATACATGCCAAAGGGGGCATTATACTCAATAACTGGTCTAATGAGGACTGAGTAAGGGGGGGGGGGCAATGACATATCTAGATTTAGATGCTATCCCTTTGATTCTAAGCTGCACAATATAGAAGGATTTTCTTATGACAGTGAACACATGTTGGCCAAAGGTTTGGTCACTCTCCGCATAATTTCCCAAACCCCAAATAACTATGCATAAATAAAAGCTTAAATGAAAAATACAGGTGGTTAAAATGGATTTTACAACAGCGCTCACCTGTTTATGAGATAAAATAAAATACCATTCGAGAAAGGAGAATCGCTTCAAGTTATTCATGATTTTTACTTATCTAATTATCACTTACACTAAAAAGTATTTCATTTGAATACAAAAATACACTAAAGTGAATACACCTTTTCAAGCTTGGCACCTCTGGTTAGCTGGATTAGATAAGGAAAAGCTAGTCACCATCAGAGTTTTGGTTTAGTTCAAACTCCAGACAACTGGGTCAGTTCTTAGGGGTGTTTTGCCAGTGTCGTAATTACCGGGGTAAATGACATTTACTGGCATTTAGTTTCATTCCATGATTCTTGCACCAGCTATTTGCTTAGGAAAAACCTTCCTGCAGGATGGCTAAGTCACTTGAGGATTCCAGGAGTGCTCTCAGTTTTCAGTCATCTGTAACCTTAGTCAGCCAGAGCCCTTTGGTACTGGCTTTTACTTCAGTAGATGACAAACAGGAGAGATCCCAGCATCAAAATCTTAGCTACGCCACTGGTGACTGGTCTCTTAGTGAAGGTGGCTTCCCTTATTTTGATCACTTGCATCCTATCTATGAGCTGTTTGACAACAAAATAGCCCTTTTGTTTGTAACAGTTAATTGCTGTTTATGGTATTATGAGCAGCTGTAATATCCAAGTCAGGTGGTGTAGGTATGACTTTAAAGGCTGGTCATGGTATGACCATCATCCAGGCATTCATGTGGAATTTTCCATTTTCCTGCCATTTCTTTATTTCTTTATATAAACATTTGAATAACCGGGTTTATTTACAAGTCTAAAGACCCATTTTAGTCCTAACTCATGACATATGGCCTATCTAGCTGTAGCAGTTTGAAATTTACATACAGTTACTATACAATAATAGTTTTGGAATACACAAATATATAGTTTAGAGTTGTTTTATTTAGTTTACAGGAATATGCACATACCTAGTCAGAAAGCACTTGCCTGTAATTGTGTTTTAATAATAATATAAGGGTGTTTAGAGAGTGGAATCTGAAGTAATTTAGCCTGCGTGAATAAAGCTGGGTTTATAACTTCACTGGATGGTATGTGTACTCACTACTTACAGATGCAAGGGTCAGCTATACCTTCCCTGTGACTGTACTTATTCTAGCACACTTCATGAAAGACATTATGCAGATGAAAATTGGCAGAACCAAGTACATGTCCTGAGGTTATACAATATATGCTGTGCATCTGTCCCTCAAGTGCATACAGGCATTGTATACCACACTCAACCAGATAATCTCCTCCTTCATTGGACACAACACAGTCAGGTGCTCTCCCACCATTTATCTCTGGCTCCTCCATCTTCTGAATCACAAATTAACTCCACATCATCTAGATCTGTGAGGACGTTATCCCCTGTTGCCATACAGCTGGCTGCTTCTTCTTGTCATACTACCTGGACATTAAAATAGTCTCCAGTTATATTCTTTAATTTTGGATAGCTGTCTCATAAATTGCATGGCAAACATATATGCCTGCATTAGTAAGTATCTTATGGTATAGTCAGTTTCGCATTAATGGCAATACATTTATTTTCACATGCAGGATAGAAGTACCTGCATTCATGCAATGATTTCCTAATTGTGAAATGTTTATTCTTATACCAAAAATGCATATCCCAAATCAATATGCCTTATACTATATGAAAGCTAAGCTGAGCTTGAATGTCACCAATAGTCTATAAGCCATTTAGTTCTCTGCATCCATTTTAAAAATCTAAAAAAAAAAAAGAAAAAAAATCTGAAATCTCATGTTCTCCATGGCAACAGACCACGATCATTTAATTATGAAACTAAACTATTTAGCAATGCATTTTATTAGGTCTAGGTACTGTTGTGATACAGTTAGTAAATGAATCTGCCTGAAGCAGATTAATATCTTTCTTAGAAGTAAGAAATCATAAATAAGGGAGATAAATAATTTTTAATCAGTCAAGAGGCAAAGTTGGCTTGCACTTACTTGAACCTATATTTTATATCACATTCTTACATGCATTATTTATTACTGTAGTTAGGATGAAACATTGATAATTAAATGTTTGATCTTTGTGTCTTAAGAATAATTCACAGGATACATAAGAAACCGACTTCATACAGTGATGGTACTCTGTCACATTTTAAAAAGATAGAAAAAGTAAGAATAAAAATAAAACTTTATAGATATATATTTCTTTGGAATATTAGGCTGGCAAAATATGCAAGTGATTGCACTATTAAAAAAGCATTAAAATGCAATCTAACATTTACATTCCCTAATAAGCAGTCATTTTACTTCACAGGCTCACAAATTAAATCTTTAATCAGTTCATATGAGTTTATTACTGCCAAAGAGAAAATCTTTCAAAATGTGAAGAAAACTTAAGGGTAAAATAAACTTTGTGGATCCCATTAAAGATAATTTAATATTTATAGCATGTTAAGGTACTAAAGTGATGGATATTATTCAATTAATTCAGACAACTAGCATTAATATGCTAAGTAGTGACGTTTTTACAGTTTTAGTAGTTATAAAGCAGAAAAGGATTCAAATATTTTCATTTGATGACACTAAAGTTGAATATTACTTTTCATTTGATGCACTTGATCTGTGTGACAATTAAGAAATATTGTACATAGTGACATATAGATGTCTTGTTATCCAGAACTAAGATGATAATGCTCTTCTCAGCATTATGAGAAAGAGATTCTGCAGTGGTAAAGGTCACAGGTGGTAGGATGGAAAGAAAGTTCCAAACAGACAGAGAGAAGGAAAAAGGGGGAGTGAGACAGAAATACTGATAGAAGTGGTCAGCACAACTGCAAAGAAACTGAAAATAGTTAAGAGCAGCATTGCATGGGTATTAGCCATGTTGATACTGCAACAACTGCATGCATTTTATAGCCATCATGTTACCACAGTATGTCAAATAAGAAGCTCATTCCATGACAGATTTGTACATTTTAAATATTCCACCCATGCTTGCCTGTCATTACTACATTATCTGTTTCATGAGCTTGTCATTCATTCTTAGAAGAAACTCTTCCTTCCGTTTCCATTTAGCCTTTCCTCTTTTATCCTGGTTTCATAATACTCATTTATATCACATTTCCTCAAGCCAAGCCATGTTAGTTGCACTTAAAGTTTGAAATACTTAAAAGTTTCTATTACCTCTGGATTTGTAATAGTGGTTCCTTGCATAAAAACATGTGGTCTTGACAAATTTATAATCACAAAATATTTGGAGGAGATAGGTCTTTATCAGTGGCATATTTTCTATATTCTATTTTCTATTTATTGTCTCATTTCTATATATTATGCAAATACAGCCTCCAGAACTGAACACACTATCCTAAATGGAATGACACCAATGATTTACACATAGCTGCTATCCACTTTATAGCAAGGAGCACTTGACATGTTGTGACATGAAGTGCATTCAGCTAGTAAGGTACTCATGCCAAGGTTCTGTTTTCATCTCATGGCATTCAGTTTCCTTCCACCATGTAATCTTATTGTAAACTGTTAGATACCAGTAACATAATTATCAATGTTTGCACATGTAACCCTTGCAACTATCTGCTTCCCAACCGTTAGCCTTACAGCAGTAGGCCTTTAAACTATTCATTCCTTAACTAGTGAAACTTTAGGCATTATTCCAGCCAAGTGCTTTACCTTGTTTACTTTAACATATTATTAAACTTTTGTGAATGCCTTATGACCCACATAGGCTCTTCAACTGCCTCCAGCACCACATGCCCAGTAAGTACCTATAATCACTGTTTGTGTGGCACAGATGTGCAATTAATTATGTAGTTTCACTTTTCTTTGCTTTTGTGTAACCATTTAGTTATACAAATATAATTTTTACAGGGTGGAGCTTGCCTCCCACTCATGGGAGCAGGACGGGTTTGTTCCTTGCAAAAATGCTTATTTAGGTTATATTTAGATAAGTGAAGTCTCAATCTGTTAACATTTAACAGTATTTTCGACTAGTTATGCAACAAATGAGCAAAGAGGAAAATCTGAGATTATAACATATTTTGTGTAATTGCAGTTTGTTGGTCAGCTAAGGCAAACAGACTGTTACTAGATGAAATACTGGCGGGGGGGGCATTTTCTTAGTATCACTGAGAACACGATTATCAATGGAGGTTTAAAATTACTTTTGAGGAACCTGAATGGATTTATTAACATAAAAAAATGAAGATACCTTAGATCATCTTAAGACAGACAGGAATATGCTGCATATTATAATGACAGCAGATAGTGTTGTAGTTATAAAATTTTAAAACACATTGTAAGTCAATATTCAAGGACATGAGGCAACTAGAATTCATTAAGTAGGAAACAAATCCAAGCTAGAAATATTTGTGGAATAGATCAAAGCTGGAAAAATGTATAGTGAAATTTAGAAATGTGGGTGGGATTTCCAGACACTTGTTGCATTTGATCAGTAAAAACATACTTTGAAATGTAGTGCACTGCTATTGCTTTGTTGTATGGCAAATGCAGTAACACACAGCTCTGCAGAATGCCTAGTATGATAGGCAGGGGTTTGAATCTGGCAACACTCGTCTGTTACATAACTGTGTCAGACGGGAGTGAATTAAGCAAAGGAAGTATTTACTGCACAGTCAGAGGGCAACATTCTTAAGGCATCAACCTCCATGGTAGGGGATCCATACCCGTTACAATAATGAAGTGCAATAAGCCTGTTAAGTGCATTCATCATGGCACAGACAGCATGCCTATTTCTGTGACATCACAGGTTGAAACACACCTTTCTAATTGCTGTCCTGACACCTGTTTGAGTCTGGCAAGATCAAATGTTGAATATTTCATTGATTGCTCGAAGGCATTACTTAACTTCCAAATTAGAATGCACTGTATTGCATGCCTTCCTCCATGCATTTATGTATTACTGTAATAGCTTTTTTCACACAGTATATTTTTATTGGACATGAGGACTTTCATAGCATCTCTTCCTATATAGCATGATGCCAGATCATCATAAAGTGTGATTGAGCCTGTCTTTGGACACTTTCTTGTGTGTTTGTGTTGTTACAAGCTGTTATGGTAGTGTTTGCTGCAATGTTTTGTGAGCATGTCCAATGTAACCATGTAGTAGTCGGGCTCAGTTTACAGACAGATACCTTGAACTGCTGCAGTCTCATCAAGTCTGTGTTGTCATTTCTCACTTGTGTAATTTGATTGCTATTATAGTACTGTCTAGGTACATAAAATGTTTCTTTGCCACATTATCACATTTGAATGCTTTAACTGAGCATATTTTTTCCATTTACCCTCCCCTCATACTTATCGTTGCACTATTAACATTGCATTCTGTGTACATTCTCACAATTTCACATCCTCTGCATCTACATTCTTATAATTCACTTGCTCTTGTTTCATATACACTGTCAACATGTGTTTGCATAATACACTTGTCTTGCGCACATGATTCCCACATTGTTTCATGGTCATCAATACTGCCATTAACCACAAAATGGTGCCTGGAAATGTGTAAGCCCCATGACCTGCTGGTCATCAAGGTAATGCGCTGTAACTGTGTAGGCTTCAAGCAAAACCTACATGATTTTTAATGAATCCCAGGTGGTTATGTCACAATTTGCAGCTATATCCTAGATGCAACAATGTAAGCATAAAACTGCAAACCTTTTCCAATCCCAAGTCTTTTTCCAATACTTTTCATGCTGAATTCAATCTGCAATGCATGGTTTCTCTCAAAACTGCTTAAACCTGGGTATGAAATTACACTAAAATACCTAGACCTACACTACAGATATTGTAACAGAGACTCATAGCAGCCAGTCTGAATGATCTAGTAACATTTACTGTTATGGTAAAAGCTGCTGCAGAAGGAAGAAGCATGTGACATCCCACTTGCAGGTTAGCCTTAGGGGCACTGCACTAGAGTCGTCATGTGCAATGCAATACAATTCCCATATCCATCCATCTCAATATTTTATATGACATTACATTGTATTTGAATATTTGCTACATACACATTAATTTACAGCAGCTGCAATTATTATTAACAATTGTCAGTGTTTTCATCTCATAGGCATATTAATTTGCCTCCAAAATCTAGAATCTATGTGTCGCTCATCTAGTCAGGATAAAATAGATGAGTCTTTGTGGGTTCTGTTCAAGTAGCTTTAATATGTACAAACACATCAGGATTGAGGCTTAATAACTTAAAAAAGCTCCAAGCTTTATATAGGTAGAACAACATGTACTTTCCATCATAGAATTTATGAACATCTTAGGGCTGTTGACAAACTAGATTCATCAAATGCTTTAGCAAGACATATTGTGAATGTCCATAATAATATTAAAGTGGAGTTTAGGTTTACTATAATTATCAAGTTTTTGATGCACCAAAAAGATGGGATGCAGATGATGATCTAAATTGGATGGAATATACCTGGCAAGTAAGGCTTAATACAGATGCAGATCCAGGTATAAATGAAAGAGAAAACTTCAAAGCTGTTTTATGTAAGAAAGGGTTAAAGCATTGTTAGTATATTAGTCATGTGACTTTCAAATTGTTTAAATGCAGTGTTTTTTGTGATGCAACTAGGTCTGATGAAGTTCTATGTGAATGAAAGTGCTTATTTATTTATTTTGTTTTATTAAAAAGTTTTATATATTGCCGTTTTGTCTTTTGGTTTTCTATTATTTGAGCTTAATAACTAATAACTTAAGT
Source organism: Protopterus annectens (assembly GCF_019279795.1). NCBI lineage: Eukaryota > Metazoa > Chordata > Ceratodontiformes > Protopteridae > Protopterus > Protopterus annectens. Next base: position 1,986,814,916 of record NC_056728.1, on the reverse strand, counting down.
TAAACAAACTAGCTATTACACTCATACATGCTCACTCTCTGGCTGCACTCTCAAAATGGCACTGAAGTTAGCACTTGCTTGCTATTTATATGGACGTGCCAACATTGAAATACTTCTTAAAGGTATTGCACACACACTATTCTACATCCTCCCTCTTTGAGAAATCAGTCATGCAATATTGACGTCATTAATCGACATGCAATCAATACAAATAATTCTTTGTCATGCAATTATACAGAACTAAATACAATTATATCCAGGTTGTTGTGTATTTCACACTAGGTCTGAAAATATGACCAAATCGTGTGACATAGAAATTGGAATTAGGTCTAGCAACTGGGACCATCTCTGCTGAATGTTCAACCTTAGGGACATCAGGAACATCAGCAGCAATGGAAGTAGAAGTTAAGACACGTTCTACAACAGGAACACTGTCCGGATTGCTCTGAGATGGAGAGTCTTCATCACAGGAACAATGCTGCGATATCAATTCTGGTAGAGGAAGAAGATGTCTGGGATTTCTCCTGTACTCCACACCCTCAGATTCTATGAAGTAAGATCTTGGCTCAGTACATACACCTGTTACCTGACCAACCCAGTCAAAACCTTTCAACGTTTGTATCCTCACTGCCTCTCCTTCTTTCAATGGACGAAGAAATCTGCTCATTTTTATCATAACTGGACTTCTGGAAAGAACACCTTCTGAATAATTGGGCTCTAATTGTCCTGTTGTTCTTAGCTTTAGGCATGAATAAACTGGAACTAATAGGCAGTGTTGTTCTGGTTTGCCTGGATAGAGGTCTGTGACCAGGTGAGCCAAGTATATTGTCACAGTGTATGTTTCTGAGATTGAGTAGATTCAAAAAGACATTGGTATTATCACACTTTGACCACTCAAGTAACTGGTTTGCACTCTGTACTGCACGTTCAGCTAGTCCATTTGACTGTGAATATTCTGGATTACTAGTAACATGTACAAAGTCCCATTCATTTTCAAATTTATGAAACAACTGACTAGCAAATTGAGTACCATTGTCAGAAACAACTTTGTGTAGACTACCATGGACTGAGAAATGACATTTCAACTTGGTAATAACAGCAATGGACATTAGATTAGGTAGTGAATCAATCTTAAACTAGTTTGAATAGCAGTCTACCAAAACTAAGTAAGGCTGATTCTTCCACTTGAATATATCAGTGGCTACTGTTAACCAAGGTAGTTCAGGAACTTGACTTAGCTAAAGTGGTTCTTTTTGCAAATGCAGTTAGTACTATTGCATACTGTACAAGAAGAAAGTACTTTATCAATGTCTTTTACTAGAGAAAGCCAAAATACTAGTTTTCTCGTCCTTCTTTTGGTAGATTTGGAACCTGGGTGACTACAATGCAAAATCTGGATATATGCATGTTGTAAGGAAGCAGGAACAACAATTTTAGGACTTTGAAAATAATGCCATCTTCCATCAACATCTCAACTCTATGGAAAATAAGTTTACACTTCAGGTGGAACACTAGATTGCTTTGACGGCCATCCAACATTAATGTAGTGGTTAAGGTTTTGCAAAATTGGATCAGTCTTTGTATGATCTCTCAGCTCATCAAGTCTCATGGTAGAAAAATTACACACTTTCCTGATGTCAAAGTCAAAATTCTCTGCATTAAGCTGTTCCGTTGTATTTCTGTGCAATCCCGATAAGGTATCAGAGAGATAAAGAAGTTTGCCTTTTGTACAGACCATTTTGAAGTTGTACTTTTGCAATTTGAGCATCATTCTTTGTAATCTCGCTGGACCTGAATGCATTGGCTTCTTTAGAATAGTAACTAGAGGTTGTTGATCAGTTTCAATCTGAGTATCTCAACCATAAATATAATCATGAAACTTTGAACATGCAAATACTATTGCCAAAAGTTCTTTCTCAATTTGAGGATATTGTTTTCAGTTTAAGAGTTCTAGATGCAGATGCTACTGGTCTGCCTTCTTGAAGAATAAGTGTGTCAAGACCAAATTTTGAAGCATCACAGGTGGGGTGGCAATTTTCTGCTTAAGGTCTTCAAATGATCTCTGGTGCTGTTTCAACCAAGACCATGTAACATTTTTGTGCATCAGCTCTCTCAAAGGTGCTGTCAACTCACTGAAGTTTGATATAAACTTGCCTAAATAGTTGAGCATACAAAGAAAATGTTGTAGAGCTTGAACATTATCTGGTGCTGGCATCTCAAGAATGGCTGCTTGCTTGGGCTGGCCTGGTCTCAAGCCAATACTTGTAAATAAATGATCTACATATCCATACATGTCAAGGATACTGTGGTGCCAGGACAGGTAGCATACATCATACTAAGTCTGGAACTGCTGAGTGCGGGCTCAGTGTCTGTTATTTGACATGTGTATTATTACCGGTATGAGCACTTGGGTATCAGGCCAGTTATTCAACATTACGAAGGTCTATACACTTGTGGGGGGTTGTGGCTGGACCCAGCCCTTCTGACCTTTGAATGTCTGGGTACAGGCTTATAGTGCCTGCATATATGCACTGTTACCTACTGGAAGTCGTACATCTTGTTTGTTGTAGCATAGTCTATATACAGGCCTGCTGACTGTAGCTTTGTTTGTATGCATGTTTGCTTGTTATGTTCCTGAAATACTGATTCCACCTGCAGTGCAGATTTACAGTGCCTCTGTGGATCCCTAGTGACATCTGTATTGCTTACTGTACTGATGTCCATGTCTCACTTGACAGAACATCACTGCTTGTCCTGTTTGCATGTAGCTTGCCTGTAACAAATTGCATATGACTTACCTCGCATTTGCTCAAGACAGCATTCATATATGCCAGCACTAACAAATCAGGAGCACTACACCCTCACATAGTCACCTTGAGTACCTTGTTCCCCATTGGCCTATGTGTTGTTACTTAGTATGGGATTAACAATGCTATGGTAGCATGTGCAAAGGTCACCTGTTGATCTACTCTCAGGTCCAGTTGGTGAATCTGTGAGTCATGTGGCAATGTTACAGCTGCCTCATGTACACAGACAACCCTCTCCCCTTCCCATACACTTACAACACATGTGAGAGATGCAACCACATAGCCAAACTGGGGGCTAAGCTCTCTTAACTCAGCACTGGCATTCCCTGTCAGGTGGAGTGGGATACTACAGTGAATACAGTACCAGTCTCCCATAGACCTGCCACAACCGCAATCCAAACACAGAAACACACAGGTACATTATTGAACTCTCAGAATAGCATCCTGCCTGAGCAGCTGACACCTGCAAAGCAGACACACAAGCAAACGTTAAGCCAGAGCAGAGCACGTGCAACACATAGCTCACAATGCCTGTGTGCCAAACAGTCACAGGCCATACGGCTTGACAACACACCTGCTACAGTTGTATGAGGTATCTCTATCGTCAGGTACACTGAGGTCCTGCTCACCAGGCTCAACAAGGTGACGGTCACGCTGAGCTGCCCGTCGGGCACTATGATCCACCACATAACACAAGCATACCGGTTACGCCAAGGCATGTAGAAGTATGACTCAGTCATTGTCTGTGCCAGTGTGTATGACCTCTGATGCACCTCCCTGGACTACATGTTAGGGGACATAGAGGGGCTCTCTGAGCTTGTGGCACAGGCTGGTATGACCCTGGCCTTGAGTAGCATCTTACCCTCACCAAGAATGCTGCCACAATATGTAGACAGGATGATCAGTTTCTGCAATTAACGTATGTTTCAGTGACATTCAAAGGGGATCCAATGCCTGTCAGTGTGGGATTACATGCTGGACAAGCCACATTGCTTTGCTTGGGACAGCTTGCACCTGTCACCCATGGGCCGTTGTATATTGGCAGAGGCTGTTGCTACACACATAGTGCCTTTGTATGCAAGGCTGACATTACATAGCCACCTACACAGGTATCACATGGGATAGGACACTAATAGAAATGCTACTCAACAGCAGCAGTGTAAACCTCAAGATGCATGCAGTGGAAACTGTCCTTAGCATGGGGTACAGCAATATCCGTGCAGTAACAGACTCCTGGTACAAGGCTCCCAGGTGCACACCATCACTGCCAGGTCATTCCTGATACCATGCTTGTCGTCCCCTACACATGCACCAAACCAGAACAGGGGGGATGTATCCAAAGGCACCTCAGATACACACACCCCCAGGTTGGTGGCACTGCACAAAGCATCAGAGCCTATCCATGTGCAACTAACAGTGGGTTAGACTGCCTTCAGGTTCATAGCCTTGCACACACCACACTGCCATACCCAGGAAACCCACTTGGCCTTCCTGACAACACTGGGAATATGACGGTCTCTACAAACACCATTATATGGTTGGACTGTGACTACCCAGATATAGAGTGTGAGCATTACTCTAGCTCCAAGACCCTATCTGAAGGGTTCTTAGCATTCATTCCCTGCATTGCTATGGAACAACTTGTTACCACTCCCACAAGAGGTGACAACATGCTGTACCTGTTCATCACCAACATGTGGACTATATGTTCCAGACCAGTCATGTATCCCTCGCTGGTGGGATGACACCATCTACAACCCACACTGTCTAATCACATACCACATGCAGCCCCTGCACAGAACACCACAGTCATACAGTTGTCTGATGCATATTCCATGTATTCACATGAGGCAGGCTTCGGACATGGGAACTATTGCAGTTCACAGGTACATATGTGTAGGTGGCACACACATACATCATGTGTGCATTGACATTACTGATATAATGTATGTCGTGCAATATTGGGAACAACACCCCACACACATGGACAAACTGTGTGACAAAAATACACATGGCGTTTGTAGGATACAAACCCCTACCTAACTATGTTAGATCATTTGTGAGAGACACAGTAGCAGAGTGTGCTATTTGCATTACTGTGCTGATTGCTTTCACCTGCTGTACTTATAGGGTGCTGACATCATCAGTGTTTAGACAGTGGAATATGCAGCATGTGTTGTGTAGTAATAGTTGCCAAAAGGGATATTTCTCTTACACACTACTCCCCCACACACATTCACACACACACTGTGCACTTGCAGGATTCAAACCCCTCACTTACAATGTCATGACACTTGTGAGAGATGCAGTAGCAGAGCACACTATTTGCATTACTGGGCGGATTGCTTTCTCCTGCTGTACTTATAGGGTGCTGACATCATCAGTGTTTAGACAGTGGAATATGCAGCATGTGTTGTGTAGTAATAGTTGCCAAAAGGGACATTTCTTTTACACATGGAATTGCACACACTTCTCCCCCATACACATTCACTTGCAGGATTCAAACCCCTACCTAATTATGTTATGACACTTGTGAGAGACGCAGCAGCGGAGCACGCTATTTGCATTACTGGGAGGATTGCTTTCTCCTGCTGTATTTATAGGGTGCTGACATCATCAGTGTTTAGATAGTGGAATATGCAGCATGTGTTGTGTAGTAATAGTTGCCAAAAGGGACATTTCTCTTACACATGGAATTGCACACACTACTCCCCTACACACATTTACACACACACTGAGCGCTTGCAGGATTCAAACCCCTACTTAACTATGTTATGACACTTGCGAGAAACGCAGTAGCAGAGCACGCTATTCACATTACTGGGTATAATTTCTGCTCCTGACATATGTATAGTGTGCTGACATCATTATGGATGAAGAGGTATTTACATCTGTTACTATCCATCAGTACAGGGGAGAGCATATATATGCATTAACTTTGCACAGGCACAGTGGCCTACTGTACTGTGGAGGCAGATGCCAAATACACTGTGGATAGCCTTCTGTATTCCCTAGGGACAACAGTCTAGTATTGCACTCTACGGCCGTATGTTTACCTGTCAGATGCAAGTATCTGCTGCTCATTTACTGTTTGTGGGTCTTTATTGCCATAGCCTTCCCTATCTCTATAAACAACTTGTGTACTGTGGAAGATGTTCGCATATGAGTGGGATCCAGTACTTTACTTATGTCTCTGTTGTAACTTCACTGTGTGCACTGGGCAGATGTCTGTATTGTGGGAGGTTCCTGTGTTAACACATACAAATGCCAGATATGTGTGTGCAACTACTGAACTGTGACATGGCCTAAGTGTGTGAGCATGCCCAGTTCGCAGTTTGTATGGCTTCTTGACTGACACGTCTCATTTATCTAAGTGTGCGAGCATGCCCAGTGTGACCTTTCCTTATGTTGGGATCTGCGGACCACCACATTTGTGTTTGTGTGTGGATGCCATCTATATATCACATGTACAGTTGAGTGTTGGACATCAGGTTGTGTTCTTACTGCCCAACTGCTTTGTGTCTGAACCTAACAGGCATTATGCTGTGCCTGCAGGGTCACCATGGGATAGTTTGCATACAGTTGTCAACATCCTTTCCTGCTGACCAAACAGTTGTATTGTCATATAGTGTACTGGTGCAGTACTTTCACTGTGGTGGACAGTATAATCGGTTTCAGTCCTATCACTGCTTGTAATATTTATAGTGAGCACACCAGACTGGTTGAGGGCCAGTTGTGCAGATATGACCATGTTGCATTTTGTTCAGATATGGACAGCATAGTACATGATTGTCCGACATTGATAATGTATTCCACAACTTGTGTGGACAGTGACAAACAATGGTCATGTGCCTTAGTCCATTTGTAATGCTAGTCAGAGAGTGTTTGTCTTTCAACACACATTTACTGGTTTTGCCATGACATATGTCATGGTTAGTGTGCTGTGCCTCTGTCTACCCGTGACATACAGGTGATATCCAGGGTACACCTACCATCTCCCATCCAGTCATCATGATTCCTCTGGATGACAGTCGATGAGGGACTCCCTGGATAACCTGTAGTGGGAGTTTAGTCGTGAGTGGAGTGAGCTTCTGTGTTATGGACCAATCGGTACAGCATGTCCTGTTTATGTCTGTGCTGGGGTTCAGGCCTGTCAGCTGCATAGGTCACCAGCATTCAGAGTTTACATGGTGGAAAATGTCCATTGATACCAGGTTGGTCATGGCTCTATACATCAGGCACAGTTCACCTCCAGCCAGGCGGTATGGCACTGTGTGGAGCTGCAGTTTCTTTAATCAGGCGACACATGGCATCTGTTACAGCTCTGCGATCCTCCTGGTGGGATATTTGTGGGGTCTTTCCAGTTGCTGCAGGTGTCTGCTACGGTACATCCCTGAAGGGCCATTGTACACAATTGTGAGGCTGCTGATGGATGACTGGAGAGGGACATTGACCTATCCTAACCAAGCTGTGCTTACCTTCATGATTAGGTGGGTATATGGTATGTTTCTGTAACCACTACAGACACATGGTTGTCACATGCAGGATATCTATCACCTTGTGTCCCCAGGTCTCTTATTGCTCCTGATGTACTTACTGGGTTAACACCTATGTAGTAATTTCTGGCCATGTACTGTGTTTCCACAGGGGTTGACTATACACTATTCTGCATTTAGCTTGTTGACATGGCTGTGGCACCACTTGTCTGTTTCTATGTGTGCCTTTTGTAGGTTGCTTGTGTCAGCTGGAGGGTCCGATATGGTGGGCAGTTTGTAGTCCTCTGCAAACCTGTTCAGACAGAGTCCTTCCATGTTGGCCTGTACCTATGTGACATATATAGCATACAAGAGAGGTCCCAGGACCATGCCTTGTGGGATGTCAGTTGTACCTGGTTTGCAGTCTGCCATGGCTGCAGCATGTCTGACCAGGTCAGTTCTGTCCTTGAGCTGGTTTGCAACCCATCTACTTGCATAGAGGTTTATAATTAGGCTGGTGAGCTTATCTGTACCGCCAACTAGGGTATTGTATGGAAGGGTTTAGCAAGGTCCAGATAGGCTGTGTGATCCACATTCCCCACATCAATGGCCTTGGTGCACATTTCACATGAGTCAGACATGTGTAAGGGGCAGGATCTGCCCTATGACAGCCACACTGGGTAGGGTCCACTGTCTGTAGGTACCCAATCTCGTTATTCATGGGATCCATGATCATCCTCTCCATTACTTTGCCAACCTAGATAGTCGGGGTTGAGGGGTGATAGTTTGCAGTATCCATTCAGGCACCCCCTTTGTGGTGAGGGACCACTGTTGCTGTACACTGCTCTTTGGGTACATATCCTGTGGTAGGACTGATAGTGCGCAGTTCTGCTATTTGCTGTTCCATTCTTCTTACAGTACTTGTTGGACACAACCCAGGACACCATCTGGTACCATTGATGCTATGTGCTGTGCTTTGTGGGTGCTGGCTGTTACCTCAGCATCTGCAATGTCAGGGGGCCAGCACTCTCCTGGGATAGATATTTGGCAGTTAGGTGCTGGTGGGGAGTTTGCAAGGAATCTGTTCGGTAGGATGTTGGCAATGTGTGTGGGTTTGGTGTATTGTTTGTGATATTAGAGTGCTGCAGAGCATATCTGTGGATTATCACCATGGTTCCTACCATCAGGTAGGACAGCTGTGTGATAATCCTTTGTGTCCTGCACAATTTGTATCATCATAGGTTCATAGGTTCATACTAGGCTATCTGCCCTGGCCTTGTTTGAGCACGGACAGACTGTGGGTGTGTTTTGACACCCCTGCAATGTGCATATTATGCCCATGTAGGGTTTACTTTACTAGATGTGACACAGGGATGACCCCCAGTGTACACCTACTATCTCCCATGTACTTCACCAGATTTCTCTTGTTGAGTTTGAGTGTGGAGCTCAGCCTATCATGGACTGGGATTCTGTTCCAGAGTGTCAGGAGCCTCTGGGTTATGGATCTGTCCTTCCAGCACATCCTATTTATCTATGTGTGGAGGTTCAGATATCTCACTGTGGTGTCTCTGCTGGATTTGGGGTTTCTGCAGTGGAGCATGTCCATTGATTCTGGATTGGACATGGCCTTGTACATCAGGCATACATCACTTCTGACTGGGCAGTATGCTTCTGAATTGGGCTGTGGTTTCTTCAGCCAGGCTGCAGATGTCCAATGTTTGGACCCTTTATCCTGTTGGTGAGGTACATTTGGGGTCTTTCTAACTGCTGCAGGTGTAAGGTAAGGTACATCCGAACTGGGGCATTGTTGTCACGTATGGGCCTGATAAGGGAAGAGTATGGGGGCACAGTGACCTCTCTTGCTCTACATGTGCATCCTTTCATATTAAGGTGGGCAATATAGCAGGTCTTCCTGGCCACCTTGGCAATGTGAGTGTCACATGACAGGTTACCGTCCACTTGTGTCCCTAGGTCCCTGATTACTTCTTCCATACATAATGGATTGCCACCTATGTCATACTTTGTGTGTGCCTTGTTTGGTATTTGTTGAGACATTCATAATCTGCAGTGTCTTCAGGAAGGCTGGCTGGGGTACCTGGGTTTGTGAGTGTGGTCTGTAGCAGGCTTCAAACAGGTACACAGTTTGAGCCAGTGTTACTTGCCCGTGGATAGTCCATGCTGCTTCTTGCTGTGGTACCAACTTGGGGGTGTGGTTATCCTTGATAATTACTGGTAGCCGCACTCCTATTGTTGTGTGTTCCATGTTTTGGAGCTGTAGAGCATGGTATGAGGCATAACCTGGTAGTATTAGGGTGCTCTTCTGGGCCTTGACCCAGGCTTCTGTTACAGAACACATATTACCATTCTCCATGCTGTGGTGGGTTTGGTCTGCATGCACCTTGCAGGTTAGACTTCTGGTGTTGTGTAGCATTACGTCCAGGTTATTATCCCTTGTGCTACCTATGGTGGTGGGTTTGTGTTTCCAGACTTACCTATTCAAGGCACAGTAGGGGTGACAACAGCCTTTGCCAGTATCCACATAGCCAGGTGTGCTGGGTGCGTGCCATCCTTACCAGGTGGGGCATCATGTCTTGCTCGGCATGTCAGCCCAGGCTGTCAGCCATGTGTTCTCCCTTGGTAACAGCAATACCTCAGCCAATTATTGTACTTGATCTTGTTGTCTTCATAGTGTGGCATCATGCTTGGTGAGGGTGAGATGTTAGGCAGGATCTTCATGTTTGCATATACTAGATGGTGTTACATTGCTTAACACTTGGCAATCATGCCTCAGGTGGTGCTGCAGGGCTGCCTCTGTCAGATGCACATACTACACTCCCTGTACATGTTTGAGAGCAGGTTGTGTCATGTTAGGCGTCCCTGTTACTATATGAGTGAGTCAGAGAGGGGTATCATTCCCAGGGTTCCTACTGAGCCAGTGTATGTGCTATGCATTGCCTCTTTGCCAAGGCCAGGGCATACTGGGCACGCCTCCTTCTGCCTACTGGGGCAGGCTCAGGTTGTTCCTTCTCCGAGTCATGCTCTGCCTGTGATGGCCTTGGCAATGGTGGGGGGCTGTTTGTCCCGGCCCTATGCTGGTCCTGCTGCAGCTGTTTTCGCAGAATCATATTATGTAGCATAGCACATACCATGACAATTTCGGTACATGTAGTTGGTGAGTACTGCAAGGCTCCACCAGATGTGTCCAGGCACCGGAACCGTGACTTGAGCAGCCCAAACACATGCTCTATTACATTACGTGTTTGTGCGTGTGCCTCATTATGGCGTTCCTGTTCAGGTGTGTGTGCGTTTCTGATGGGTGTCATCAGCCACGGTTCCAGTGCATATCCTGCATCCCCCACTAGGTGACCATGTGGGATGTCCCCATTGGCAAATGTCTGGTACAGCTGCGTCAAATGCCAGATATGGGAATCATGGTAGCTCCCAGGGCAGCCAGCACACACATTCATTATTATGCCCTGGGCATCACACACGACCTGGCAGTTGATGGAGGGGAAGCCCTTGCGGTTAATATAGGCCCTACCCCGCTCACCGGCTGGTGCTTTGATGCGTATGTGCGTGCAGTCTATTGCACCCACTACCTCAGGGTATTCCGCTATTTGCTGGAAGAGACGCATATTGCTGGCCAATACCTCACGGGCATTGGGGAAATATACATGCTCACCGACATGTGCTGACATGGCATCCAGGAACTGGTGCAGTACCCTGGAGGCTGATGCCTGTGATATCCCCATCATATCACCAGTTGGTCTCTGGAAGGTACCTGTTGCTAGTATTCTTAGGCCAACACATACCTTGGTTTCCACTGGGATGGGCTCCCCTCTGTTGGTTCTGTGTGTGAGGTGTGGCCTGCTGTCCACTCTATAGCACTTCACTATCTCCAGCTCATGTAACCCCCTGGTAGGTGACCCTGGGCCTGTACACTCTTCTCCCTCTCCTCACTGTGGGTTGTCTGGCAGCATTTGCATTGTCACCACCCTCAGCAAGTCTCCTATGTCTCCTTATAACAGCTATGGCAGCCCCTAGCATGTTTGGTCTGAGTGCAGCTTTTTCAGTTTTCACTTCTACTAGCTTACTCCTGTCTTGCAGTGTCTCTTGAAACAAACATACTGCAATGCTGTTTGCAGTGTTTTAAGTGCTGGGCTGGGCTAGTATTCTGCCTGTGTAATTGCCTGCTTCTAATTGTTTTCACCTGCTAGCTCTACCAGTATTCCCTGCTAGTTTCCTACTATTTCTTCTGCTTCCTTTTTCCTCTCTGTTTCCTCAGGGGGGAGCAGCGCGCATACCAGTGAAAACACGCTCACAGTGGCTACCACGCGTGCACACATGCTTACACGGACTAGAATCTGCTTATTCAGGTTAAAACGCATGCACACCAGCGCAAACAGGTTTACAGATCTTTAAACAGGCTCCTACATGCTTACTCTGCCTTACACGCGTGCACTCTGTCTTACTCACGCCTCCCAGCATGCACATGCACGCATGCGTGTACAGCAAGAAACTTTGGTGTTGGCCACAGTGTACACCTTCCATTTCTTGACTTTCCCATGCTTATCTGTTGACACTCCTCTTTTTATGCTGTGTGATTGACATCTTTCACATACCACTTTGCTCCAATGAGCTTGATTTCTTCCTGACATCCCCCCCTGTGATGTCACCTATCTCCTACTCTGTTACTCCCCCTTATCTAACTCTTACACTACACGGAATGTGCTCATTTGCTATGTGACAGTGTGATTCACTATCCTACCACTCATTTACATAGGATTGCCTACTAATGCTTAGTTACATGTCTTACACTAAGCTTCCCCCCTTAGCAACCACTAGATGGTGGCCATGTTGTTTTTGGTCTGCTAGTCCCTGCATTGCAAATCCATGCATTACATAAAACCCACATTTGTGGGTTTCAAACCTTTATTTTTATGTCTTATATAGCGCAGCCCGTTTGCGCAGGGCTGCGCTGCGTTTAAACCTCGCCGATCGCCGAAAAAAAAATTATTTTATTTCATGTTTGCATCTGGTTACCATGCCATTGGCCACATATATGGCCATTGGCATGCAGACTGCAACATTTGCACACTTTATTTGGAGCTGTCATGGCTCCATTGTGATATTTGCAGTAACGTACTCAGTTGTCAACTGAGTACATTTCTGCACCTAACACGACTCTTACACGGGCTGGTTTCAGCTTCGTGGATCGCTAATCTAACTCATTTGCATGCTTTTCGGCTGCAAGTGAGGTGATTAGCATATCCACGCCCTGCCCGTGTAAGAGTCGTTTTAGCTGGTCTCTTACACAGGATTTCGGGCTGTTCCTGGATCGCGATGGCTGCATGGAGTCTTACACGACTCTTAGACTCCGTGCAAGCCATCGTGAATCCTGCCCCATGTCAGAAAAAGAGCCTTGGTATCATCTCACCAAATAAATAAAAAAAAGTTACATCCTACAGAAAGAACTCTAAAACGTGTTTCTCGAAATTCAGAAGTAAAGCTGAATCATTGTAAGCAAATACAAAAATCTTAAGCAGAAATCCAAAAGTGGTTCATGTAAATCAGCAAATCAGACTCCCCACAATGTTAAGTCACACATGCACGTACACACACACATACACACACACACACACACACACACACACACACACACACACACACACACACACACACACACAAAGACATGCATGCATCACTGTAATATTTGGCATAAATTTGTTTTTGTATGTTTTCTTTGTAATGAAAGAAAATGTGCTTTAGACTAGAAAATGCTACATTTTTGATATTATTGTAATCAAGCTCTTAATTACAATTCACAGACATATTAATGTACCGTTATACCTAGAATCAAACATGCATACCTCAGCTCTCTTAAGAGAAATGGTTGTGTTTACTGTCTGTCATAAATCTCTAGATTATTCTGGTGTCATCTGTGTTGCAGTTAGTGCAAACTGTTAAGGCGCTGAGCTGTTTCTTGTAATCAAGTATATAAGGTTTGATTCCTTCCATCTCCATTTGCATGATATGTGTTTCTGATAAGTCACTTTTTATTTTATTTATCCTTTTTTGACCAGATTAGTCCTACTAAGCTAGTAGCCTCTATTTAGTTGAGAACCAAGGTGATACTTATACTAATAAGGGGATATTTGGCTAGGGTACTGGGAAACTTCCCCTCCTGTTTTTGATAGGTGCCCTGGGATCTTTTACATCCACTTAAGTTACCACAGCTCAAGCAGATGGAGCCTCAGCTTAACATCTTTATTTATTATTGCATCTTGTCTATTATTATTATATCTCATCTAAAGTACAGCACATTCAGGAGACCAGTATTCCCCTTAGGCTGCACTGCTGTGTCAGTAGTCCATCCGCCTGGTGCTGCAATAGAACTCATAGCTTTCTGCACCAAAGATGTGTGCTACCTGTTGCACCAAGTAAATCAAAGAGTTTCCTGTCTTCTATTTCCCGACAAAATAAAACATTTTGCCTTGGGTATCATGGGAAGCTGTGCCATGCATACCTCCCTCACCCCTCAACTTATATAAACCAACATCTGATAAAAAAACACTGGAGAAAGGCAAGAAAACAGAGGGTGGAAAACTTATTGCTTCCATGAGTTTCCTCCAAACTGCAGTTTGCTATTATGTCACTATTAAGCTTATTAAATGACTAGTAACTGTGGAAATAGTGTGATACAGGGAATGTAACCTGACAGCTCAGAGGGATAAGGCTATGAGCAATTAATGAGTTGCTTCCTTTGGTACAGGATGTGATTTTCTCAGGCTTCATTTGCCTATTGTATGATCTTGAGTAAGTCACTTAACCAGACAAGACAATGCTTTGGAGGTAATTGAGAAATGGGCCTAGATGCCTCATTGGTCTCCTGGGCTGCTTGTCTTGTAACTATGTATGAATTCTAGTAGCATGACAACCTTCTCTAAGGAATAGTACATTTAGAAGCAAAAGATTTATTCTCAAAAAGCTGTAGAGGTTTTATGCATTCATAGGGCTGAAAAGAGATATCCCAACACCCAGGCAGAAATTCAGACCAAAATTGGACAGATGCCATAGTACTACATCTTACTTATGATATAATTATTGGGAAACACTTCTTCCATTTTAAAGAAACATGGAGGGAGTAGCAAGGCAAAAGTGCACCAAAGACAAGAGAATCACAGTTTATGAGAAAAGAGCCTTATGTACTTTTACTTTGGGTTGTCCCCACCCCCCTTTAGCAGAACCAGCTACTCTGTCCACCTGCAAGCCAGAAGGTGGGGGAAGTTCATAAATAATATTAAAAAGTCCTAATGGTACAAGAATATAGGTAAATATATATGCCAAGGATGATCTTACAGGTCCTTCAGACTCTAAGGGATGACAACAAGAAGAGAGTGGCTGAAAGCCACAGCACATGACATCAGGAAGAGGGGGAAATAACCAATCAACACACAAAGAGCCATAATAAGATTCTGAATGGAGAAAGATCCCTAAGAAAAAGGAAAACAAAGGCAAAAGTAGTGCGGGTCTATCCAGGTCATGAAACAAATTCAAGTATACAGCAAGGTTGTTGAGTCTCAGAGCATAGCTATAGGGTGTAATAAGCTGGAAAAGTGGTAGGCAACTACATTAAATGCTAAATGTAAGGGTGATTTGTAATTTTTTAGAACTGGTATGGACACAGAGACCCTTGTCTCAGTTTTGGTGGGAGCAAAGACAGTATTCAACCTCCCTATAAGCATCTAGAGAGGAAAATGCCAAGTGAGATGACTTACAGGTCTGCCAATTGAATTTCATGAAGGCTTAGTGGGACAATGAAACTCTATGTAGAGCCAGAGAGAATATATCCAAGGAGACAGGAAAAGACACTACTATACCTTTTTCTCCATCTCACTCCTACCGTATGCTTCAAAATGACTTATTTTGCTGAGTAACTAAGGAGGGAGGAACAGTACACCAGCTACTGTTACCTAAATCCCTTTAAAAATCATTGAAGAAACAGGTGCATACTCACATGCTGGGAGTACATCTGAGTATGGACAAAATTAACTTCGATATTCTAGTCATTGTTTTATCCCTGGCTGGGTATAATCTGCGGAAATAGAAAACTTCTTGTTAATATGACCTGAGTGTCAAAAATCATCACCAAATCCTGACTTTAGAAAGCCATTGCTATCCATGTTCATAATAGATACACCTTTGGAAAGGATTGCCATTGATATTTAAGGACCCAGACTGAGTCCAGGAGTAAGAGCTAACATATATTCATCATGCAGAGCTATGAGACAATGTAAGTAAATAACCAGAAGCAATCCCTCTTTAGAAGGCAATACCATAGCAGTAGACTTGGTCTTAATGTTTTCTAGGGTAAGCATACCAAAGGAAATACTCACTGACCAAGGGATCCCATTTATGTCAATGGTTAGATACCATCTCAACTAAACTACCAAAGTGAACTGGTCTGTGTCACATTCTCAGACTGATGGCCTGCTAGAATAATTAACAGGACATTAAAATATATGTTAAGAAAAATGATAGAAGAGGATGGCAAAAATGTCTTGCCATATCTCCTGTTGCAAAGTGTGTACCCCCCAGACACCCACAGCTTTCAAGTCCTTTGAACTATTTTGTGGGAGATACCCCAGAAAATTACTAGTTATTGTTAAGGAGGCATGAGAAGAGGGGGCAACGCCATTTACATTTTCATTGAAATGTTATAATTCCCTACCTGACAGGATAAAAACAGTAATGTCAATAGTACATCAATGCATGTAAAGGACAGAAGCTGCTCATGAGGGAGTGTTTAATAGAAACATCTGAAGGACAGGATTTCAGATTGGAGACCTACCACTAGTTTTAGTACCTTCAGTCAAATATAAATTTTTAACCAAACAGCAGAGATCTTTTCAAGTTATAGAATGTGTGAGTGAGACAAACTACTAAGGTTAAGCAGACAGGTAAAAGTCCTCCTGAACAAATATATAAGTATTCTAGAGCCATGGAAAGAGGTAGCGACAGCCCTAGTCTGTCTATCAACAGAAATTAGGAGCCACAGAAGAAAGAAAGGATTATTGTCCATACCTGGATCAGTGATAGCAAAATCCTATCAAAACCCTGAAGACAAGAGATAAAGGAGTTTCTACTCATAAATAAAGAGGTTTTCTATGAAGTGTCATGAAGAACCAGCCTAAATGGGCATCATATAGAGGCCAAACAAGGTGAAAAAGTCTGACTGGATACCCACGTTTCAGAGGAGGGCAGTTTGGAAAGAAGTTTGCAGAAAATGGCATATTATTGACTATAGAAGGCATTAACTGTGAGGAGATCAGGCTCATAGTTCAGGTACCAAAAACTAACAGAACCATTAGGCTGTCTAATAAATTTAGAAAGCTTAATAGTGTGTCCAGGTTTGACAGTGACTCCATATTAAGTGTGGATTAACTAGCTGAGAGGTTAAGGAAAGCAAGATTTCTGACTACCCTGCATGTCAGAAAGCTATTGGCAAATTCTGTTCACAGATGTAGCCATTGTAAAAAAAGAATGGCTTTTTGTAATCTATTCCAGTGCTAAGTTCTCCCATCGGACCGTCCTGTAGTATAGCTATGCTCCAACACCTAATGGATAGGGTGCAAAACTCTCACAATTTATTTAATGACATTTGATTACTGGGAAAGTTCAACTGGGTAGAAGCCCATTTTCAGTGGAGGCCTAGAAGAAAAGTTCCAAATTACTACAAAACATTTTAAGAACAATAATTTTACAATCGTCAAAAATAGAACAAAAACATATAATAAATTAGACATAAAAACATTGGTTAAAAATCAATAAACGATATATGACAATCATTTAATATTTACAGAAATTTTAGACCGTTTGTAGAGAAATTAAAGGTAAGTTATATAATACAAATAGGAATTGCAATATGAAGTGAGGGAAAATCAGGCTTATGGTATATTTAGAGAGAAAGTCAGGGAAGAGAATTAGATAGCAGTAAGGAAGTAGGTGAAGAAGGGAGAGTACGGAGGTATAAGGAGTGAAAAGGTACTTGTTCACATTTAGGGATATAGTTTATTCTTGATTTGAGCAAGAACAGAGCCAGATTTTACCTAGAAACTCTTTCAGAGTCATTTTGAAAGATAGGAGGGAGGGTATTGACCTGATGGATACAGGTAAGGAGTTCCAGGCCTTAGCAACCTTGTAAGAGTGCAGGCAATCCCCAGCAGATTGTATAGGTCTGTAGACAGGAGTTTTTGGTCACTGGATTGCAGTGGCCAACTGGGAACATAGTTGTGTCGAATGATTTTTAGTGCTTGACAGGCAGATGGATGCTGGATAATTTTATAGATAGTAAGGATCTGTATATATATATATATATATATATATATATATATATATATATATATATATATATATATATATTAGTTGATGTGGCAGTTCCAAGCAATTTAGGGTTTTCAGTGCTATACAGTGGTGAGTTCTGAAAGGGTTATTTGCTGCAAATTTAGCAATTTTGTTATAGCATTGTTCAAGTTTTAATTTTTGTGAAGCCTGGAGGTTAATAAGGATGGGACCACCATAAAGAAACATGGGGAGGAGATAATTAGTGGCAAGTGTGGATTTAGTTGCACTGGTGACAAAATGTTTGGCTCTATAAAGCATCCCTAGTTTTTGATAAGTTTTTCTTATGCAATTTTATATACACAGGTCTATTGTAAGGTTATCATACACTATCACCCCTAATAGTTTGCTATGAGAAGTGACTTCAATGGCTTTATTATCAAGAGAGCCAACTTTAAATTTTGTTTTCCCCACAAGAGATGGCTTTGGGGAAAAAAGTATTAGTTTGGTGTTTATTTGTGTTTAGTATGAGTTGTTTTGTTATAAAGCCATGTTTCAGTGGCTGTTAAAGCTTCATGAGTACATTTTTGGAGGTGTACCATGTTGTCAGATGTGGAAATGAGACTGACATTATCTGCTTATTGTATTAGGATGGGCTGTTGTGTAGAAGTATACAGGATGTTGCTGAAAATGTTAAAGAAGAGGGGACCAAGTGTAGAACCTTGTGGTACACCAGTGGTGACTGGGAGGTAAAGAGCAAGCATGGTGTGCCATTTTACTATCTGATACCTATTAGACAGGTAGCTTTGAAACCCTGGAAAAGTGGGCTGAGAAAGACCTGGTGAGTATATTTGAAGTAGACGTTTGCTGTGACAAACTGTGTAGCAGGCTTTAGACAAATCTAGAAATAAGGAAGAGACTAGTCTGCATTTATATCTAGCTTTATTGACAGTATCTATATAGGTTTGAAGGGCAGTGATAGTGCTATAAGAAGGAGGGAAGCTATGTTGTGCTGGGGATAGGAGTTCTTCCTGCAGGAGATAGTCTAGCGATTGTTTTTGAGTACATTGTTCATGTATTTTTGCTAGGGGAAATAAGATTGCTATAGGTCTAAAGTTATTAATTTTGAATTTCCTCTTTTGTGGAGAGGGATAATAACGTGTGTTTTTTTTTCCACAGACAAGTAAATTGTGATTACTGCATTGACCTAGTTATAAC
This sequence comes from Protopterus annectens, assembly GCF_019279795.1. Classification (NCBI taxonomy): domain Eukaryota; kingdom Metazoa; phylum Chordata; order Ceratodontiformes; family Protopteridae; genus Protopterus; species Protopterus annectens. The sequence continues at coordinate 1,986,796,075 of NC_056728.1, read as the reverse complement.
AATTGAGACAGGATAGGTAATGCTACTAGCTGTTACTTTTGGTACTCACTTGGAAGGTCATTAGCAGAAGAAGAGCACAGTTTGTTTAAGAGCAATTTTATATAGGATATGGGCACACCCTCAGTTCAGATTATAACTGAGATCAATCAGTTTATAGTCAGAACAAAACAATTAAGAAAGAGATGCAAGTAAAGCAGGTTGTCTGTCATTTCCTGAGACTAAATGACTAGCATATGCAGTATAGTCTACTGGCAAAGCAAAAAGAGATAGTGTCCAACTTAGTAAGAGGTCCTTAGAGTCCACGGACTACTTTCACAGAGATTTTCAGTCACAGATCATACATGTATTTAACTGATGAAAGTTAATATGCAGCAAGGTTCTTAATGATTAACATGCTTACATTAAACACTGACAAAATTCTCAATAAGCTTGTAGGTGTAGGGCCTTGTGGCAGAGCTCCTGCAATACTGAGGTAAGATGTAATGACTGCAGGCTCTGAAATAAAACAAAGAAAATAAAACTCTACTAAGCTGCAAAATTTTAGTGAGGCAATAAAGTTAGTACTTATTATACAGATAAGAGATTAAGGAAGGGCACAACTATTTCTATGAAGCCGTCTGTTTGTGTGATTTCATAATTTATTTGGAAGATTGGAATTCACATCTGGCCAAAGTACCAGTTGTTTTAGACTCTTAGACAGGCAGTGCTCATTAACAATGTTCCCCAAAATAATTGTGGTTAAATATCTGTGGTATATGATAAGTAGGGGGACTATCAATCCCTTAAAGAGAAAATGATAAGGTAGTATGAAATTCATCAGTGCCTTAGTCCAAAAGCAGGTAAAG
>NC_056728.1:1986655230-1986790230 GCF_019279795.1 Protopterus annectens | reverse complement strand
TATATTCCTTGTACAATACAGTACAGTTTTAGAGGGCATTTTAAATTTATTGTTTTAAATTTTTTTCCAGTAAACAATGAAACAAAATACATGCACCAATAATGACAAAACTGCCCAATTCAGAACATTTCCATCATAAAAGTCTACTCAAACTTCTACAGTCCACCAGTATCAGTAAATATGCACAATTTCTGAAGAAGTAAAAGTCATCTAAATAATTCCACATTAAAGAGATCTCTAACTAATGAAGAGGCTGCTGCTAGCAAACAACTTTATATTTCATTGTTTAATCTACAAATAATGTGCCTATTGCCCTTGAGGTATAAATTGCCTATCTTACACTAAAAAAATGATAAGCTAGTAATATTGCAAAAGGGAATGAATGGCAAACTGATAACATGTTCATAGTTACTAGGTATCTTTGCCAAAAAGGAAAACAGCATCCACACCCTTTGCAACACAGTACAGTATCAGCAATGCATCTGTCTACCGTGGGAGTAGAACCCACAGCCTTCTGCATCAAAAGCAAGTACGCTACCTGTCATGCTATTAACAATGCCAGCAGAGCAGCATAAGCAGCACTAAACCTTTGCTCCCCTGAAGCTCTCAGCTCCTTGTAAAATCTACTCACTCAGCTGTATCTCTGAACTTTGCAGCAGAAGATATCTGGAAAAAGCCAAAATTTATGGAGGGGGACAAAAGCCCAAAAAACAGGGACACATTTATAATGTTGGAAAGTTGCTAGAATAAAATGATGTGTTACCACCATACATTTCACTGCCAATTCATAAACCCAGGACCCTGTGCAAAACAATCAGAGTAACATACCACTATGCCAGATCAGCTGTTTTGTGAAAAAGAGGAAGACTGAAAATTAAATGGCTACCATTTAGTGAATTCAGTTCTCACCATAGCTGTCAACCTCTTAGCACAAAACACCTGAACAAAGCCAATAATGGGGGAAATACAGCCCCCAAACATATTCACTGAATTCAGTTCTTATCATAGCTCTCAACCTTAGCACAAAAAACCTGGACAAAGCCATTAATGGGGGAATATAGTCCCAAAAATAGGGACAAATTTCAAATATCCATCTTATAAACTTAGAAAATTGCTAGAATAAAAGCTTTTGTGTTACCATGTACTTTCTGAAGAATATGAAGTCTGAATTTCAAATGCTTGTCATTTTTATTTAACATTTGCTAATCAGAAAAGTCTGACTTGGAACCAAAGCCAATTTTCAGTAGTGGCCCAGGGAGAAACACTCTAGACAGACACATGTCTTTGTAAGATGGGAAACACCAGAGGAAACCCACACAAACACAGGGAGGACATACAGACTCCACACAGAAGGTACCCCAGCCAAGGATCAAACTAGAGAACCTGTAACTGCAACAATGCTACCACTGCATCAATGCACTACTGACTTTGCAAGGACACAAAAATAAGGAAGCCACAGATTCTATGAGGAACAGAACAAGTATGAGGGGAAAAATCAGCAATTTTCTTTTTACAAATGGTAGTGGGTAGGGAGTTCAGGCTCTTGCCACCTGTGCCCAAGGTACAGGGTTCAAGCCTGTTATCTACCCACCACTGTATAGCACTTGGGGCATTTCACACACACACCTTTTAAAATGGTTACAAAATGTCTGATTGCTAACCAGAATACTGCCACTGCTACTCCATACTAACTCAGAACTGGAGTACATTAGAAATAGGAAGAGAAAGGCATAGTCAGGATGACTTTTCAGTCACCATCTTGTTACATTAACAGTAAGCAAAGACACTGTATGCAATGCAAACAAGTAACAATAAGGAAAACATTAAAGAGCAAAAATAACAGAAACAGACCAAGTCAGACAGAACTAATTTATGAAATAAATACTAAATAAAAGTTACTACTGCTCATGACATATATATACAATTTCAGTCAATTGCCACACACATTTTCATTAATTCAATCTGTTTGGTGCTGCTTATACTATGAATAGTTTTCTGTTCCTAAACACAGTAGAAAGAAAAATAAGCTGCTGAGAAAACCACCTGCTTCTGACTGAGACATAGGGGTCTGTAGTTTAGTGTCACATGACTGGATATTGAGGCAGACCTCAGCTGACAAAGAGAATCCCTACAATAGATGTTTTGTCTCTGTAACTTCCATTAGTGGACTCAGCTGTGGAGGGAACTGCACCTACCTCTCAGGACCCGTGTGTGTCTGAATGTAAGGGGTTTTAACAACTACCTAGAAATCCCAACAGCTGGCATCAGTAGAAAATGACTGTCCTATTTCTTCATTACAATGCATTTACAGAAACTTTGGGGATTTTATTCCTGTCAAATTAGTTACAGTCAGTGTCTGTCCTGAGGAACTAAAGTCAAAAAGGGGATTAAAAATATCAAGACTAAAAAAAAAAACACAGAGCCAAGCACTACAGATCAAGGGAGAAAGAAATCAAGAAATGTGATAGGAAGAAAATCCTGCACTTGCTAAAGACTGAGTTGTTTAATTTATGTTTACCAAAAAATGTACATCTGCAGTTTATCCAGCACACAGCCTGTTGTGTTGTGTGAGCTTTATTCATTTCCAGTCCGCTATACTATATATATGAAAAGAAGTTACATGTTACCCAACAGCACAGATTGAACATCTACCTACCCAGCTTCAAACATGTCTGTCTAAACCAGGGCTCCTTTTAAGAGCAATGCAAACATATAAACACACACCTTTTTAAAATCTTATTATACTTCCCTACCACCCTGGCAGCCTACTCTTTATACACCACTGCTCCTAAATGTGTCACATTCTTACTCTGAGGACAGCTGTCATTATAACTTAATGTGCAGGGATGAATGGAGCCATTACTGGTGATCAGTGATTTTAGAAGGAATTCTCTGGTCTCTCTACTTTACCTAAAATTCTAGGGCCCATTGCTTTATGTCTGTGAGTACAGCCTATACATGCAGTATTCATTAGCACCCTCCAGGGAGATGGCAAGTCTTTGTGTGTTCTGGATCGCAACGTGCTATCCTCTTGCCCACCACGGTACCACCATAGAGTACTGAGAGTTGCAGCAACAGTGGCCGTCTCCTCGAAAGACCTTTTTCTGCTTGGTTCCTCCCCTGAATAGCCCACTGTGTCTGCTTTCTAGATCAATGGTGCACGCACACACACGCACACACGCACACACACACACACACACACACACACACACACACACACACACACACACACACTCACACACACACCCTACCTGCAGATTCTGTCCTCCATAATGGCCTGCAGCGATCCTCTGCAGTAGCCCAGCTAAGTCCTCCATCTGTCTCTGCTCTCCATTATGGCTAAGTCCTCTGCAGCGATCACCTGTCTCTGTCCTCCATAATGGCCCTTGCATGCTGTTGGGTCTCCGGTGAGACGTGAGTAGGCTGGAGCATCCTGCTGTTGGGTCCCCGAGAGACTTGAGTAGGCTGGAGCCTGCAGTCTGCGGGCGATGCAGTCAGGTGACCTTCCGGTCTGTATGGTCATAACCACAGAGACCTCTGGGCTGGAAGGGCAGAGTTTCCTGCCTTCCCTATCTGGACTGCCTAACAGAGCAGTCTGGAGTTCAGGAATGAGCACGCATGTATTCGTGGAGTTCTGGTCTGCCTAACACAGCAGTCAGAACCAAGTATGCATGCGCGGAGTCCGGGACTAGGCATGAAAGTTTAATTTTATTTTTTATGTGGGGGGAATTTATTTTATTCATTTTACAGGTGGGGGGGGCTGCAGTCCTGCAGTCCTATAGCATGAGCTGCCCCTGCATTTGACTATAATGGGCAGTGTCTTTATTCTGAGAGTTTACATTAGGGTTCAGAATCAATGTAACATTTCAAAGTATTGCAGTGCAGCAGTACATTAATATATTTTAGAATTGGTAGCAGGTCTCCATGATTCTCTCTTAAACTTTATTGTTTGCTGTATCACCGAGGTCTGATGCAGAAGCAAGCATAATGTATATGTTCAGGATAACATATTATGCCAATTATAAGTTGTTTGAAACACAAACCACTACATAATGTTCATCAATGTTTTAGTCGTATAAGTAATGCCTTATGTATAGGAAATAAGCTAATTGGGGTCAAATGTCTCTTACTATGAGATCGGCCACTTACAGAGATGTTATTTATCCTGCTGTGGCTGGTGATACATCAGCTTGTACAATCTCTTAAATTTAGGCTGAAAGCCCAAAATACTATTCGACATATATTTTTATTACAATTATTTATAATCAACTTATCATTTATAAGTATATGATATAAATGGAAGTCCAGCATATTACTTCCTTTTGTACGGATACATAATTTATAAATTATTTCATTAAGTAGTTAATCAGTTTCATTAATAGTATTACCTGAAGAAAAAAATATTAGCCAGCAGACATAAACTCATCTGTAAAATAAATTCTGAAACTCATTGCAGATTAATTTAATATTGATAGAATTCTAAGTGTAGTGACACACTGATTACAATGCATTTAATTTGGGCAAACATTATGCTGTTAAAATGGATACTGTAGAACTCATAGCTGTTCTTCATGCATGCCCATACTGGAAGCATCAAATATATAGTTATGTAATACACTATAATCTTGTTTTGTTAAACAGGTATTTACTTTAATGAATATAGTGGATTTTCAATATACTGTAAATTTAGGGATGGATATCGTGCTGAGTTCAAGTATGCAGCAAATAAGCCAATGATATATATTTTTTGGTGCCTCGTTCTACATACTAAAATAATGTTCAGCATCAACACACTTTCATTACTGTTCACGTGTCAGATTGTGATGCTTGATGGTATTTTCTAAATAGCTTTGAGGAGTTCTTTGGCAGAGGTACAGGTGTGTCTCTTCCCTGTGTCATTCTTTATATAAGCACAAAAGTGCCAAGCAGACTTCAGACATTTTTTCCTCAGGTAGTTAGCAAATACTAGAGATGTGAGGGGAAAGAGAAAGATAATTGTGAGCATATTTTGGAGAATGCAATGAGTTAGCAGATTTAAAAAATTCCTTTCAAAATATTTTGTCAGAAATGTTTGGGGGGACAAATAGTTATAACTAAGGAAACAATTATTTTGATTGTGATATAGGTTCATAGATAAATTCTAGGCTATCAGTCTGTAGAATATTACAAGCCTAGTCAATAATCAGAGATCATAATCACACCCTGTACCTTGCATCTCTGAGTTTAAGACGTTAATCATTATACCAGCCCCAAGTTTGAATTGTTCAAGCATAGTAAGACCTTACTAAGAATAATGTTATTGGCTGCAAAAACATTTTTACTAGGAAATGGAAACCAAAGTCTAATCCAGTTGTAACGGAAGTATATCAATATTATAAATTATATAAGAGAACTGGAAGTGGGATCTGTAGGAAAGGGAAGGATCAAATTACATAGAAATAAATGAAGTTTATGTGAAAAAGTATGTGCAGAACAGTGTTCAGGAGGAGAAGGAGCAAATTTAAGGGAATTCAGGAATTGAACAATTTATCTAATGTTGAAGTGAACGCAAATAGTAAAAATATATACTACATGAAAATAAAAATATTAATATAGTTTATTTTCTTTTCTATCATTGTATGCACACCTCCTCATTCAAACTTTCCTTCTCAAACACCTTTCCCAGATACCTGAAGCTGTTAATCTGTTCCACTATTTTCCCTTCTCAGTTCTCATCTTCTTCTAATTTCCCACATTTGCTGCCATTACAGCTGCCTCATCTGCACTCAGTTTCATCCCATGTGCCTTCAGTTTTGCATTCTATTCCCTTATCATTTGCTGAAGTTCTTGCTCAGAGTCTGCCTGTAATGCCGTATCATCTGCATGCAGCATCTTTGTTGATCTGTCCCCTCCAACCTGTTTGCTAATATAGGCTATCACCAGTATGAATGGCAATGGACTTAGAACTAAACCCTGATGCCCACCCACTCTAACTTGGAACCCTTCTGTGAGACCAAACACTGTTTGTACTTGAGTAAGTGGATCCTTGTACATGGCTTGCACTAATTCTGTCAGTGTTTTTGGGACTTTGAACCACCACAGGACTGCCCAAATAAACTTTCTTGGGACCTTGTCATATGCTTTCTCCAAGTCTTGGAATGCCCAGCTAGACTCTTCCCTCATCTCTATCTTCTTGTTTCAACTACTCTGTGTATTTGTTTATCAGTCACCCTCTCCTGGACTTTCATGCAATGTGACAGGAGTTTGACACCCCTGTACTGCCCACAGTTGTGAATATCCCCTTTGTTCTTGAACACTACTACTAGAATGCTTATTCTCCAGTCATCTAGGCTACGTCTTTCTCCACACTGCTATTAGTACCCTCAGGAGCCATTTCTCCCGTATCTCAGCCAGCATCTTTGTCATATCTGCTGTGCTCCTACCTGAGCCTGCTGCTTTCCCTGACTTCATTTTCCTTAGTGCCTTTCTTACTTTTTCTAGGGTGGGCTCCTCCTCTACTCTCATTGTAGGCTCTGTCTGGGTCAGTTCAGCTTCTGTGAGATTTTCTTCATTTAGAAGCTGAAAAAATATTTTGAACTCTCTCTGCTTACTGCTTGCTGCTTCTTGCTGTGGGATGGATTTGAAATGTTCTTAAGACACTCAGTCTTGCTGGCTGGATTCTGCTAAAATTCAAAGCCTGGTTATATTTGCATTCACAGTCTGTTGCATACAGAAAATTGCATAATATACACTGATGAGAGAATATACTTTGCAGCATCAACTTTAGAGAGCAGTAACAAATAACTTTTTATAATAAACCAAACGGAAACACGTTGCAGCTTAAAAGTACTGTTCCAACTTTACTTCTCATATAGTACAGATGATGTGAGAGATATAACATTTACCTTAGGACTTGTGTCCCTACCATACCTCTAACATAGCTGGATTTATACAGCTCTTTATATACACTTTTTAGTCATGCATAAACATATTTTTGAGGAAACACATTGTTCTGTATTCTATTTTAGAGAATTGCTTATCCTGTAGAAACAATACTAAGCTTCCTTGTTTAACAATGTCTTGTAAGAGACCAGCTTTTCTGACAGTGGGAATATCCTGTAACAGTGTCCTGATGTCCATGTAGAAAAACATATTTTTGAGAAAACACATTGTCAGAGATCAGCTTTTCTGACAGTGTGAACATCCTGTAGTTTATTTGGATCTTTGTATAAAAAACATCTGTTCTTGTGCCATATCCTGTTTTTCATGCAGAAAAACATATTTCTGAGAAAACACATTGTCACGGTGTCATTGTCCATTCTTTAAAAGCAGATTTTGTATTTTTGCTCTTGCATACATCCTGTTTCTGAGTCTGTAAGGGAAATATGTCCATTCAGCAGATTCCTTTTCCAAGCCATGGTCATTTAGTATGACTGCTGATCACATATTACTAAACTCTGTTTCTGCATTTAAGCAAGCCTTTTCTTTCAGCATATTTACAACATAATTAATTTCAGACTAATATTAATAAAATCTAACAGAAGCTGCTGGAAGTACTCCTTCCATCTGCGTTTGATGCCCTGTGGACTGGTGAGCATGGTGTTGCTGGCATCCCTTATGAAGGGTGTCTGACTATCTTCATCTTTCTGTCTTTGCCATGCAACCTGATGCAGTTTCTTTGTGCCATTTACTGCCTCACTTTCCAGATGCTGGTAGAGTGCCTCTGATGCCTTGTTCTTTACAGTCTTAAACATCTTAGTTATAACTTACAGCATTAAACACGGTCTGCTTACTACTTATTTGTAGGAGCTCCTGAGTTCTAGTACCTTTCCAAGCAGCTCCAGTCATGATATCAGGGGATTGCTGGTTAAGATATTCTTTAAAACTGTGCTCATGACTTACATTTTCATACAGACTCTACTTTCCACTCATGACTTCCTGCACCCCTACCACTTGGCAGCTCAGATCATTATAGCAAGAAGTTGCTGGTCAGGTCAGTCTTTATAATCCTAGCTATAACTTACAGTGTCATACATGATCTGAGTCCTAGTTATTTGTAAAAATCCCTGACCTCCTACATTCCTGCCATGAAGCTCAGAACATTACATCAAGCGGTCGCTGGTCCTTGCAAGGGTTCAATGAGACAGCTCCAGGAGGCATTCACTTGCCTGCCTATCACCTTTCCTTTGGAATTTGCTACCTTTCTTGATTTGTACATGCAAGTCATGCTTTCATACCTGAATTCCCTTTTAAACATCATCTATTTCAGTATTTTTGCTCACCAGCAAAATAGGTGTTATAGAAATTTCAGTGTATGTTGCAGCATTTGCCAAATTTTAAACATAGTCTACTGAGATCTTAATTAACTGATTAATTAAATATTTAAAGATTGGTTCTTGAATCCTTTTCTCACTAGAACTCCATAGAAAATTAGCATTGCCCAGAATAATGTTGCCTGAAATCACACTTTAAACAGATGATATCTTTATAATTTAACTTTTGTGAAGCTTTTTCCATTTAGGCTATTTGTCACAAAGGTCTTTTCTTCATAATGTTCTCACCTTTTTAAAAGGTAATAACTACAAAAAAATCCCAAATACAATATTTGGAAGTGGACTCACCTGATTAGCAAGTTATTCAGTAAATAATTAAAATATTTTGGGTGTTCCTCTTATAAAAACAATATGTTATAATATCCCTTACTGCTACATGTATAACAGTATCTATATACAGGGTTTTGCATATATTAAAGAAGTTTACTAGTGATTGATATCACATACTTCCATTGATAAGAAGTTGTCATGTATTATTAAATTTTGACTTATTTGTGCTCTCAAGGATTTTGTATAATTTATTATATACACCACACTCATAAAATGGTGCCATCGGGTTAGATTTTATGTGATGCTGCTCAAACTTAATTTATAAGCAATGTTAAAATGTTTGCATTGTGTTCAAATATTTAATTGATTAAACACTTTTAAATGTAATTGATGGCTGGAGTTATGATTGATGTTAAATATCACACGAGGTACCTTTTAATATATTTATGTGTGGGTTTTGTGATTTTTTTTGAAGAAATATGATATAAAGAAGGGATGAATTTATTCAACCATCTATTAAATCTGCTGCTGTTTTTGTTTTCTGCGTGTTTTATTTGTGAGTTCCTATAATTTCTAACCTAACCTGAATCAGACATACTTTAAAGGGAATATGCACTGAGTTATATATTTGATGCTGAGACTTTTGAAATCCAAGCAAATGTGAACATAGTTTGATGTATTTTTCTAAACTTTTCTGACCTTTGAGATGCATGACATGGTTAAGCAACTAAAGAAAAACATTTTTTCCTTCAAATTATATATAGTGGTCATGACGCTCCTGCACTGGCCCAGTAATCAAGGAGCCTCAATCCCCACCACTGGCAACAGTGAGGGGCGTAAACAGTGAGAGGATGACAAGTACACACAAAGTAAAGTACAATTTCCCTTAAGAGCACAGAGATCACAGTCAGTCTGGGACTGGTTCCTCCCTCTTTCTCTAGATCCACAGTAAGACTCCCCACTGGCACAGCTATAGGGTAGGATCTCAGCCAAGTGGTCAAGCCAAAACCTCCAGCATTCTTTCTGTCCAACCAGTGCTTCGTGTCCCTGCCCAAGAAGCTGACACACACACTTTGAGATATAATTTATATACAAACACACCACACACTCCTGAGAAAAGCTGGCAAGGTTTACCAGCTATGCCCCCTACTGCCTAGACTAAAAGGTAGTTATCTTTATCAGCTACAATAAGGCCCTTACTAAGGGTGACCAATTCTACTGTGTAATGTTACTGTTATCCAAATGTTTTGTGCGACCAAGACAAAGCTATTTAGGAGTGGCCTATACAGTGTCACCAAATACATATGCAAGTACTCTAAGAGCTTAAATATCTCTAAACAAACCAGGCACAATTAAAATGTTTAAATATATTTAATAATAAATAATAAAAGAACAAGACAATACTCAATAACTTAGCACAATGACTACAGAGTTCAGAATCACAGGAAATATTTTAAAACAACATTGCAGGACAGTCTCACATAAATACAGAAAACATCTAAACTAATCTTTACTATATTCCTATCTATATCTAACCAAGATTACTGTACCCTGGTTACTTACTATTAGCAAAGCAAGAGCTGATGAGAGGATGTTTCCAGGTCCAAAATGCAAAATGCACAGTCTCTGAGAGAGTTCCCAAATTAATATTAAAACATCACTGCTGGGTCAGCTGGATGAACTCACTCTTTGTCACCTGCCTTCAGTTCCCAGGCTAACAGAAACCAACATCTCTGTGTCAAAAATTCGTATATCTCAGATGTGCAGCTGCTAGGAAGTAACAGAGCAGTAAAACAGTTTACAGTTGAAACCTAGAAATTATTTTTGTTTCAAGACAATATGAAAACTTCTAGCTCTAGACATTGCATCTGCTTGCTGCACTGAAACTAACTTTTTTATAGCACATTGTAAAACACTTAATTTTAACTTATTTTCTTAAAGTTTTGTAAGTTATCTCTGTATGTTCCAGCTTCTTCTATTAAAACATACATTTGCACAGGTATATAGTTTATACATGTTTCTGTTCTTTTCCAGTAGAGTACACTGTGGTTACATTCTTGAAGCTCAGTACATAACATACAATTCAACACACACGTCTGCACCAGTAGTTTATTATACACATAACATATAGTTCTCTTACATTTGTAAGACAAGCATAGGAATCATATTAATATTCACAAATGACATATGATTATTTACAAAATTCTAGATAGCTGGGCTGGCAGTGCCACAGAGGGTATCATTGCCATGACAAAAAATAGCTCTAGCATTTATGTAGGATTACTGAGTAAATATAATATTACCAAAGGTTGAGAACCGAACATAGTTCATTTCCTTTCTCTGCAATTTGTACATGACATCAAGTGACTTTCTCAAACTTGGTATGAATGCATATGCTAAATGATATTGTGATATTATGTGAATCAAAATACATAGGGCTCTTCTTTGAATCTATGTGTGTCTGTGTGTGTGTACTTGTGTACTATGTCTTTGTGTGTGCATATGCACAAGGATTTAAATATGTGCAGAAATCACATTTGAACATGATGTGTGTTCATTAGGTAAACTTTTCTGTTTACTATAGAGATTCACTTCATTCTCAGAGTTGTCTTTTTCTTTGTGGTTGGAGGATTGGTGAAAGGAGTTCGAGGCTTGGCATAAAGGTTCAGATATTTACTTCAGAAAGACAAGGCACAGGGCTTGCTTTTCACCCTTGCAAGGAAGATTGGCTAGGCTTAAAATGAGTCACAAGGGCAGTTAGCCTAGTACTTGCTTATGCATTTATGTTATCCAAACAGGTTGGCTGGCTCTAAATGTGTTATATGATGACTTTCTTATGTATTTTAATACATAACTTACTGCTAAATGTATCACTTGTCTGTTACTATATCCATCCAATGCTGCTGAAAAGCATCTTCAGGAAGAGCTCCTGCCATCCACAGAGTTTGCTAGGCATGTACAGGAGAAAGGTGGATTGCCAGGATCCTTTTCCATATCACACACACACTTTTTGTGCACATCTGAGTGAAAATTAGAGTCACCAATTCACCTACTTCATGTGTTTGGGAGTTGACAAGAAACCAGTATTCATAGAAAACCAACACAAATACAGGGAGGACATGCAGGTTGTAAAGATAATTTATCCCAGCTGAGAAATAAACAGAAGAGCATCTTACAGTGAAGTGGCAAGACTACTTATTATGTGGTATTCTGAATGAGTGCTATCGCTGCATAATGTATAAGGACGCAAGCTGAAAGTAAACTGCACCAAGCACTTCAGAGACTTAATTCTAACTATTCTTTTTTTTTCCATCTTAGATATACAGCTGTAAGTCAGTAACCAGAAAAAATAAGGGTCATACTTGGAATCAGTCTTGTGAATATTTCCCATTTAAAAAATAAATAATAGATAATATGTATGGCTTTGGTCTCCAATCTTCATTGCAGTGCATTTGCAGGGGAGCAAGTGACATTTAAAATTAAATATGAAGTTAAACATTTTTAAAAATGAGTGCAGTAGAAATGAAGGAATAACATGACCAAAATAATATGTCAGAACAAGTATGAGATCTCTTAACAATTTTATTTTATTTATTTACATTTGTTAACCGGGTAGTGTCCGACTGGGTCATGAAGCCTGTTTTCAGCAAACACCCAGGCAGAAAAGCTCCACACACAATAGTAATGACTAATAATAGTACTACAAAATAATGCTAAATTATACGTGTATATTCAGGTAAACCAGAGATAAAATTAGTCACAGATCACACTGTATACAGCATTGTAGAAAAAGAAACATATAATGAATTAAATTGATTGACAGAGAAACTTTACCTAGTGACATTAGTCATAGTACAATTACAAAGATACATTGTTGACAAAGTAGATATGATTCTAAATGGGCTTGAGCCAGAGTTAAAGTACCTTTGAGAGGGGGATAAAGTAAGTACTGGGAAGGTGGATGGCATCATCTTGCAAATATGAAGTGGATGGATCAGCATAAGCTGAAAATTCAGAAACTTATCACTTACTGTGTTATTTTTCTGATGTGTATTCTATTCATTAGACTTTAATTTCCTCTACTGGCTTAAAGACAAAAAAGATGTGATAATGCTGAACAGAAAGTGGAAATACAAATAAATAGCAAGAATGAAAATATATGTTTTTCAAAATTAATACACTTAAATTTAACAGCAATATTGGAAGTTTTACATCTGTAAATTGGGAAAAATAGCAATTACTCATGATGAAGTGTGGTTAAATGAAGAATTACCCATGGCAAGAGGGGCATACTAAGGCAGTAAAGCCCAAGTGGGCAAATGTACTGACATAACAATTTTTGTTTTATCAACTCCTAGTGTGCTATTACTATGGAACAAAAGGGATATTTAAAATGTATGTTTCTTTATTTGATATGAACTCTATTGTTTGATAAATGCTCAAAATGCTTAGTGTTTTTATTTATTTATTTATTTTATTTTATTTTACATTTGTTAACCAGGATGATCTGACTGGATTAATGCCCATTTTCAGCGGAGGCCCGGGGAGAAAAACTCCAAGGTACATGTACACAATACAATTGTCAGAACAATTGGTGTATGGCATATACACCCAGGTTATATTTACTCATAGGTTACAGAACAAAGTAATACAACACTACATAATGCCTCTGAGGCTTACATATCAATGCAAGTATGTATAAACAGGTAGTAACAGCATATTACCTTCAGGATTAAGAATACATTGAGTAGATTTAGTTATGGTTTTGACTGTTGTGATATTGAGAGGGGTGGCTGAAGATAGTATACTTATAGAGGAGAGGTGTGTGAGATGTACAGGCACTAGTCAGGGCTGGTACAGGGACATATCCAGTGTGATTTAAAGTAATATTTAATCTTGTTTTTGAATATGGTTAGTGAAGGTTCTAGGGTCAGGTCAGGTGGTAGTGAGTTCCATATCTTTCCTACAGAGTTAGCAAAGAGAGAGTCACCAGCAGCATGGTTGGATTTTACTGTCTGAACTAGGAGTTTGGTGGAGGATTAAATCTGGCAATATGGTTGTAACAAGATGATAATTTATTGAGATCAGTTTTGCTCAGGTAAGAGAAAAGAGGAAAGGCATAGAGAAGAGTAGATAGTAGATGGAAGCGGGTGATTGCAATTCTTGCAGATGGGTTAAGGAATGATTTGATCCTATAGAGAGAGCCAAGTTTTTTATTGATGGTTTTTATAGTTTGATTGATGTGCACTGTGAACCGGAGATTGTTATCAGTTGTGACACCCAAGAGTTTAGTTTGAGTTTCTGGGAAGATAATGGTTCTATTACTAGCTGTTATGCTGAAGAGTGTCGGGGTGGACCTACGTGTAGGGGAGAAAAGGACTAACTTAGTTTTGTTGGGATTTAGGATTAGACATTAGTTTAGTAGCCAGTTTTCAACCAAGTTGAAGGTGTTTTGGGTTATTGTGGTAAGATTTGTTGGGCTGGTGGCAGAACAAATCAAGGTGGAGTCATCTGCATATTGAATGCAGGCAGCCTCTGAAATGATTGAGCTAAGATCATTTATAAAGATGGAGAAGAGAAGAGGATCTAGTATTGAGCCCTGGGGGACTCCTAGCCTGATGGGGAGGCATAAGGATAGTTTACCCTGCCACAGGACAGCCTGCTGCCTGCCTTATAGGTAGTAATCAAACCACTGGAGTGCCTGATTGTCTAATGTGAAGGCCTTCAAGGTGTTCATTAGCATTTTGTGATTGACCATGTCAAAAGCCTTGGAGAGGTCTAGGAAGAGTGCAGAGGTAAGTTTGTTATTGTTACGGTTGTGGTTTGTAATGTTAGTAAAAGAGAGGAGGGCTGATGTAGTGCTGTGATTTGGTTTAAAGCCATGTTGAGAGTTGGACAGTAGTTTGTTCTGTGTGAGATATTTCATGAGTTGAATATGAACACACTTCTCCATAATTTTAGCTAATGGTGACAAAATAGCTATGGGCCTATAGTTAGACAGTTCGGTGGAACTGCCCCCTCATGAAGAGGTATGATGTGAGATTTTCCATATGGTGGGGATGGAGGCTTTTGATATGAATCGATTGATTAGAATTGAGATGGGGTATGCAATTGCATCTGCAGCTGGGAGGAGGTCAGCAGCCAGAGTGGTGGATCTTAGTTTCCTAAGTAGGGCCTTAATGAGTTCAGTGGACACTGATTGGAAGCTAAACAATGTATTGGTATAGGTATTAGCAGTATTTGGATTAGAGCCGGTGGGAGTGAGCTGGCTAGCCAAAAATTGGATAGTTTCAGTGAAGGAGTTAGCAATATCCTCTGGGGATTTTTGTTTGGTGGCAGAGGGGGTGGGGTGGGGTGGTGGTTTGGCCTTGGTGAAGGAGTGCATGTATTCCTGCCCAGAATTTATGTGGTTTATTTTTGTGTACTTGCTGTAGGATATGTTAATAATTCTTTTTATACATAGTTATAGATTTTTTGGCATCATTTCTTAGTTGTCTAAATTTAAGTTGGTCAACTAGGGTTTTGGTTGTGTGGTAGATGACCCATGCTTTATTCCTGAGTGTGATTTTGGATTTTATATCTTTAGTAAGCCAAGGTGCAACATTGACCTTGGTTCTAATAGTACGTGAGGGGCATGATAACAGAGTACAGCGAGGAATTTGGTGTTAAAGTAAGTGACAGCTTCATCTGGGGGGGGGGGTATTTTAGGGCTGACCAGTTACATACCTTTAGTTCATTGTTAAACCTACTGAGATCAAAGTTTTTGTTGCTTCTTATAAATTTATAGGTGGGTTGGTAGCAGAAGCTAACCTTACGTTTGAGTATATAGGTGAGACAATGATCACATAGATCATCAGGTAGAGTGCCTGATGTATAGAGATGTGGGGAGTTGTTGACTAGTATCCAGTCCAGGGTACTTTCTATATTTTGTGATTTACTTGACCTAGTGAGTGAGGAAATGGTTTGGGTAAACCCATGAAGGTTTACATGGGTTTTTGAGTTGGGTTTGTTGTAATACTGGCAGTATGTTCGGTGACATGAATATATTTGTCAGTATTTTCTATATTTCTAGTCCTCTTATATAGTTGTTAAGTGTGTCCTCAGTTACTAGTTTACCATTCAGCTTATATTTTAAGTTTAGGCTGTCTTGCATAGGGTCTATATCATATGAGCAAATCACAGAAATTGCGAGCGCTCATAATATCGAACATACCAGACCTCGAAGTGCTTTTCCTGAGATTGCGGTACAGTGAAGAATGGGATATTTGCCCTTTCCTCACTGTAGTGTGATCTCAGAGTTGGAATATATATTTAGTGGGGAGTGTGGAGGGCAAAGCGCCCCACAATAGAAAGTTCAAGGTCTGGTACGTTCGATATTATGAGCGTTTGCAATTTATGTGATTTGCTCATATGATATAGACCCCTTGCATATGGCCTAGAAAAGGAATAGTAATGGCCCCATTTGAATCTGCCAAACTACTGGGTTACCAGTTAAATTAACAATGTTCATGGGTTCATAGGTAGGTACTAAGCTATCGGCCCTAGGGCCTGTATAAGCCTAGCCATAAAGATTCTCTGTTTTTCGCCACCCCAAAATTGTTTTCCTGTGGCCCTGTCAAGCAGAGCCACAGTAGTGATATCCTGGGTGAATTTCCTATTTCCCATCCAGTCGTCAAGATTTTTCTTAAAGAGGGCTAATGAGGTGCTCTACTTAACATGAATGGGCAGTCTGTCCAGAGTATGGTGAGTCTCTGGGACAGGAACTTATCCCTCCAGCATGTTTTGTTTATTGTGGTGACAAGGTTTAGGTCCCTGGAGCGTGTGGCTCAGAGGGATAGGGATTTCTTTAAGTGTAGCATGTCCAACAGCTGTGGGTTTGACATGGCTTTATATGTTAGGCAGACATTGCCTCTGAGTACGCTATATGCGATGGAGCAGAGCTGGATTTTTTGAGATGGTCTGCATAGGGCATCTGTTTGAGGCTGGTGATCTTCTTTGTAAGGTATTTCTGTGGCCTTGCCAATTGTTGTAAATGTCTTGTGAGGTACATATCAAATGGGGCATTGTACTCTATAATACGTTTAATGAGGGATGAGTAGAGAGGATCAATGACCTCCTTTTTTTTGGATGAGAAACCTTTTGTGTTGAGGTGTAGGCCATGTGGTCTATCCTTTCAGATTTAAAAGTAAGGTGCTGTATATCAGCCATGGTAACTGCTTTATGGAATTTCAGCTGCCAGAGAATCTCAGTTGTGACCAATTTATCCTGCCTATAATATCTACATTTTTGAAAGAATGGCTTCATTGTGAATTTACAGTATTTCTTTTTTCCATATGGATTCTAGGGACATGAATGAACTAGACATAAATAATTTATGGGGAGGGGAGCTGACCGTCAAACCTCTGATCACCAAGACTGATGAGCATTTAAAGTAGCTACTAAGGCTGACTATGGGACAATATAGGAGTTTAGACTGAAAGCCAAAAGGATCATTGTCCCTGTTTGAAAGCAAGGTATTTTTTCCCCAAAGTAATAACGCATTACATGTAACAAGAAGTCATCCACTGACATGTTTCCTCTGGAGCTTTCAAGATAGCTTAAACACAAAGCGGTAAGTTTGGCTGTATGCTGCCTTTCATTTCAAATCTGCTGGCATCACAAAAAAGGAATGCAGAGATGCAGCCAGTCATCTATTTTATCAGATGAGTATCCAGGATAAATGTTGTGTTTTGTGACAGGAAGCTCATTTAGTATTCCAGTAATGGCAGTAGATGATGGTAAACTGATGTTTTATTTTACAGAGACTATGGCAGCTTTTTGTGTAATTCTTGGAAAAACATAGTGATAAAATACAAAGCTTTACCTGAGATGTTGATTTGTATTGATGACATTTCTATATGCTTTGGCTGGTAGGTCTTTCAGAAATGAGTTTTCTGAAAAATCTACCAAGTCAAACTGTCAGTCCTAAAATAAGCTGCCAAGAATGCATGTCAGTTTTATCATGCTGTTCCCTGAAATAAGTTTTCTAATGTATAATGTTTTTAAGAGTTTTTAAACTGCAGTGATACAATGATCTGTCACAAGGCTATAGCTAATGACAGCAGTTTTGTTCCCACCCCAGTCACAAATCTTTGCTGAAACTTCACAGCAAATCAACATTGGTCTTCTGCCCTGAGTAACAACAGTGCGTGCATTTCATATAATACATTTTGTCAAGATCTGTTTTATGGACATTATTTATGTCTGAAATGATGTTTATAGTCTCTACATAATTTTATCTGCTATTAATAATGATACATTTAATGTTACATTTTACTGCTTAATGGCATCTTGAACTTAAAAACTACTTCAAATAAAGGTTCACGTGTTTATGCCTAGACAATTTATGCAAAGATTTGCCTCTTGTTAAATATTAGCTGAATACCATTTAACTAAAATGCTTACTTTATATTCTGTATAGTACTTAATTTTTTTCCCTTAAAGCATAATCTGAATATGGGTAAGATACTCATAATATTAATGTTGACATCCTGCATTGTTTTATAGTGTACACATATACTGATGTGTGATCATTAGTGAATGTGTATGTGTGTGTGTGTGTGTGTGTGTGTGTGTGTGTGTGTGTGTGTGTGTGTGTGTGTGTGTGTGTGTGTGTGTGTGTGTGTGTGTGTGTGTGTGTGTGTGGGAACATATGTTTCTACGGATCTCCTTCGAAATCTCAACGCCTATATGATCGACGGTCATATACCTGAGATGAAAATAGTAAAACCTGAAAAACCTGAACGTCAACTTTTTCCCATAGTAACTAAACATTTGCTCAATATGCCCTTTTCGTCACTGTAGTGCTATCCTGGAGTTGGTATATATAGTTAGGGGGGTGGGGGGGCATAGCCCCCACATATGTGGGTTTTATTTACTTTGGTATGAGTTCCATTTACGTTTGGGTAAGTGTTTACTTACTGGGGAAAAATTTGATGTTCAAGTTTTTCAAGTTTTGCGATTTTCATCTCACTTATATGACCATTGATCATATGGGCATCAGGATTTCAAAGTAGATCCTTATATATATGCATATGTTCATGCATATATGAACGCATACATATATGTACACATACACACTCACACACACTCACATACTCACACACACACACACACACACACACACACACACACACACACACACACACACACACATGCACATATACTATGTAAACTTATATAACTACACACATATACTGGTCCGGATTAAAAAAAAAAGTTGGGCCAGTGCAGTACACTGAAGGATTTCAACAGTACAACAGTGGTGGATGCAGTTCTATAACATACACTAACAAGACCAAGTAATTATGTAGTCTGTGTTGGATAATTTTGGACTAAACACAATGCATCTTAAATGTGAAAAAGTACTTCACCAACAACTTTCTAAAAGCACTCTGTGGTTGCCATATGTGCTTTATCTTAATGCCAATATATTCCACAAAGTCATAGAAAACCCTGTGGAATCCACAAAACTTATTCACAAAAAATATGCAATTGGCATTTAATGCACTGCAGCAGGCTGTGGTGCAAGCCATACTAGAGGACAAGTTGCAAATGTGTCCCAGAAGGCAGCCATGTAGATGCTGAGCCAGGCTACAGTTATGCCAGTTGTCTGACCTGGAAATTATAGATAGAAACAGATTAGACAGAGCATTAGTATGTATAGGATGTGTGTACCCCACATGTATGCTCATAGTCTGCTGAGTAACCCAATATCAACAGTATTTGTGGTTTAAATACCTAAGTGCATGCATGATCTGGCCAATCCTGGCTCCGGACAGATAGCTCACTGTAAAATTCTCCTTGGTTAACCTGGAACAGGGACATCAGTATGTCTTACAACATAATCCCCAATAACTAGAATGTTGGACTTGTTGGATTTTCATAGTTATGCGTTTGTGTGAAGTGCTGTCTTTTTTGCTTGCGTGTGAGGCCACTGAGATATGCTTTTAGGAGGTTTTGAAGGTTTGTGTAGATCACAAGTGAGTACCCCTGCATATGTGGGTCTATGTATTTGTTCCTTAGTTTCCTGGTAGAGAATGCTTTGGGTGTAACGCTGACAACCTGGTTTGCATTTTTTTGTATGTGGATGTGAGAGCTTTGCCTCCAATGGCATTGTGTATATACATCTCTCACCCCCTGTGTTTGTCTGTTCTAAAATTAAATTGGTGTCAATGAACATGAGGCAGTTACTACACTGACTCAGGATGCCCATATCCACCAGGCTAGAAACAGAGATGACAGGGAAGTGCCTATCCATTATGCCAGATCCTTAGTGAATGGGAAGGAGTAGGGGAGAGTCACTTAAAGGTCAAAGTGAGAGTATTTAGTAGTATACTATACGATGAACTACACTGGTGTTGCCCTATGCACAAAATGGCAGCTCTTCAAGCAGCTATGAACAGGAGGAGACTATGGAAAGTGTTTCCTATAGAGGATTTTAAACTGGAGAGGTTTGCTTATATACAAGACATGTGTTCCCAAATACAGAGATACAAGCAGGATGAAATACTTTCAGACAGTTAAGCTCTCAGGCTAATCAGATAAACAACAAGCCTTCCACCAGCAGTTCCTAAACTTATATGGGTTAAATTAGCCCTCTGCTTCCACCAAAGAGCAAAATAAAACCCTCTTAATGTAAAACAAACTAGTTTTGAGGTCTACAACAAAAGGCAGAACTCAACTACTCATCCATAAACTGTAAGAATTATACTTATACAAGTAGGAGAACTTCTACAAATACAGAAAACTTTGCAAGACTTAGAAATATTTTGGCAAACTCAAAACAGCTTTTGTAGTGTCAGAGAAACATACGAAATATCACAGTAATGTTAAAACAACCTAAGAGCAGTACAGTAACAAATGGATGGCATTTCTTTAACAAGTGCAGGCTGAAAAATAGTGATAAATTCAACAAAATCAATAAATGCAACAGATAACTGTTAAATAGTATTGAGATAGTCAGAAGAAATGCAAAAAAAAAATGCTTATAGCCGCATTGTAGGTCCACAGATGGCCGGCTAATATCTACCTGAAATCAGCTGGACGTATAAGTGAATTTAAGTACACTTTTATCTGCTCTTTTGCATATGTACTGTATTTAATTTATTTGTGTTTTTCACTGAATATTAACTCAACTGAAGTTGTGGCTGTCTCTTTACAGAGTACTTTTTAGAATTTCTGTGTAGCCATTGATAGCAGTGGAGGGGTAGTTTCAGCTCATCACTGACATTCTGGGCTGGATTCACGATGGCTTGCACGGAGTCTAACAGTAGAGTAAGACTCCATGCAGCCATCATGTCCGACGAGCGATCCAGGAACAGCCTGTAGGGGCATGTAAGAGAGCTCCTAATACGTCTCTTACACGGACAGGGCTGGGATATGCAAATTACCTCACTTGCAGCCGAAAGGCATGCAAATGAGGTAAATCTGCGATCCAGGAAGCACAAACCTGTCCGAGTAGGAGCCGTGTTAGTTGCAGAAATGTACTCAGTTGACAACTGAGTACTGTTCTGCAAATAGCCTTGTCAGCTCCAAATAAAGGTTGCATGTGGTTGAGGAAGTATGCCAATGGCCAACTATATGGCCATTGGAAATGTTCCCAGATGCAAAATTAAAATAAAAATACTTTTTTTTTGTCTGCGATTTCCGATGTTTAAGCGTAGCGCAGCGCCACGCAAACGGGCTGCACCACAAAAACCAGAAAAATAAAAAACCCACAAACATGGAATTTAGGAAAATTGTTAAATTACAATGTAAGGGAATAGCAGGCTGAAGACAACATGGCCACCAAGTAAAGGTTGCTAAGGGGAGAAGCCCAGTCTAAGACATGTAACCAAGCATTAGTAGGCAATCCTATGTAAATGAGTGTTAGGATAGTGAATCGCACTTTTACATAGCAAATAAGCACAGTCAGTGGAGTGTAGGAATAGGATATGGGGAGTAACAGAGTAGGAGATAGGTGACATCACAAGGGGGGTATGTATGAAAGTAGTGAAGCTCATTGGAGCAGAGTGTCATGTGTTAGCTGTCAGTAAGACATAATGGAAAGAGGTGTGTCAACAGGTAGGCCAGGGAAAGCCAAGAAATGGAAGGTGTATACTGTGGATAACACCAAAGTTTCTTGCTAAGCGGGTATGCGCGCGTGTGCATGCCCATAAACCCGAGTAAGACAGATTGTGCGCGTGGAAGTGTGAGTGCGCGCGTTTAACCCGGAGTAAGCATGTATGGGGCTGTTTAAATACCTGTAAGTGCGTATGCACTGGTGTGCGTGCGTTTTCACCCAAATAAGCAAGTTTTAGTCCGTCTAAGCATGTGTGCGCGTGTGTGAGCTGGTGTGCGCGTGTTTGCACTTATGTGCGCAGTGCTGCCCCCGAGGAAACAGAAATGAAAAAGGAAGCACAGCAAATAGTAGGAAGCTACCAGGGAGTACTAGCAGAGCTAGCAGGTGAAAACAATCAGAATCAGGCAATTACACAAGGAGAACACTAGCCCCAGCCCAGCACTTAAAACTCTGCAAACAACAGTGCAGTGTGTTTCTCTCAAGAGACACTGCAACACTGGTGTAAGCTACTAGAAGTGAAAACTGAAAAAGCTTCACTCAGACAAAAAATGCTAGGGGCTGCCATTGCTGTTATAAGGCAACATATGCAACATGCTGAGGATGGTGACAATGCAAATGCTGCCAGACAACCCACAGTGAGGAGACGGAGAAGAGTGTACAGGCCCAGGGTCACCTACCAGGGGGTTACATGAGCTGGAGATAGTGGAGCGCTATAGAGTGGACAGAGACCTCCTGCAGCAAAACGTTGAGCTGTGCAGGCCATGCCTCACACACAGAACCAACAGAGGGGAACCCATCCCAGTGGAAACCAAGGTATGTGTTGGCCTAAGAATACTAGCAACAGGTACCTTCCAGAGACCAACTGGTGATATGATGGGGATATCACAGGCATCAGCATCCAGGGTACTGCACCAGTTCCTGGATGCCATGTCAGCACATGTCAGTGATCATGTATATTTCCCCAATTCTGTGAGGTATTGGCCAGCAATATGCGTCTCTTCCAGCAAATAGCAGAATACCCTGAGGTAGTGGGTGCAATAGACTGCACGCATATATGCATCAAAGCACCAGCCGGTGAGCGGGGTAGGGCTTACATTAACCACAAGGGCTTCCCCTCCATCAACTGCCAGGTTGTGTGTGATGCCCAGGGCATAATAATGAATGTGTGTGCTGGCTGCCCTGGAAGCTACCATGATTCCCATATCTGGCATCTGACGCAGCTGTACCAGACATTTGCCAATGGGGACATCCCACATGGTCACCTAGTGGGGGATGCTGGCTATGCACTGGAGCCGTGGCTGATGACACCCATCAAAAATGCACACACACCTGAACAGGAACGCCATAATGATGCACATGCACAAACACGAACTGTAATCGAGCATGTGTTTGGGCTGCTCAAATCACGGTTCCGGTGCTTGGACATATTTGGTGAAGCCTTGCAATACTCACCAACTACATGTACCCAAATTGTCATGGTATGTGCTATGCTACATAATATGATTCTGTGAAAACAGCTGCAGCTGGACCAGCATAGGCATGAGCCAAACAGCCCCCCACCATTGCCAAGGCCATCACAGGCAGAGCGTGACTCAGAGGAGGAACAACCTGAGCCTGCCTCAGTAGGCAGAAGGAGGCATGCCCAGTATGCCTTGGCCTTGGCAAAGAGGCAACACATAGCACATACACTGGCTCAGTAGGAACGCTGGAAATTATACCTCTCTCTGACTCCCACATATAGTAAAAGGGATGCCTAAGTTGACACAACCTGCTTTCAAACATGTACAGGGAGTGTAGTATGTGCATCCGACATAGGCAGCCCTGCAGCACCACCTGAGGCATGATTGCCATGTGTTAAGCAATGCAAGGTAGTGCTAAACAGCATTTACCACCATGTAGTATATGCAAACTTGATGACTTTGAGTATCATCCTACCCTCACCAAGCATGATGCCACAATATGAAGACAAGATGATCAATTACAACAATTGGCTTAAGTATTGGTGTCAGTCAAAGGGGATCCAATGCCTGTCAGCCTGGGATGACATGTTCGACAAGACATGATGCTTCGCTAGGGACGGCTTTCACCTGTCAACCCTGGCCTTTCCTCCATAGGTATCACAAGGGATAAGAAACTAGAAGTAATGCTACTCAATGCCAGAAGTCTAAACCACAAGATGCATGCACTCCAAACTCTTCTCAGCATGGAGAATGTTGATATCTGTGCAGTAACAGAAACATGGTTCAAGGCTCCCAAGAGCACCCTAGCACTAACAGGTTACACCTCATACCATGCCAAGGCCATCACAGGAAGAGCGTGACTCAGAGGAGGAACAACCTGAGCCTCCACCAGTAGGCAGAAGGAGGCTTGCCCAGTATGCCTTGGCCTTGGCAAAGAGGCAACACATAGCACATACACTGGCTCAGTAGGAACCCTGGAAATGATACCACTCTCTGACTCCCACATATAGTAAAAGGGATGCCTAAGTTGACACAGCCTGCTTTCAAACATGTACAGGGAGTGTAGTATGTGCATCCGACATAGGCAGCCCTGCAGCAGCACCTGAGGCATGATTGCCATGTTTAAGCAATGTAAGGTAGTGCTAAACAGCATTTACCACCATGTAGTATATGCAAACTTGATGACTTTGAGTATCATCCTACCCTCACCAAGCATGATGCCACAATATGAAGACAAGATGATCAATTACAACAATTGGCTTAAGTATTGGTGTCAGTCAAAGGGGATCCAATGCCTGTCAGCCTGGGATGACATGCTCGACAAGACATGATGCTTCGCTAGGGGCGGCTTTCACCTGTCACCCCTGGCCTTTCCTCCATAGGTATCACAAGGGATAAGAAACTAGAAGTAATGCTACTCAACGCCAGAAGTCTAAACCGCAAGATGCACACACTCCAAACTCTCCTCAGCATGGAGAATGTTGATATCTGTGCAGTAACAGAAACATGGTTCAAGGCTCCCAAGAGCACCCTAGCACTAACAGGTTACACCTCATACCATGCCAAGGCCATCACAGGAAGAGTGTGACTCAGAGGAGGAACAACCTAAGCCTGCCCCAGTAGGCAGAAGGAGGTGTGCCCAGTATGCCTTGGCCTTGGCAAAGAGGCAACACATAGCACATACACTGGCTCAGTAGGAACCCTGGAAATGATACCACTCTCTGACTCCCACATATAGTAAAAGGGATGCCTAAGTTGACACAGCCTGCTTTCAAACATGTACAGGGAGTGTAGTATGTGCATCCGACATAGGCAGCCCTGCAGCACCACCTGAGGCATGATTGCCATGTTTAAGCAATGTAAGGTAGTGCTAAACAGCATTTACCACCATGTAGTATATGCAAACTTGATGACTTTGAGTATCATCCTACCCTCACCAAGCATGATGCCACAATATGAAGACAAGATGATCAATTACAACAATTGGCTTAAGTATTGGTGTCAGTCAAAGGGGATCCAATGCCTGTCAGCCTGGGATGACATGCTCGACAAGACATGATGCTTCACTAGGGACGGCTTTCACCTGTCACCCCTGGCCTTTCCTCCATAGGTATCACAAGGGATAAGAAACTAGAAGTAATGCTACTCAACGCCAGAAGTCTAAACCACAAGATGCATACACTCCAAACTCTTCTCAGCATGGAGAATGTTGATATCTGTGCAGTAACAGAAACCTGGTTCAAGGCTCCCAAGAGCACCCTAGCACTAACAGGTTACACCTCATACCATGCTTTACAGCCCCAAAACATGGAACAAACTACAAAAGGAGGGTGAGTATCAATATTTGTTAAAGATACCCACACCCCCAGGTTGGTGGCACAGCATGAAGCATCAGAGACTATCCATGTGCAACTAACAGTGGGTAAAACTGCCTTCCAGTTCATAGCCTGCTACAGACCACCCTCCTAAACCCAGAAACCACACTTGGCCGACTGGAGAACACATGAAAATGTGAAGGTCTCCCCAAACACCATTATATTGGGTGACTTCAACTATGCCCAAGACCAGAAGTGTATCCCTCACTGGTAAGATCAGACCATAGGAGTAATCTCACTGGATATTCACATCCCAACCCCAGGCCATGCCCAGAAAACCACAGTGAAAAACTTTTCTCTAAAGCAAATTTCACACTCCTCAAAACTGAAGTGGAATCCTTTACAGCCCCTGCGCCTGTGGAAAATACGGCCCAGACCTCAGAACCCTTTATAAACGCATTCTAGGAACATCTTGAGGAATGCATGGATCATGCAATCCCAAATAAAACCAAGACTCAATCCTCCAAAGGCAGGCATCCTGTCTGGTGGACCCCAGCCATAAACAAACCATACAATACAAGGAGGAAGCTACTATATGATAGAGCAAAATCCCAAAAAGGGAAGGCATCTCCGGTCAGTATTATTAAAAAACTATGGCCACACATAAAATCATCTAAGGCCAGCTTTGAGATAAAAATTGTACAGGACACTAAGGATAATCACAAGGCTTTCTTTAGTTATGGTAGGAACCTGGGTGGGAATTCCCAGATATGCCCAGAATTAGTCCAAAATGACAAAAAATACACCAAACCCACAGATATTGCCAACATCCAAGCTAACAGGTTCAGTGCAAACTTCTCCCCCCCCCATCCCCACCAAAAGGGCAAATATCTATCCCAGCAGAGTGCTGGCCCCCTGACATCTGAGATGCTCAGGTAACAGCCAGCCTCTCCAAAGCAAAACACACAGCATCAATGGGACCAGATGGTGTTCTGGGCTGTGTCCAACATGAACCCCAAGAAGAATTGAACACAAACATAAAAACACTGTTCAATCTCAGCCTTACCACAGGATATGTACCCAAAGAGCAGTGTACAGCAACAGTGGTCCCTCTCCACAAAGGTGGTGCCTCAATGGATACTGCAAACTATCGCCCCAGAAGTCTGACTAGCTTGGTCTGCAAAGCTATGGAAAGGATCATCATGGACCTCAGAAATAAAGATATTGGGGACCTACAGACACTGGATCCTACCTTGTTTGGCTTTGTTAAGGGCAGATCCTGCCTCTTAAACCTGGTTGAGTCATTTGAAACAGTCACCAAGGCCATTGACAAGGGGAAGGTGGTCCACACAGCCTACCTGGACCTCGCAAAAGCCTTCCATACAATACCACACTTGGTCATTATAGATAAGCTCACCAGCTTCAGTATAAACCCCTATGTCACTAGATGGGTTGCAAACTGGCTCAAGGACAGAACCCACATGGTCAGAAATGCTGGAGCCATGCCAGACTCCAAACCAGCTACAAGTGGCATCCCAGAAGGCTCAGTCCTGGGACCTCCCTTGTTTGGTATATATTTCTCGGAGGTACAGGACAACACAGATGGACTGTGGCTGAACAAGTTTGCAGATGACTGCAAACTGTGTGCCATAATCGACCCACCAGCTGACACAAGCATCCTACAAAAGGGCCTCATAGAAACAGACAACTGGTGCCAGAGCCATGTCCTCAAGCTAAATGCAAAAAAGTGTATAGTCATCCCCTTTGCAAAAACTAAGTGCCCACAAATTACCACATAGGTGGTAACCCATTAAGTACTTTAAAAGAGACAAGGGACCTGGGGACCTAAGTTGATAGCAATCTCTCATTCGACAACCACGTGGCCAAAGTGGTTAGAAAAACATTTCATATAGCCCACCTAATCATGAAAGTATTCACATCTAGATCAGGGGAGGTCATCGTGCCTCTTGACTTATCCCGCATCAGGCCCATAATTGAGTACAATGCCCCTTGTAGGATGTACCTTACCAGACACCTGCAGCAACTGGAAAAACCCCAAAAGTACCTCATGAGGAAGATCAAAGGGCTCAAACAGATGCCATTTGCTGCCCAGTTAAAGAAACTGCAGCTCCACTCAGTAGCATACCACCTGCCCAGAGGCGATCTGTGCCTGATGTATAAAGCCATGTCCAACATGGAATCAGTGGATATGCTGCACCTCGGTAAATCCAAATCCCATCAAGCTACATGCTCAAGAGACCTGAACCTCAGGACTGAAATAAATAGGACATGCTGGAGTGACAGATTCATAACCCAGAGGCTCCCTCCACTCTTGAGTAAACTCCCACTCCAGGTTAGCCTGAGTCCCTCATTGACTCACTTCAAGAGGAATCTTGATGAGTGGATGGGAGATTGTAGGTTTACTCTGGGTATCACTTCTATGTCACTGTTAGACAGAGGCACAGTATACTAACCTTGAAAAATATCATGGCAAACTCCAGGTAAAATGTATGTTGAAAGCCAAACACACTCTGGCTAGGATTATAAATGCCCTAGGGCAGATAGCCTGGTATGAACCTATGAACCTATGAACATAACCACACACACCAACTAGTACAACTGTGGTCAATGTGGAGTAATGTTTGGCAATGTCCACCCAAGTTGGTGAATACACAGCAATGTTGGATAAGCCTGGTTTAAGTAGGCCATAGCTGAACAAAATGCAACATGCTCATATTTGCCCAACTGGCCCTTAACCAGTCTGGTCTGCTCAGTATGAATATTTAAAGCAGTGATGGGACTCAAACCCAGGATACTGCACCATAGTAAAAGTACTGAACCAGTACACCATAACAGTATTGCAGTGTTCAGCCAGTATGAAAGAATGTTGACAAGTCTTTGCAAACTATCCCATGGAAACCCTACAGGCACAGCATAATCCCTGTTGAGTTATGACACAAAGGAGTCTGGCAGTAAGAACACAACATGACTTCCAACACACACAGTATAAATGTCAATATTGGTCATGTTCACACACAACCACAAATGTAGTGGACTTCAGATCACAACATATGGAAAGGTCACACTGGCATGCTCACACACTTGGATAAATGAGACATATGTCAGGCAACAAAGCATGGAAAGCCTGAACTGGGCATGCTCACACACTCAGGCCATGTCCGAGTATAGCAGTCGGCCACACATATCTGGCAGTTGTATGTGTTAAGCCAGGAACCTCCCATGATTCAGCAATCCACCCTGTGCACACAGTTAAGTGACAACAGATACATATATTAATATACTGGAACCCTGTCATGATGAAACATGTTCCGCAGATACACAAGTTGTTCATAGAAACTGGGAAAGCTACGGCAATAAACACCTGCAAACAATATCAGCAACAAATATTGTGCATCCCGAACATAAACATAGGTGCAGAGGTCGATACTAGGCTGTCTGTCCTAGGGAATTCATAAGCCTAGCCAGAATGTATTTGGCGTCCACCTCCCCAGTAGAGTAGCCTACTGTGCCTCTGTAAAGTAGGTCACAGAAGGCACCCTTTAAGGCTAGTTTGCTGTGCCTCTGTCAAGCAGGGACACAGTGGACATCCCAGGGGTGAATTTGCAATTTCCCATCCATGCGGCTGGATTTTGCTGGAAGAGGGTTGGCAAGGGGCTATGTCTAACTTTAATTGGGATTCAATTCCAGAGTGAGGGGAGCCTCTGGGTAATGAATCTGTCCCTGCAGCATGTCCTGTTTAGTTTTGTGCTGAGGTTTAAGTCCCTGGAGTGTGTAGCTCTAAGGGTCTTGGATGTTATGAGGTGGAGCATGTCCATTACTTCTGGGTTTGACATGGCTGTGTACGGCAGGCATAGATTGCCTCTGAGTAGGCATTAAGCAACTGAGTAGAGCTGGAGATCCTTTAGTTGAGCTGCATAGTACATTTGTGTGTAGCCCATGATCCTCTTGGGGAGGTACTGTTGTGGTCTCTGTAGTTGCTGCAGGTGTTGGGTAAGGTACACCCCAAAAGGGGCATTGTACTCAAACATGGGCCTGATGAGTGACTAGTAGAGGGCCACAATGACCTCCCATGACCTACATGCAAACCCCCATGTGATAAGGAGGGTTATATAAAGGTCTTTGCAATGACTCTGTCAATGTGATTAGCAAAGGAGAGGTTACAGTCTATGTTGGTCCCCAAATCTGTAAATACGTCTTCTGTACTTAATGGATTACCACTTATGTGGTAATTTGTGTGCACCTTGTGTTCCCCAAAGGGGATGACTATGCATGTCTTAGCATTTAGCACGAGGCCATGGCTCTGGCAACAAGCATCCATCTCTGTGAGACCCTTATGGAGAAAGCATGTGTCAGCTGCAGTGTCGCTTATGGCCCCCAGTTAGCAGTCATTTGTGAAGTTTGTTAGACATAATCCCCTCGTGTTAGTCTGAACCTCAGAGAAGTACATGCCAAACAAGACAGGTCCCAGAACTGAGCCCAGTGGGACACCAGTTGTAACTGGTCTGGAATTGGATATGGCACCTGCAATTCTGACCATGTGGGTTCCATCCCTGAGGCAGATAGCAACACATCTAGTGATATAGGGGTTGATATTTAAGCTGGTAAGCATATGTATGATGCCTGAGTGGGGTATTGTGTTGCAGGCTTCTGCAAGGTACAGGTAGACTGTGTGAACTACCTTGCCCTCATCCATGGCTTCAGTAACTGTTTCAAAGATATGAACTATGTGTAAGAGGCAAGATCTGCCCTTAACAAAGCCAAATTGTGTATGATCCACTGTCTGGAGGCTCACAATGTTTTTGATTATGACTTCCATGATAATACACTCCATAGCTTTTTCTACCACACTAGTGAGGCTTATGGGGTGATAGTTCCTGTGGTCCATTGTGGCACCACCTTTGTGGAGTGGGACCACTGTATCTGTATGCCATTCTGAGGGCACATATCCTGTAGTAAGGCTATGTTGGAACAGTGACTTAATGCGAGTGTTCAGTTCTACTCAGAGCTCGTGTAGAACACAGCCTGGGACACCGTCCCAGCATACATATGCTGTGTTATTTGCTGTGGAGAGGGCACCTTTCACCTGTGCATCTATGATGTCAGGGAGGTTACATTCATTTGGGATGGGCATCTGTACCTTTGGGTGGTAAGGCGGGGGACGTTTGTGCAGACTCTGTCTGCCAGGGTGTTGGCTATGTCTGTAGGTTTGGCATATTTTGTGCTATTATGCAACAATTCAGAGCATATATGGGGGTTTCCACACATATTCCTAACTTAACTAAAGAAGGCCTTGTGATTATCTGTAGTGTCTGGTCAAGTTCACTGTCAAAACTTGCAAGTGATGATCATATGAGGGATTGAAGTGTCTTGCCAATACTGTTCAGAGATGTCCTTCCTCTGTGCGATATTGCTCTGTTATGTAGTAGCTTCCTCCTTCTGTTGTACAGCTTATATATGGCCGGGGTCAACCAGACAGGTCTCCTGTTTTGGAGGAGTCTTGGTTTTTTTGGGGATAGCATGAGCAATGCATACCTGCAGGTGCTCATAGAATGCATTTGTAAAGGATTCTGCAGATTGGGCTGTATTATCCTCCAGCACGGGGCCTTTGAAGTAGTTCTCCCCAGTCTTCACAAGTGCAAAGTCTGCTTTTGAGAAATTCTTTACAGTGGTTTCCTTGGCTGGGGGGGGGTGGGATATGATGTCCAGGGAAAGTTGTTTATGGTCTGATCTTAACAATGAGGGGTCTACCTCTGGTGTGGAACATAGAGTCCCCATGTTGGTGATGATCAGGTCCAATATGTATTCCCCCTTGTGGCTGTGGTGACTGGTTGTGCCATAGCACATAGATTCACAAATTGTAGTGGCTGTAGGGTGATGTTGTTGAGGCCTGAGTAGTATCCCCAGTCAATATTCGTGTACCTGAAGTCAACCACTAGAATAGTGTGTGTGAAGACCTTCATATCCTACACTGTTCCCAGGAAAGCCGAGTGCAGTTCCTGGGTATGGGGGGTGGTCTGAACTACACACCAAACCAAAAGGCAGTTTTGCACAATGATAGTTGTATATGTATGGCCTGTCATGCTTAGTGCAGTGGTACCAATCCAGAGGTGGGTGTATCTGTGATGTATATGGATACACCCCCCTAGTTGTGTTGTGTGTTACAAGTCCTGTGGTCACGAAGCATGGTATAAAACATAACCTGGCAGTGCCAGTGTGCATATGTGACCCTGAACTAGGCGTCTGTTAATGCACAGATATTGTTATCCCCCATACTGAGGGATAGTAAAAGATGTACATTCCTCTTTGGAAAGACTGATGATGTCAGCACCCTATAAATACAGCAGGAGAAGGAAAAGCATGCAGTAATGCGAATAGCGCGCTCTGCTAGTGTGTCTCTTTCAAGTATCATAACATAGTTAGGTAAGGGTTTGAATCCTATGAATGCCACGTGTGTGTTTGTCACACAGTTTGTCAATGTGTTGTGTGTTTTGCTTTTATTATTGTATGACATATTATCATAACAGTAATTTCAATGCACACATCAGGTATGTGTGTGCCACATACAGATATGTACCTGTGACCTCTAATAGTTCCTATGTGTGAAGCCTGCCTCATATGAATACAGTTGTTAGCGGAGGGGTGTATGTATGCAATTCGCTTTGAAAGGAATGGGCTTTTTGAAGACTGGGATAACACACTAAAAGATGTGCATTCCTCTTTGGAAAGACTGATGATGTCAGCACCATATAAATGCAGCAGGAGAAGGGAAATCATCCAGTAATGGGAATAGCGCACTGTGCTAGTGTGTCTCTCTCAAGTATCATAACATAGCTAGATAGGGGTTTGAATCCTACAAATGCCATGTGTGTGTTTGTCACACAGTTTGTCAATGTGTTGTGCATTTTGCTTTTATTATTGTATGACATATTATCATAACAGTAATTTCAATGCACACATCAGGTATGTGTGTGCCACATACAGATATGCACCTGTGACCTCTAATAGTTCCTATATATGAACCCTGCCTCATATGAATACAGTTGTTACCTTTGCCAGCATGTGCCGCAGCTTCCCAGACCTTAGGCCATACATGTATGTTGGTGACAATGCAGGCTACTGCAGTGATCTGTGTCCTAAGCCAACTATGTGACACACACCCATGAAAGCTTTGATAGATTAATGTGGGTGAGGGTTCATGTCTGGAGTATATGTCAGACATGTTAAAACACAGCCAAGTCTGTGAGTGATGGACATCCAGTGTAGGTGTATGGCAACTGTTGCCGATATGCATACAGACACCTTCTTGCTTAGGTGATACACCGAGGGACTGCAGAATACCTTTGGAAATGTAAATATCACAGGATAGACAAGATAACACTTGTCCACATGTACACACCATTACCCGTTCTACATGATGGGTGCTACCACTTACATGGTACTGTTGGAATACTATGTTAAGTACATGCCAATGACAATGCTATAGTTGCATTACAGCAATACAGCATGGCTTGGACAACAGGTATCTATCTGTATGATACCCTTGTGGTGGTTAGGTGTGTCATGTGTAGAATGCATTGTAGGCCACTGTATGCATTTGCAGTCGTGGATGGACATATCCGTAGTGTGTTGGCATGTACCTGAGACTGCTATATGCCAAAGAGTATTGTTCCCAGGGATGTGTGGGGCTCAGTAAGAATGGCTACTGGTATAGTGTAGTACTTCAGGGATATCACTGACACCGGGTTTCCTACATCTGTGTATCAGTTGAGGAGACACCATGTAATGACCACTGAATGTCAGGCTATGTAGGTTGTGTATACCACCAGAATGCAGACCATTGACATTTGGAAACCGTATCACCCACAGCATACTGTCAAACCATGTCATACATACATGTGACCCCAGGTGAAACATATGTGTAGTACAACGCAAAGTGCCCACCAATAAGAACTACAATGTATGAATACAGTGTCACATGGTGCATGTCACCCTTCCCATGTGTGCACTAAGCATCTACATGCAGAGAATGCAACTCCACCTTGTTCACAAATGTACACCTGCAACTCTGTGCTGCAAACAGCACACATGTACTGTCCACTCCCCAACACATGCAGGCACAGGTACACACAACAGCCATGTGGCACATGTGCAGACAGTATACTTTGGGAATTAACACTGGTGTATACAAAACTACAATGACAATCATAGAATTAATGCATCATGCATGCTTGGATATACCCACAACGATATAATTACACTGTACTGTTAACAACATGATAATATTACTACACTGCTATGTAGTCACCCTGTGCATCAGCACCATGCTATCCTGTTCCTGCATCAATGTTACAGATGGCAGGAGGTGGCACAGTTTCATCATATGCACAGGGTGCGTACTTGGTTTGCCAGAGTCTGCCACTGACACATCCAATCGACATGTATGTGTGTGTGTGTGTTAGTGAGGGACAACAGTACAACATGGGGCAATGTTGATGCGATGTATGTGTGTATGTGTTAGCCCTAGGTGTTAGCATTATGTGTGTGTGTATGCATGCACACAGTTCCACCACATGGCTGCCATATACGGGTGTTTGTGGACAGCCACAGACTGTACCTGCCAGGTCATACAGATCACTGTCTCTGGCCACGGACACGGTACCTGTGCCTGGCAGGGGTGCTATGGACAGTATCAGGTACTAAGCCAGACTGGGTACTGTCATCAGAGGCAGTGGGTTGTTGACTGGACACATGTCCCTGCTGGGACTGTCCAGAGCCATGTGCACGTGGTCTTCTAGGACGGTCTAATGACAGCACAGACCCAGCATTGCTGGGGCTGGTACTGGCACTATGGGAGCGGCTGCGGGTTTTTTGTCGTCCGTGACGACTGCCAGCTGATGATGTTGCTGGCATACGTCCACGTCGACGCCTCAACCGTCCTGCACTGTCCTGGCTCATGGACATGTAGTTGTGGAAGAGATCTAATGTGTCCCCAAAACATCTATCAATGACCTCGCTGATATTACGGAAGGCAGCCACAACGTCACGCATAGTGTCATTCATAGTGGTGCGATGTGCTCTAAGCTCCCTCAGAACCTGTCTGGTGTACCGGTCCATACGTGCCTGTGCCTGCATTACAGCCCGGAACATAGCTGAGGTTGAAAGACCTCTGTGGGCACATATTACAGGGGCAGTGCGACCACAGATGCTCCCACAAGAACCCCTGGACATCTGCCTGTGTGGCACCATGTCAGAAATCTGGCCATGGCTGCTGTGAGGGGATGCATGTGCCAATGATAACACACTACCCTGGTCAATGACCACTGTATGCTGTCCCTCAGCTAAGGACATTGGTAACACTGGATGTATCGGCAGGATGACTGTGCGCTTTGATGGGGTTGACTGCTGTGTAGTGTCGATTGGCTGACCAATGACAGACCCTGTCACACCTCCCTGTGCCATTACACATGTATCATCATTATCACTATCCCCAGCAGTGGCTTCAGGTTCCCTGCTGCACTCCACCAGAGCAACATCAGAACCTGTGAGAGGAAGACAGGAAGCATGGTTTACAAATGTGTACACGATGTTAGCACACATGCACACAGGCACACATGCACACTCCTCAGTCCAATAGATACAAAGACACACACACCTGCAATCCAACACATACACAATACTGTTTGAGAGTGGGTGACAGTATCACAAGGAAAAACATCACTGCACACGTGTCAACATGCAGATTATGTATTGCACAGGAACATGCAGTGCAAGTGTAGACAGCCCTTGTTAATAACAGTATACGTGTACTTGATGCTTGTGTGTAGTTGTTCAGTGATTGTCTCCTCCCTGGGACACAATGTGTACAAGGACAGAACAATGTTGTGCAAGTGTTACAAGCTGTGGGTGCATATATTTGCACACACACACACACACACACACACACACACACACACACACACACACACACACACACACACACACACACACACACACACACACACACACACACACACACACACACACACACACACACACACACACACAACACATGACGGTGCTACACAATAACTGCTATGTGTACTTTTGTGGTCAGTGGAACTGGATGTGGTGTAGTAACATGAGCCATGATCAACATGCATCTTGTGGTCAGTCAACAATAATAATGTGTGCCACACAGGCAGCTAGCATGCTGTACCTGAAGTACAGTAACATGTCTACATCCACAATTACACAGCCACTTGTTACATTGGTGTGTAAGGTGGCCAATAGTGAGCATTGCCTAACATGAATGTATTATTTGTTCAAGACTGTTGCACAAAGACATGATAGGCCTCTACCCCTCAGGTATATTATATGTGCTGCATAGATGATAAGTGGGATACTGAAGGGTGGGCATACAGCAGGTATCATAATTGGACATGTGTAGCAGGCTAAGGTATAGTGTCTATGCCAAACATGTGTGTGTTGTGTACATGTGTATCAGGTATGCCTATCCAATGTCCGGTACTGTGTTGCCACATGTGTGTGATGCTCTGTGTATTGCATGTGAGTGAGGCAGCTACTGAGAATAATAGGATATGCATAGTCCATCAGCAAACATGCACAGCATGCATTATGCGTAGGTGTGTTACATGTGCACTGACTACACCTCCATATGACATGCACATGTCATTAGCAATAGTATTGTTATTTCACACTCACCAGCATGGATTGGCTGCCTTGCTGTCACTCCAGAGGGACCTGCAAAAATATGACGGTGATTGTCAGTGGCCACAACTGTGCCATTGATACTGTGAGTATGATAAAGTACAGTAGTACAACAGTTGGCTTTCACAATTGTACAGATTATATGCAGAATATCAATCTTGCACAAGAATAGGCAGGTTAACAGCTACACACACAGTACACATCTCACAGATGCATAAACTACCAGTAGAGAGAACAGTCAACTACAGATATGGCATGTTACCTGCACACTCCATTTCAACATGCTGGGTGGCTCCAGCCTCCATGATGTCACATGTTTGTGGATGTTGTTGTTGTTGGCCTGGAGCCACGACACTTAGGAGAAGCTCCTCCACACTGGTGAGGGGGGGGGGTGGATAGGTACCCCACCACCTGTGGCAAGCTGTTGTCTGTGGATATCAGACGCATGCTGCCGGACATGTCTAATTAAACCACTGCAGTGATGGAGTACCTGCTCATATGTCCGGTTATGCATGCCTATGTCATTTACCCAACGGACAAGATCTTGCTACAGTGCAGCCCTCTCATGCTGGTTCTGGCTGGTCCTGGAAAACAGCACAGAAAAATTCTGCGCCAGGCTCTGGTGGATCTCCTGTTCCTCTGCTGCTGTATAAGGTGGGTTACACTGATGCACCATTGCCCTGGAAGGAAAAGAAAAATATGTGAACAAGTCATGTGGCACACTTAGGTTCATAGGTTCATAGGTTCGTACTAGACTATCTGCCCTAGGGCATTTATAAGCCTAGCCAGAGTGTGTGTGGCTTTCACCACCCCTTAGGATGAGAATACTATGCCCTTTTAGGGTTTAGTTTACTGTGCCTTTGTCTAGTAGTGACACAGAGATGACCCCCGAGGTAAACCTACGATCTCCCATCCACTCGTCAAGATTTCTCTTGAATAGAGTTAGTGAGGGGCTCTGCCTAACATGGATTGGTATTCTGTTCCAGAGTGTAGGGAGCCACTGGGTTATGAATCTGTCCCTCCAGCACGTCCTATTTATTTCTGTGTTGAGG
Organism: Protopterus annectens; assembly: GCF_019279795.1. Taxonomy (NCBI): domain Eukaryota; kingdom Metazoa; phylum Chordata; order Ceratodontiformes; family Protopteridae; genus Protopterus; species Protopterus annectens. Next base: position 1,986,752,991 of record NC_056728.1, on the reverse strand, counting down.
TTTACGTCTCTTGCTCTCGTGACTCTGATGGATTTGGATTTTCTGAGGTGGAGCATGTCCATTAATTCCGGATTGGACATGGCCTTGTATGTCAGGCACAGATCACCTCTGAGTAGGCGGTATGCAACTGAATAGAGCTGGAGTTTTTTCAGTCGGGCAGCATATGACATATGTTTAAGACCCTTTATCCTCTTGGTGAGGAACTTTCAGGGTCTTTCCAACTGCTGCAGGTGTCGGGTAAGATACATCCCAAATGGGGCATTGTACTCAATCATTGGCCTGATAAGAGAAGAGTACAGGGGCACAATGACCTCTCTTGATCTAGATGTGAAACCCTTCATGATAAGGTGGGCAATATAGAAGGTCTTCCTAACCACTTTGGCAATGTGAGTGTCAAATGAGAGGTTACTGTCAACCTGGGTCCCTAGGTCCCTGATTACCTCTTCCGTACTTAATGGATTACCACCTATGTGGTAATTTGTGGGTACCTTGTTTTTCTCAAAGGGTATGACTATACATTTTTTGGCGTTCAGCTTAAGGCCATGGCTCTGGCACCAATTATCCATTTCTATGAGGCCTCTCTGAAGGATGTTTGTGTCCACTGGAGTATCAATTATGGTGCCCAGTTTGCAGTCATCTGCGAACTTTGTCAGCCACAATCCTCCTATGTTTGCCTGTACCTCGGAAAAATAAATGCTGAACAAGAGGGGTCCCAGGACTGAGCCCTGTGGGACACCGCTTGTGACTGGCTTAGAGTCTGACATAGCTCCAGCAACTCTGACCCTGTGGGTTCTGTCCTTGAGCCAGTTTGCAACCCATCTTGTGACATATGGGTTTAATTTAAGCTGGTGAGTTTGTCTATGATGCCCGAGTGGGGTATTGTGTCAAAAGCTTTTGCAAGGTCAAGGTAGGCTGTGTGAACTGCCTTACCCTCATCAATGGCCTTAGTGACTGTTTCAAAAAAGTCGACCAAGTTCAAAAGGCAGGATCTGCCCTTGACAAAGCCAAATTGGGTAGTATCCAATGTCTGTAGGTCCCCAATGTCTTTGTTTATGAGTTCCATAATGATCCTCTCCATAGCTTTGCAGACCAAGCTCATCAAGCTTATGGGGCAGTAATTTCCAGGGTCCGTAGAAGCACCGCCTTTAATATTCTAATGTACTGATATCACTTAACTGCCATATATAGCATCTGTCTGTCTGTCAGGGGATACACATGTTCAATACCACATAGTGCTCAACCCACAACTGTCTGACAGTGCCTGCCACACTCCATACAACAAACTAGTATACACCAGCACTCGGCACACTGTTTGGGGTACAATGCACAACCTCACACTGGGGGTATGTATCAAGCTAATGGATGAAGAATATTGTCATCCCATGCAATGAATGCAATGCACATTTACAGTTTCAATGGTAATCCACCCTAGTCTTTGATGCCATACCCCTACCTGACATATGTGCACAGTTGTTAATATAGCCAGCATACTGCTGTCACAGAGTATACATGCTGCCAGGTACACACACATATCCTGTAACACACATGTGATTGCAGCCATGGTACAGGCATCATTACACACACATTACACATACATACAACATACAAATGTATGACGACACAGATGAGTATTAACTGTGTACCTTATAGTACTGTATGGCCCTACTTACAGATACCTATGCATGAGGTATGCAATCTGTGCAGACTACAGGAAACACACTAGACAGTGTTACCAGGGAATGTGAACATACGCCATACTGTAGTGTTTAGGCCTACAACTTCAGGTAGTACAACGGTTCATATGTGAGCTGGATTCAACAGCAGTACCACTTACTGAGCATACATGTATTGCTTCTGCCTACAATGGGACACCACAGTCGTACACAGGGAACTATGGCACAACATATGCCAATCTATTATGTTTGCATCCCGATAACTGACACATCTTTCTCTGGCCTCACACCTAGGACACAAACTACCATGACAGACACAAACTCACGCTAAGCTATCACACCTTTACAGACCTTGCACACAGTGCGTGTCACACTCATTCAACCTCACATGGCTGGTATTGTACTGAGTACATGTGTGTGTGCATTGTGTCATAGGTAGGTACTATGCTATTGGCCCTGGGCCTAGGGCAGCCTAGCCATATGCTACCCTGCCCTTTGGGACACATGTAATGTGATTTTACTTGCTCCTGTCAAATGGTTACACAGAGGTGACTCACAGGGCATATTACCTATCTCCATAACATTCATCAGGGATATGTATGACATCTACTAATAAGGAGCCTTGTTTGTTAATGCTGGGTGGTTTAGTCCAGGGTATGGCATATTTGTTTATAGGAACCTGTACCTCCAGCATGTGCTGTTTAGTGTGGTGACAAGGATTAGGGACCTAGGTCATGTAGACTGGATGGATTGTGAGGTGTTGCCATGGTGGTTGGCCGACTGGCATGGGTGTGACATAACTCTGTATGTCCAGCAGTGGTAACCTCTGTGTAGGAAGTATGCGAGGCACTCTAGCTGTGGTTCTGTGAGTCAGTCTGCATAGGGAATGTGTTTGAGGGCATTATCAGTCTTTGTTAGGTATGTCTGTGGCCTTTCCACTTGCTGTAGTTCTCATGGGAGGTACATACTGCATAGGACATTGTGAGGTGTAGAGAGGTACACTGACTTACATTTCCCTAGCTGACACACCTTTTGTGATGACACGTACCATGTACAGGGATTACAAGACTAGTGTGCCACTGTGGATATCAAAGGGGAGGCTATTGTACACCTGTGTCCCATATTCCCTTCTGACACCTCCAGTGGTAGGCAGGCAACCACCTATGTGGTAGTTAGTAGGTAACATGTTTTGGAATGGGGTATGGTACTGCAGTATCAACACTGGTGTTCAGTCCATGCCTTGTTCACCAGACACCTGTTATAATACATCTGCCCCCATGATGCCCCCTCTCTCACTCTATATATATATATATATATATATATATATATATATATATATATATATATATATATATATATATATATATATATATATATATATATATTTATATATATATGTATATATGCATATCTATAGACATTCATATCTATCTGTATATATGTATGTATCTACATATATATCTATATATGTATGTATCTATTGTATCTATATGTATATACATATTCTATCTATCTATCTATCTATCTAATCTATATATCTCTATCTATCTATACATACCTCTCTATCTATGTACATATATATATATATATATATATATATATATATACACACACATACTTCTAATCATCCATTGCTGTACATATACATGCACATCTAGGCACATAGACTGCCCACCTTTCATGGTGGGAATATCACTTCTGAAACTGTTGTGTGACATACCATTCTGTAATGATATTGCACAGTGTTGTGCAGAATGCATTATGCTGTCCTCAGGCCGCATAGCTGTAGCAGGCCTCATTGGCTCAGTCCCACAGACGTTCACCACCACATGACATATACCTGCACTGCATGCTGTTTTCAATGCCACACACTACAACCTACATTGATATGTGCACATAGCAACCTTCTACTACATATGTATGTCCAGCCTTCACTAACAGTTGCAGTATGTCCCTTGCCCTATGCACATCTGCATATACATATAGATACAGACTGCTAACACATATGGAGGGTTCACATTATGTAGATTACCTTTCAGACACATCATTCAGATGCTAGCAAATACATAGCTTTTGCATACATTACCTTTGTATTTCTCACCTCTGTCAGTTGTACCTGTTGATGTGTTGTATTTCTGTATTTTGTGGATTGGTGTCTCTGACAGCTTTTTTCTTTTGGCTTGCTTTTTTTTTTTGGTCTCTGTCTCTCGTTCTCTCTCCTTCCAGTTTCTGCAATGATGTTATTGCATGTGTGGACTGGCAGTACAGGCTGCTTTTGTAGGTATCTGCACATGTGCATGTGATGGTCTCTGCACCAATTAGTGGCCAGCATTTGCTTCTTCCAGTTCACTCTTCTCATTGTGTATGTTAACTCACACCTGCTAATGCTAACACTGTTGAATGCCTGATATTTGTCTTTACTGGAATGTGTTGCTATGGCTTTCCTATTTTCCATTTACATTCACTCCTTGTAATACATGATATATTTCTTTCAGCATTAAGTTCTTATATGTCTGCTGTGGCTTGGTGGTACTTCATGCAGTCTGGTGAGTCCAAGGTCTGGGGTTTGACACTTACAAAGGTATTTTATTTCGCTGCTGAGCAGTACTAGGGCCTTGTCATACAGAGTGAATAAGGCACTTTTAAACAGTTGTAAGTGGGAAGCAGGAAGTAAGTAGGGACACCAGCTAGGGATGTGCAGGCTGGGTGTAGGGAAGGTCCATAGCTACACATTTCTTTAACTGTAATAGCTGTACATATGTTTGAAATTTGGTGTGACATTTGAAACATTCCACCCCTGAGAGAGGGGTGAGGACAACTAAGTATATTGTACTAACAATTATGAATATCAGGCACATGCAGTGCTTGTGAACTGCTATACTGTCATTAGTATGTTACTGACTTCTGAACAGTTTGTGTTTTGTTTGTGTTGACACTAGCACAGTCTGCTTACCACAAGTGGACATATGTCACTACTGTGTATTATTATGGATAGTAATGTCTGTGTACCTCCCACCTGTGGACATATCCAGCTGGTAGACGGAGGTTAGCCTAGTATTCCTTGACTGTGCACCACACCAGTCTTTTCAGCACCTGCACAATGACATTGTCACAGGTGGTTGCTAGCAGTACATGGCTACATCCTTTGATATTTCTGTGTTGTACTCCTACATAAGGTCATGCTTGTGGAAGTAATTCTACATCTATTCGCAGAGTGTGTAACAGGAGACAGCCTGATATGCCTGTGTGTTTCTGACACTTCCAGGCCTCAGATACTCTCAGGTATATATTTGACCAGCCTCAGGGAAAGGTACATATCAGTGGGATACACTCGTGATATATTTGAGGTATTCTGCAGTTGAGACTGTGGGGTATTTTGAGCATATGTATTACTACACTATTTCTGACATGCAAGCAGTGTCTACTCTAACTTATTGACAGTTATCATTACGTGGGATTCCCCACCTTTCTGCCTACTGTTAGTACATTTCACATGGAGTCATTGGGGCACAGCTAACATTTGTTTGCAAATCAGGGACATCACTGTAAATCAGTCACAGTTGGGAGGTCTGGCCTCTTACCTATGCAAATATGGCAGTGTTTATCCTGCTCTGATACTGTGTGGGGTTTGTAAGGTGCTACTGCAACATTATTACCTACTAGCATGGCTGTTTCTCTTATCACACTCATGTAATGCAATTCCACAAGAATTGCCAGTAAAGATACACAGAACAAGCTTTGTGTAATGGCCTTCCTATTTTCCCTTTACATTCACTCATTGTATTTCATGATATATTTCTTTCAGCACCAAGATCTTGTATATCTGCTGTGGCTCAGTGGTAATTCATGCAGTCTAGTGTTTCCGGGGTTCGAGACTGACAGGGGTATTTTGTTTTTCTGATAAGCAGACTACAGTCCTTGTCATACAGAGTGACTAAGGCACTTTTAAGCAGTTGTAAGTGAGCTTGCGCGAGTTTGCGCGATGCTTAGCTAAGCGCACACACGCGCACACCCGCTGAATACTGCTTAAAAGTGCTTACTCCCGCTAACACCCGTGCTCATTTCTTTGAAAGAAAAGAAAATGGGGAAATAGGAAAGTGGTGAAAAAGGGGGCACAAAGAGGGTAGGACAGTAGGAAAACAAGCTCAGGATGTGCAGGAAGGATGTAGGGAAGGCCCATAGCTGCCCAATTCTTTATTAGCAACAGCTGTGTATATGTTAGAAATTTAGAGTGAGATTTGACACCTTCCACCCCTGAGAGAGGGGTGAGGACAACAAAATATGTTGTACAGTCAGTTGTAATTATCAGTTTACATATCCAGCAGACGTGTGCGAAATGGGCAGCTATGTATGGGTGTAATTTTTTTGTGGGAACAGAGTGCCCTCTTTTTTTTTTTCAGGTGAGAGTGGAATGTGAGGTACAGGAAGTAGGTATATTTGGGGAGGTAGGTTGGGGAGGTTAACAGACAAGACAAACAAGACACATACAGTGGCGGAGTATGACACATGTGGGGGGTAAACACAATTGATGGGGACGGATGTTTGAATATCGCAAGCCCATGAGCCTGCAGATGGCAACAGTGGAACTGAGATCCCCACCCATGGGCAGTTACCACTACGCCTTCACAGCTCAGGCCAGGGCTGTGCTGGGGGCTGGATAGTATGGGCAGGCACACCCGTGAGTTGCGCCACTCTCGCCTCAAGCTGGCATAGGAGATCAGTCACGGAACACCTGATCTCACTACGCACCACAGACTGGACCCTTTGGAGGGTGAGTGGAGACTCTCCTCCGGCCACACTTGCAGAGGGGGGATGAGCCCCATCCCCTGCAGCACTTCCACCCGAAGGTGGCACAGTGCCACCGGAGGAGGAGGTCCCAGCCTGGGCAATGGTGCCAGGTGCACTCACCAGCTGAGGTGGGAGAGGTGGGTCCACTGGAACCCGCCTTCCCTGTTGTCCTATGTTTAGCAGTATTTTATGGCATTTTGGGTTAGTAACAAACAACACCATTCAAAATTATTTGTAACAGCATGCATTAGTATTCCCATTAACCAAACACACATGAATTTCGAACATTGAGCAGCAAGCATAACACATGCATATTTAGAACAACAGTGGACATTCCAACAGCATGCAGGGTTGATTGGTGGCAACAGGCCATCAGGTTTGGATATGTGAACAGGGCACATGCATCAACGTACATGCAGATATGTATAAACCAACAGGACAAATGTCCATGGGAATTAATTGTGAATACACATACCCAGTTTGGTGTGGAATGGCATAATTTGTGAAAATAGGGTAGGGTGGAGAAATATTACATTAACAACTTAAACTACCTATACATATACTGTACATTCCTAGTAGATGCAGATATGTATCCCCTACATGTATTAGTACAGTTTCCTGTATGTAACCTTAGGAATGTTGGTGATGGGGATGTTACTGCTACATTAATATACATTCCATTTGTATTCATATATGTTTATATCTGGCTGTGTTCAGGTAAAGCATCCTGCTACATTTGATTTATATGGGTCTAGACAACTGTGGATGTTCAGCATTTCATACAACCATACTATATCCATAATGCAAGGGTACAGCAACATATCCAAATTGTGGGATGGACACAGTCCAGGTTCTGTACTTTATTAAAGACATTTCACTTTTGTTTGTGGCTGTCTCATTCATTTCATTATGTAGTGAATGCAGTATACCTTTATTCCAGACTTATTACAGGTTTCTTGGTAGCTTCAAACTCTTTCTCACACTCTCTCACTTATTTTATATTTACATTTCAGGATGGTACTTAATTCTAGGCTTTATTAACATTTATTACTGGGTAACAACAATCCTTTCCAGCTGACTCACTTATTTCATATGGCAGAATTTACAAGGATGTATTTGACACTTGTTTGTCCTTTGTTGATTGATTACAACACTCATTTTCAGGCTGAAGCAATTATCTGATATTACAATACAGGTGGAAACTCTATTTGAGACTTGTTTAATCTTTATTAATGGATTGCAATACTCTTTTTCAGGCTGCATCACTTATCTAATCTTACAATACTAGCGGAATCTTTCTTCTAGGCTTATTTGACATTTATTACTGGGTTACAACACTGAACTTTTTTACAGGCTGTCTCACTTATATTCTATAACAATACCAGCAGAATAATTACTAATCTGCCTGGTGGCGCAACCTTGTCAGCCTATCAGCATAGGCTTGCCGATTCGCGGAACGAACACCTGCAGCTGTAATATAAATGAAGGAATATTGGAACATACCTATCCATACTATAGGCTAGGATAGCATTTCTTATATGCATAATTACATGGATACTTACTCAGTAGTGGGGCATTGGGCATTTGACGGGCCTCCTGGATCCATCGGTTCAGTTGGTCCTCCTTTCATCGCTTCAGGTCCGCATGGTGGTGACGGACCTGTTCACCAGTCCTCGGAATGCCTGTGGCACTGGTGAGATCATGTGCCAACTGGTTCCATGCCTCTGCCTTGTACGCTCCACATTGATCCTGGCCCTGCATGAGTTGACCTTCATGATGATGGACTAGGAGCCAAACCATATATTTTGACTCCTCAATGCCCCACCTTTGTGCTCTAAAGCGATTTCCCTCTCCTGCACCTGCCATCCTGACTGCAAATGGGTACCACAATCAGTTATGGTGTGTATTCTTGCCTATGGGGCTTATATATGCCGGTTTTCCCGCACTTATTTGTGATTGGCCGTTTTAGATATTTATCAGCTTACAGCAAACCTGCTTTGTCATGGTTATATTTTCATTCATTCCTATATGTATGGTAATACTGTATTTCTAAGTACAACTGTCATGGCTTAGTGGTTCAGTACTTTGACTATGGTGCACAGTATCCCGGGTTCGACCCTTGTCATTGCTTTTTTATTTTACTACTGTCTAGACAGGCCAGGAGGTGTGTCTGTGTAAAGGCGACTTTGCTACAGGTTGCTCAACGTTGCCCGATGGTAAGCTGGTTGGCACGCTGCGCAGCTCCGTGCAAACGGCTTATGCTGGGTAACAGGTTATTTAGCTATAAGCAGTCATATTAAGCTGGGTGAAGCGCTGCTGAGCTACAGGTACTCATATTAAGCTTGTTAACGTGCTGCTCAGCTACGGGCACTCATATTAAACTTGTTAAAGTGCTGCTCAGCTACGGGCACTCATATTAAGCTTGTTAAAGTGCTGCTCAGCTACTGGCACTCATATTAAGCTTGCTAAAGTGCTGCTCAGCTATGGGCACTCATATTAAGCTTGTTAAAGTGCTGCTAAGCTATGAGCAATTATGTTCCTTTTTTATATATTATATCGGTTTTGTTCACATATACATGGCCATTTCATTACATTTTACTTAAATTATAGTTACATATGTCGGGGAATTGTTTCATACTTATTTAAATAAAAAATGGAGAATGATGTTGTGGGGGCTCAAACTGTGACTACCTCCTCTTTGGCCGATGTCTCTACTGCTACTGTATTGCTACTTGGCTTAATTTGCATATGTAGATCTTATATGCTTTTCAATGTCTGCTAACTGTGGCTGAGCGAAGGGCATACCCACGCAAACGAGTGCAAATGCGGGCAAACATATTGGAAATTATAAAAAAAAAAAATGAAACTGTTATTTTTACATTTTATACATTTTCAGTAGGGTTTAGTCTATGGGGATGTGTGGTGTGTTCTTTGACATTTCAGCGGACTCACTCGTGGGTGTTTACTATCAAGACTCTGACTCTTCTGGGGGCGTGTCCCTTTGCAGAACTTGGCAGTTGGGCATGCCCCCTACTTTCCTACATGGACCGTGTTAGACTAGGGTATGATTCAGCATGCCCTCATGAATATGCATGGCATGCTGAAGTCATACCATTCAACTGCAGCTTCCGTGTAAGACTTATTTAGTATTACACGGAGGATTGCTGAATCTGGGGGTCTGTCTTGCCTTATATAAGCGGTACATTTTGAGTTATCTCTGCTTAATATCAGAGCTTTGGCCGGCTAACATCTACCTGAAATCAGCTGGATGTATAAGTGAATTTAAGTACACTTTTATCTGCTCTTTTGCATATAGTACTGTATTTAATTTATTTATTTGTGTTTTTCACTGAATATTAACTCAACTGAAGTTGTGGCTGTCTCTCTACAGTTAGTTCTCCATCCACCCTCCCTGTTCTTGTTTTGGTGTTAATGTTGGTGGCTTTGAAACTGCCTGCCACTCTTGTAGATTTGTATTTGGATACTCCTTCTGGGTCCATCTCATTTGCTCACTCAAATGAGTGCAGTGAGATCATATTCTGATTTCAGGCACTCCTATTGTGTACAAAGAGAGCATTTGAGAAGGACAACACCTGTAGCCTCTTAATTCTGCTCTGTTCCCTCCCTACAAAAAAAATATATATATATATATATATATATATATATATATATATATATATATATATATATATATATATATATATATCTTATTCATCTGCTCTTACTGTAACTGTCTAAGTTGCTCTTCTGCGTGCTGTTATCTGTTCAGTCGCTCTTACTCTGCACTTATTATTGCTTGTTAGTAGCCTTCTAATTTACTGCCTTCTGCACTTGTTTTTTAGTCATTTGTTAATTTAATTGCATTTATTTGAACTGTATTTGCCGTAGTGTTGCTACACACTCGGGTGTGCTGGCCTGCACTACAATTTGAATTGTATTTACTGCTGTTTTTGCTGCTTTTCAGTAACAAAAAAAAAATTCTAAGCTTGTTTCCTGCCTTTCCTGCAACTAGTCAAGTCCAGATACAGACTTGCTGTAACCAGGACTGTTGGTAAGCTTCTGAGCCTCCCAATCCTTTCTGTGTTGAAGGGAAGCCTTCTAGCTTAAAAGTGGGAGTGGTAGGCACTAGGTAGCCTATCTACCATGGGAAGAGTGGGTTTTAGCCCTGAAATTGTAGTCCATTGGCCTTTTGGGCAGTTTTTCCATCACTTTCTACTTTCTGGTTAAAAGCCCGTTTTGCGTTTGGTCCCTGCCCTTCCTATAACTAGTGTAGTCCAAGTACCGAGGCCTGTTGGTAAGCTTCTGAGCCCCACCCCCAAGCCCTTCTGTGTTGGAGAGAAGCCTTCTAGCTTATCAGTGGGCATGGTAAGCACTAGATAACCTGTCTACCACAGGAGGAGTGGGTTCTGGCCCAGAAATTATAGTTTATTGGCCATTTGGGAAGCTTTTCCATCTCTTTCAACCTTCTGATTTAAAATTCTGTGTTTGCACTTGTTTCCTGCCTTTCCTGTTACTAGTCTAGTCCAGGTACAGATTTGCTGTATCCAGGACTCTTTGTAAGCTTCTGGGCCCCCCAAGCCTTTCTGTGTTGGAGGGAAGCCTTCTAGCTTATCAGTGGGAGTGATAAGCACTAGGTAGCCTGTCCTCCATGGGAAGAGTGAGTTTTGGCCCAGAAATTGTAGTTTATTTGACCGTTTGGGCAGTTTTCCATCTCATTCAACTTGCTGGCTTAAAAACCTACATTTGTACTTGTTCCCTGCCTTTCCTGTAACTAGTCAAGTCCAGATACAGATTTGCTGTATCCAGGACTATTTGTAAGATTCTGAGCCTCTAAGCCTTGCTGTATTGGAGGGAAGCTGACTAGCTTATCAGTGGGAGTGGTAAGCATTAGGTAGCCTATCTACCACAAGAGGAGTGGTTCCTGGCCCAGAAATTGTAGCTATTGGCCATTTGGACAGTTTTTTTTTTCCATCTCTTTCAACTTTCTGGTTTAAAAGGCCACATCTGTGCTTGTTTGCCATCTTTCCTGTAACTAACCTACTGGGTAGCACTAGAAAGCCTTAAACTGATACAAGCCTTCTAGCTTAGAAGAGAGACTTTGGAGTGATTAAGTATCAGTTGTCTGTACTTTCATGCTTTACTTAACTGTTTTCTGCCTAAACTCACATTCTCCAGCATTTATTGTGATTTAAAAGCTTGTTTTTTCACATATTGTACTTATTTGACTGCCTGCACTTTTAGCAAGCTGTTTTTTGTTTAAATAATTTGTTTAACTGTTGTAGGCTACACACTAAAGTTCAATAGCCTTTTCTGATCATTTGTAGTTGTTTAAAGCTGTTTTAAGTGTATTTTTTACTGTTTTTGCCTTATCTTTCAAAAAAACAAACAAAAAAAAAAACATAAAAATTCCTTGCTTTCTGCCTTTCTAAGCTAGTATAGGCCAGTTTTCAGGCTAGTGCTGAATTCAGGGCTGTGATGCTGGTTTCTGAGTTGCCCATACCTTACTTGGATAGCAGGAAGTTTCTGTGTTCACCTGTGAGAGAGGAGGGCTTTGAGCAACCTATCTGTCCCTGGAGGAGTGGTTCCAGCCCAAAAGTTAGTAGTTTATTGGCCATTTTGGGCTAATTTCTATCTCTTTCATTTCCCTACTATAAAAAACACGTTTGCACGGTTTTGCACACCGGGCAGTGCTGGTTAGCTACTGTTAAATTATTCCCGGCTCCACTAAGTCTCCTCTTCAGTTTTTCCCTTGAAACTAGTCTAACTCTCAACCTAAGCACTCAAAAAGCATCTTACAGCCCAGCACTTGCTCAGACCCAGTAGCAAGCACTAATATACCCTGACATTGATTGCCCAGCAGGACAAGGGTCTTTATTCACCCCTCACAAACCAAGCGACTAAGCAGCTCACCCTACTATTCAGGTATGACCAATGGGCAATCTCAGGTGCACTCTCCAGTCCAGCTGGTGAATCTGGGTATCCCGAGGCAATGTTACAACAGCCTCATGTACACAGACAACCCTCTCCTCCTACCACAAAACACTAACATATGGGAGAGATGCAATTATACAGCCAAACTGGAAGCTAAGCTGTCTCCACCTAAGACTGGAACAGACAGTCAAGAGGAGAAGGTTAACACTTGCACCACACCTCCAGCCACACACAGACCTACTAAAACAGCACTGTCAAAAAATACACATAACTACACAAAACATTACTTGGAGGCTCTAAATAAAAACCTGCAAAAGCATCAGAGACCTCCAAAGCAGACACCCAAACAACCTGCACTTCCCGTCACAAACCAGAGAACACATAAAACACAAAATCAGTGTGCCACACAATCACAGCCCTTAAGGTGAAATAACATACCTAACACACTAGTAATAGGTGACACTATAGTCAGGCACACTGACATCACACTCACTAGGCTGGACAAGCAGAAGGTTACTGTTAGCTGCCTGTCGGGAGCCAGAATCCGCCACATAACACAAGCACTCAGGTCACTCCAGAACAAGTACAAATATGACTTTGTCATTGTTCATGTTGGTGTGAATGACCTGAGACGTACCTCCCTGGACTACATGAAAAGAGACATGGAAGAGCTCTCTGATCATGCAGCCCAGGCAGGTATGACCCTGACCCTGAGTAGCATCCTGCCCTCACCAAGAACGATACCTCAGTATAAAGAAAAAATGATCAATTTCAACAATTGGCTAAGCTTCTGGTGTCATTCAAAGGGGATCCAGTGCCTGTCAGCCTGGGACGACATGCTCGACAAGCCGCGTTGCTTCGCAAGAGATGGCTTGCACCTGTCACTAGGCTTTCGAATATTGGCCAAGGCTCTTGCTGCCCCCATAATGCCTTTTTTAGGCAATGCTCAAAAGTCAAATCCACCTCCGTAAACAGCACAATTAACAAAAAACTAAGGGTTATGCTACTCAATGCCAGGAGTTTAAATCTCAAAATGCACATGTTCGAAGCACTCCTCAGTATAGAGAACATCAACATCTGTGCAGTAACTGAAACCTGGTTCAAGGCTCCAGAGAGTACCCCAGCACTACCGGGCTACAACTCATACCATAAGTTTCGGCCACAGAACATGGACCGAAACATAAAAGGAGGGGGTGTATCCATATTCATCAAGGATATCTATGCCTCCAGGTTAGTGGCAGAGCATGATACCTCTGAGATCATCCATGTGCAGCTAACATCGGGCAAATCTGCAATGCAAATTGTGGCCTGCTACAGATCACCCTCCATGACCCAGGACCACCACTCCACCATTCTGGAGACACTGGAAAACATGAAGGTCCTACTGAACACCCTGATATTGGGCGATTTAAATTACCCTACCATTCACTGGGAAAACTACTCGAGTACAAATTCTCAGGCCTAGCGCTTTCTGGAATTCATCAACTCAAATGCCCTGGATCAGCTAGTAAACTCCCCTACCAGAGGTGAAAACATATTGGACCTGGTCTTCACCAACATGGGTGACAGACGTTCCACACCGGAGGTCAACCCATCACTGGTTAGATCAGACCATAAACTAATCACTCTGGGTGTCCACACCCCACCACCACCCCCAATTAAGGAAACTACAGTGAAACATTTTTCTAAAGCAAACTTCACCTTACTTAAGACAGAGGTGGAAAGTTTCACAGCCCCCACGCTAAAGGATAATGCTCCCCAAGATGCAGAAACCTTTACAAATGCACTTTATGAGCACCTACAAGGATGCATGGATCATGCCATCCATAGCAAAACCAATACTCACTCCTCTAAGAGAAGGAAACCAGTTTGGTGGACCTCTCCAATAAACAGACTATACAATATAAGGAGGAAACTAGTTCAGAAAAAAAGCAAATCTCTAGAAGGAAATACATCCCTGATCAGTATCAGTAAGAAACTAAGATCCCTCATGAAATCATCCAAGGCTAACTTTGAAAGAAAAATAGCCAAGGATTCAAAAGATAACCACAAAGCCTTCTTTAGCTTTGTTAAGAATCTAAGTGGCAATTCACAGATATGCACTGAACTAGTGCAAAATAGCTCAAAATATACTGAACCTACTGATATTGCCAACATCCTGGCAGATAGATTCAGTGCAAACTCCCCCCCCCCACCTCCAAAAGGGACCACAATAATACTGGAAAAGTGTAGTGTCCCAAAAATCACAGACGCACAGATGAAAACAGCCCTTTCAAAAGCCAAAAACACACTGTCATTGGGACCAGATGGTGTCCCAGGCTGCGTCTTGCATGAACTACAGAACAAACTAACCCCCCACCTAAACACACTGTTCAACCTCAACCTCTCCACAGGCTACGTGCCCATAGAATGGCGCACAGCAACAGTTATTCCTCTCCACAAAGGAGGGGCCACAACTGACCCTGGTTACTATCGCCCCATAAGCCTGACTAACCTGGTCTGCAAGGCTATGGAGCGCATCATCATGAAACTCATTAACAAAGATATTGGGACTCAAAAAAGTTTTATAGAGAACTAGGAAACAAAGCAAAAGAAACAAAAACACCACCAAAATAGAAGAAATTGACACATTTTAGAGAAACGTTTATGAAGAGCCTGTGGAACATGACAAAGATGCTGAAATGACAGAAGAAGTAAAAGACAAAATAAGTTCAAATGTACAGGATATGAAATAGGATGAAGTAGTCGACAGAGAAACTGAGAGAAAATTTTAAAAATTTCCAAATTGGAAAAACCCAGGACCAGATGCAGAACCTAACTTCTGACTGAAAGTATTAACATCTTTATGCGAAGATTTAGCCTTGAGTAAGAACTACTTATATGCACATCCTGAACAGAAAAAATGCTAGTTTAACAACAGGAAAAATGGTACTCCTCCTTAAGAGTGAATATACTAGCCATCTGGCAAACTATAGATCAATAACTTGCCTTATGAGATGAAATGAGCAAATTGTGTTCCTGACCTCACATCATATCACCAGTGGGGATCGTCAGAAACCAAGGGAGGCACTGAAATAGATGTTCCAGAACATACAGGTATATCTTACCTTCCCAAATGCTGCGGCATACAGCATTTCATGAATGGGTGTGCCTTCTTTGAAGGTTGGGCATCGGGCTAGCAACTCGGCACCGTAAAAATCCACTGCCAATCATTAGCGGACCGGAGCTCTGCTGTGGTGACCCCTCACTGGGAAAAGCTGAAAGACTTAGTATTGTTATATTTGTTTTCCAGCAGTCAAAGTATGCCATAAATATGAACATATACCTGGTGTGGATGCACAATGTAAGTGTTTTAACCTGTTATTTTAGCAACACAGTACTTATATAGCACTCTTAGCAACATGTGTGATGCTGTGTTTTTCAATTGCATAGGTCCCTCTGAATCTGCACATGAGCAACATATGTTATACAAGCATCTTCATGTTCTCTCTTAATCTTTTTGAATATCTTCTGTCTGGAAATTCTGGACTTCTTGCATAATAGTAAGAAAACATAATTTCTTCTTTATCTTCACTAATCCACTCTATCTTTTTTATGTTTATTTTTTTTTGGCATGTCAATGTTTGTAGTTTTTTTAGATTACTACTTCCTTCCACAAAGGGGAAGCCATTCTTTCCCTGAGTCTGGCCCAACTCTATTGTAGGAATGTTTCCGTGTCTTCAGGATTCTACACTGCCATTTTTCCAGTCCTGCACCAGTGCTCATACCAGGATTGGGCACTTTTTATCCTCACCCAGGTGTCTTTTTTTTCTAGCCTACCCCTCTCCATGATATATGCTATATAAATTACAGTCTATATATCAGTGTTGTCTTGGTGACATTTTATGAAAACAGGGGCCACCAAATGAAGGTACTCGCCAGGACATGAGGATGAACATAGATCCAGCAGTACTACTCTCCTTATCTTGATGATTTTATCATCTCTCCATTTGTATCAATATATATGTAGCCATGACTGCATAACAAATCATTTTAATATGGTAACTTTTTTCTTCACTTTTATGTATAACCTCCATTATGTGTGTTGCATACCAGATAGTGACAGTAACATTTATTATCATCTGTATCACTGACAGAGGTTGCATATGACATGCAACAACATTCTTGACGTACATATGCTCTTTCTATTTGGATGTGCATGTAACTGAGGCAACATCATTGCTATAGTACTGGGTTTGTGATACTTACTTGATGTAATATCCATTGACATGGGTTAAAATCCCACCTCTGCACATATGAACTAGACAAAATCGTTAAATGGATTGACAGATGTGATTTTGTTGTTACTCCATATGGATTACATATTCAGATATGTTTTTCACTTCCATTTCAATTATCTGCATGTAACAGTGTTATGCATGAAATGGATTGTTTTGCATAGTTTTGCATTGTAAATGAGAGGCCAGCAATTCAATTAATACATGTTTTTAACATTATCATGTCAATCGTGAGCCCCTATATAAAGTTTAATGTGCATATCGTGCTGTCTTCCAGATGTCAATCAGACATAGGGGAGACAATTTCTCACACAGAGAGAATGAAATTATAATCGAGGCTCTATGCCAGCATGGCTGCAACTTTTTTGGATGGACAGGAAACACTGCCTGGAGGAATCAGGTCTGGATGGAACTTACAATCATGATTAGTTCTGTAGGGGTCACAATAGATCCAGTGAGGTCTGTTGGTGACATTCCTCTGAAATTATCCTCTGTGCCGCCAACAGACTCCACCACTATGAGAGGGCAAGGAATGCACTGGAAGCGGTCCAAAGAGGATGTACAAACTATAAAGTAATCCAAAAAACACAAAGGAAGCCTTCTGCAGGTAACGACTGTAATAAATCCAATAAGTGAAAGTAATCACGATGTAGCGACTTTTAATGTTAGAACTTTATTAATACACAAGCACTTTCGGAAGGCTTTGTATCCTTCCTTCATCAGACTAAACAACACATACAAGGGTAAATCCCACTTAAATACTATATTAATTACCCTATTAGTGACCTCATAAGTGAGGACCATCCTATTTTTAAAACCACATATCATATTAAACCGTCATTAAAACGCACTTTACATTATATCAGTCAAAAATGTGTATATATCAAAAATTTATATCATAAAATGTTAGTTGCAATCAATAATATACATAATATATATAAAGATAATGATATATAAAGATAATACATAAAAAAGGGGGGAATTAGTCTACTATAAAATAAAGCCTATAATACAGTTACTAACTAAACTGTCCCTATCCTACTACCAAGATAACAGCAAGCAGAGCATACTATACGGCAAACTATCTGGGTCAAATGACCATAAATAAAGAGCAGAATATACATATATTAATACAAATGTACTAACACGGATAACCAAATTTGTGTATCCATGAGATGATGTATATACACCCCCCCTTTTTTAACTACATAAATAAATAAAAATATATATATAAAATCCCACTATAATATGATGTTGAGAATACAATTTAAAAACAATTATAAATACAATTTTACATACCATTTTGAATACAATTTTAAATATCATTTTAAATACAATTTAAATACAATTTTAATTACAATTTTATAATAATTTATATTTTATTTATTATAATTTATAATTTTAGGATGTACAAACTATAGACTGGAATCAACGCTGACAGAGTTTATAGTCATTTAGAAGAAAACTCAGTCATGGTAATAGAACAAAAGTATAACAAAAGAAAGTCAAATGGAACAAAGGATCATTTGTTGCTAAGTAAAGGCATAATGAGGAATTGTAAAAAGGGGAAGAATCTAAGTAATGATGTGGATAGATTACAATAAACCATTTGACAGCATCCCACATTCATGGATAAAGGAGTGCTCACAGATGTATTAGATACATCCTACACTGATCAGTTATATTACAGTGACTATGATACATCCTACACTGATCAGTTATATTACAGTGACTATGAAACAGTGGCAAACGGCATTGCAATTAAGTCATGACAAAGGACAAATTATTATTCCAGGGATAAAAATTCAAAGGGGAATATTCCAGGGAGATTCTTTATCTCCACTGCTGTTTTGTCTTGCCCTTAACCCATTATGCTGTCTATTTAACAGATTAACTCTTGGCTATAATTTGCCTCCCAGAACACCTCCAAGTGAAAGCACTTCTCATCTTCTTTACGTGGATGACTTAAAACTGCATACTTCATCAAATGAAGAGTTGAAAGCACAATTGCAAGTCATTAAAACTTTCTTAGATAATATAAGAATGTCATTTGGTCTTGATAAATGTACAGAAGCAACAGAACTAAGAAAATATCAGTCTGGAACAAGAATGTGATATTAAGAAACTTGAACGGGAAGGAATGTATAAATGTTTGGAAATTGATGAAGGATTGACAATAAAACATGAACAAATGCAACTAAAATGCAGAAATGAATAATTCGGGAGACCAAAACTTATACTGAAAACAGACCTGACATCTAGGAACAAATTTGAAGCTTTAAACTAATTTATTCTTCCTATTTTAACTTACAGTTTTGATATGATTGACTGACCTCAAAAGATATTGGAACAGTTGCACGGAAAAACAAGAAAAATGGTTCATACTTATCAAATGGTAAATAAAAATCAGTGTATACAAAGATTATATATCTCTTGTTCTGAAAGAGGTCTTGGCCTCCTTAATACTGATTACATGTATAGATCTGCAGTCGCAGGACTGTATACATAAATGCTGACCTCACAAGTTCCAAATATAGTGAAAGAGGAGATGAAGTCTAAGATAACTTCTCTGCTTAGTTTAGCAGAAACACATTGATGTCAAGTGGGAGTGGAAATCAAACATCAGGCAGAAACTCAATGTGCCAAAAAACAAAATAAATAATATAAGGAGAAGCATAATATGAGAAGGTAATACATGTGGAAAAGGCATATGTATTTTGGTAAGTACAGAAAAATCCTGGAACAACCTCATGTTGATCATGATTTGATGCAGAAGTGGTTATGGAGAGATAAATTTAATCCAAACGATGAAAGGTTAATACTGGTGACCCAGGATAGAGGCCTACATACATATTGGTTTGCAAAGTCTATTGAATATGTGGGTGAAACAGACAAATGCAGTTTCTGTAAAAGAGAACTATAAACAATCACATATCTTGTTGCCTGGTGTGATACACTAATGGCCTGTATAATGCATGGTATAATAGTATGGCAAGACTGTTGCACTGTAGTATGTGCAAGCATTAAAATACTGAAGTAGCTGAAAAGCATTGGAAACAAGGGTTACAAAGCACTATGGAGAATGATAAAGTTTAAATCACATGGGATCACCCATTGCTAACAGTACTACAGAAAATAGATGCTTAAAAAACAGATAAAATAGTCTGTGAAAAGAAGACAAAAGTAGCATTGATCATTGACATTTCTACACACAGTATTTACAGGGTCTTACAAACAGACAGAAGCACAAAGTCATAAAATATCAAGATTTGCAGGCAGAAATGAGAGCAATGTGAAAGAAAGATACCCAGACAGTTTCAACAGTAGCAGGAGTAATGGGTCTCATAAAAAATAATTTACAGTTGTATTTAGATATGCTACCAATACATGTAACTCTGTATGAATTGCAGAAGGATTCTGGACACATTGCAGGTGCTATGAAGAGCACTTTTGGCTAACATCAAAGATCAAAACAATACTAATTTCATGAACATTAATCATACCTTGACTTAGGAATGGGGTCCATTCCCATTATGGTATTAGAAACCCAAAAAACTTGGAGAAATTAAAAAGAGAGCAGTTAGTCAAAAATAATTATGGATATATTTTCATTCCATCCAAATCTATAGTTCATCGGGAATGCTTCCTTTTCACTCATATAACTGCATGAGGGGATGATCTCCATGCCACTGATGGACATTTACCCATCTGTATGCATATTCTTTAATTCTACTGCAGCCTTTATGCAAAAGACACATTGTAATACAGTGCAAACAATTTAAAAAAATGACTGAAAACATTTATAAGTTGATTTTTACAGATTAATGATAGCATATGCATGTGATAATAACAATCTATTCCACCACAACAAAACCAGCAAGTGACAGTGTACCTTTGAAGCTAGCTTTAAATCAGATATACCTTACAGTAAATTTAGCTTTATGCACACAACTTTTAAGTACTGTTTAATTGACAATGTTCATTAACATTCAAGGACAGATTCCTAAAGGTTACCACAAAGTGTACAGTACTGTATGTGTATACTTTGTGTACACTTTCTGATTTTAAAATCAGCCCTACTATATACAATGCTTTTGCTCTATTCATTCAAAAAGGTTACATTAAGAGTATGTATAGTGTACATTTTCTATTAAGATTTATGACTCTTGCCTTCAGAGTTTTGGAATCCTATTTGCAAATGTCTGTGCAAGTTCTTGAAATTCGGCTTATTAACCAGCACCTCGACATAATGTAAGGTTCTCAGTGCAACAACTTAATAGGTATACTTAAATGGGAATACCTGTAAAGTGTCTGATGCCCTCCAGTAATCTGCTACCATCCTATATACACCAACTTCGATGTAATATTGATACATTTACTGCTCATACTTCTGTTTCCTGCGAACAGAGTGGGACCTCAGTTAGCATTTTTTGGAAGGCTTTTTTCTACAACTTTCAACTGCAGTAATGAGGATGGCAACAAAGAGGAGGCTTTGGAATGTCTGGGTAATGAACTGGACTGAGGAGGAGACCACTCAGATGTTCACTGTCTATGCTGAATATGAGCAGAGGATGGGAGCATGCCTCAGGAGTTTTGCAATGTTGATATATGTAACCAGCTTACAAGGGAGCACCACAGATGAAATGAGTTCTACCAGAATGGCCTACTAGTCCACCACTGCTATGATGACCTACACTGGAGGGACACAGAGGATTTTCACCAGAGGATCACAGAAGTCCAACACCAGCTAGCAGATGCCTACAGTTTGTTTGTGTCTTTCGGCTTTTTCCCAGTTAGGGGACGCCACAGCGGAACTCCGGTCCGCTAATGATTGGTAGTTGATTTTTATGTGCCGAGTTACCAGCCCTGACGCACAACCTTCAATGAAGGTACGCCCATTCACGCATGTCCCCACGCAGATGACACTCTAGCTGAGAATCAAACCGGACAGCATCTTACTGTGAAGCGACAACGCTACCGCTGCACCACCACCGCGGATTGCAGCAGATGTCTACAGTAAGTTTCATAATTCACACCTTAATCCCTACATTATCATATATGTATGCAGTAAGCATAACTGTTTCTGAGACTATTTCAAGTGTATTCGATGGGTATCTGTATTGCCTACAGTAAGTTTCATAATTCACACCTTAATCCCTACATTATCATATATGTATGCAGTAAGCATAACTGTTTCTGAGACTGTTTCAAGTGTATTCTATGGGTATCTGTATTGGTAATAGTAATAGTAATACAAATGTAGGAATTTAAGTTCCACTCATTAAAGTTACCATTAGTGCATCAACACATTCTGAAGTTATCCACAACTATACTAGGCCAGTGTACACATTCTAAAGAATCTTTGATTATGACTGTACAGTCATAAAGACTTCACACAATAATTGTTACTGATCTTCCATAAATTCTGCTAACTTTTAATTATTAATAAGCCGTTATATCACTTAGCTCAAATGGTTATGCAATATGCTAAACTGACTGCTGATTTCCTATCTGTGGGCTTAAATCCCTCTGCAGCTTATTTTTGAAAGTATCAGTCGTTATTTATGTTACACATCACAGATGAAGACAAGACATATGGTTTTTAGCAACTTCTAAAATACAGCTTTTTACACATCCAGCATGGCTGTGGTTTAATGATGCATACAGAGCTTGGGCCGTGGATGACTACACATTTCTCCCTTATCCCCAAAGCTTCTAGAAGCATCACACAGTATACTTCTGCATGTGTGAATGCTGAGTAATACACATATTAATAAGCTTTACACTATAGAAAATACATTATTTTAAATATCCATGCTTGCTCTAATCACTTTCATGAATGTAAGACCAATTCAGGTCAGCTTGGCTGTAATATTTGAAGTCCATCAAACAAAATACAAGTACAAGAAGTGTGGATCTGTAATCCTTATTCCATTTTATGGCTGTAGGTTTACCACTGTATGTGAAGATGTGTGGTATTGAATCAGACAGTTGTGCTCTAATGCCATTAATGGCTTATTCTTTTTCAAAATTACCTTCTAATGTTTATTTTTGCAAACTATGACAGTTAAACTCAGTGTGCTTACACATGATAATGCTGCAAGGCAGATGAATGTACATTCCATCATTATTCAATAAAGTTTACAACATTAAAGCAAGTGTGAAGTCCACTAGCTCATATGGCAATGCAATAGATCAATGCAAATCTGTCCTGAATATATGCAGGTTTGAATCTCAGGGTATCTTGCTTTGGATGACATGTTGCCAATGTGGCATTTCCTATTTAACAACAGGTGTGGGAGATGTATACTTGGTTATTAAGTTATACAGCATAGATTTTTGCACACCTAGCATAGCCGTTGTGCATTAACTCCTATCGTGTTTAGGCCATAGATGACTATGGATTTCTCAATTATCTGTAAAGTTCCTAGAAACATCATACTTCTGTTACTAATGATGTATGTGTAAATGCAGGGTAATACATAAATATTCAGCACGACACAGAAACAGCAACCAGGATCCAAAACAGGTTTATTGTCTTCAAACTCTAGCGCCTCGGCCACTGTAAGCCTTCAAGGAGTAAAGTTTCAATAACATGGCACAGTATATATAATCACACCAATCAATCAATAAAACTATTATACAATTAAATAATAAAATTACTCAATTAAATCACATTTTTCCAACAGCATTCTGTGTTTAAGCCTCTAGGTAATAAAGTGCCAAACTTTAAAATAAAAACAGTTTCATACTTTAAAAGTAATTTTGCCACTACTGCAACATCAGACTCTAACTTTGCTATCTGTTGTAAAATAGTTGCTTTTAAAGTGTCAGTGCTACCATTATGAAATTCATAAAAGTGTTGAGCCAAAGGGCTCTCCATTTTTTTATTTTTTATATCCCTGAGATGTTCTAACAGCCTGACTTTAAACATTCTTTTAGTTTGCCCTATATAGAACTTATGACATCCACATGTGATTGCATAAACCACCCTATTAGTTCTACAAGTGTATGAACCACTTGAATAAAATGGTATATTATTGATATTAGAAAAAGTTCTATATACAAATGGGCAAGCCTGACATTTCCTACATGGGAATGTACCTATACTAGATGGTTGTAGTGGTATTTTATTCCCTGGATTAAAACATTTTGTTCGTACCACCATATCTTAAATACTCTTACCTATTTTATAGGAAAAAATTATTTTTTTCATTTTTAAATTACTTAGTTCATCATAGTTCTCTAAAAAATCCCAAAAATGTAATATTTTATGTTTTATCATATCACTACATACATTGTATGTTGACACTACAAATAAATTATTATCCACCTGACTTTCTCTATTTATTGTATGACTATTAATAATCTTTTTCTTATTGTACCCATCATATCTCATATTTATGATTTTTTCTATATCAGCATCCACTAATTTACTATCATAATTTCTGTTCAAAAACATCCTTTTAGTTATTTGAATTTCCTTATAAAACACTTCATCATTATGACATAACCTAGAAATTCTTAAAAATTCACCATATGGCAATGCACTAATAATATGTGCAGGATGACAGCTAGTTGCTTGTAAAAAATCATGTGGGTCCCCAAATTTCCTATATAAACTTATAATTATAGGCAAACCAACAGTACCTTGTAAATTAATGTCTAGAAAGTTAACTGACTGCCCATATTGTAACCCATCAAAATTAATTTTAAATCTATTAATCTGGATTTCTTGTACAAAATTCTGTATATCATCATATCCCCCCTCACACAAAAATATCAAATCATCTATGTATCTATAATACAATTTCACATGTTTCTTTACAAAATCATTCTTATAGATACATTCATTCTCTACCAAACCCATAAATATATTCGCATACATTGGGGCAAATGGTGCACCCATTGCTGTTCCTTGTTTTTGATAGAAAATTAGGTTATCAAAATAAAAATAATTATTTTCTAAGCAAAATTGTACAAGATCTAATATATAATGTGTGTGGGGTGAATCTCCCATGCTGTTAAACACAGCTTCTAGGCCAAATTTATGTTGGATGTTCGTATAAAGACTCTTCACATCTAAAGTAATCCAAAACATGTTCTCATTCCAAATAACTGATTTAATTTTTTCCAAAAAATCAAAAGAATCTTTGATATAGGAGGGAAGACAGGCAGCTTCTTTCAATAATACTTTATGTAACACAACACCTAAATTATGTAAAAAATACTTCCTAGCAGACACAACAGGTCTACCTGGTGGTTTATTTATATTTTTGTGTAATTTGGGGAGACAGTAAAAATAAGCACAACTAGTATCACTTAGGCAAAGTTTCTTCTTTACATCATTCTCAGACCAGAAACCCAACCGTAAACCTTTTTGAATTAGAATCTCATATTTAATTTTTGCCTGTTCAATACTGTCCTGGTGAGCTTTACAATACACTGTTTCATCTCCTAATAAATCCCAGCACATTTCCAAATATTGTGTGTAATGCATAATCACAATCTTATTGCCTTTGTCCGAGGGCTTTATGACCAATTCTGTTTGTTTAGAAAAATTTCTCAATTCTTGCCATTCTATCTTAGACAAGTTATATGTGACTGACTTCCTGTCAAAATGTTTTAATTCAAACTCTAATTCAAAATCTAGCATTGCGTGTATTTTTTTAATGCCATCATTGCAACATGGAGGCATAAACGTACTTTCTGTTTTAATGCCTGAGGTATCTATATACCTATGTTCAAAAAATTCACTGTCACAAGAAACAAAAGATTCTTCTGTCTCTGAATCACTCTGTTCTAACACATTTCCATTGAAATTACTATCCATAACAAAGTTTTTAGATGTTAAAACATTGAAATAATACCATAAATGTAACTTCCTAATGAAACTATATAATTCTATTTTACATTCATATATTTTAGGAAGTACTGTAGGTACAAATTTCAATCCGTAGTTTAAAACGGAAAGAAAGTGTTCAGAAATATGACAGCCTGACAAATTAATCACATTTTTAGTAAGTAGTTCGAAATTAGTACCATCTTGTTCTTTTATTGTCTCTCCACAGTCTTTGTGGACCATTCCTATAATACTCCTGCTCGCCAAAACCTCTTTTCCGTTGTTGACCAAAGTTTCCCGCATTCCGAAACTGTTCGGGAAAAAAATGGCGATTAGCTGGAGAAGGTAATTCCGGATACTCGCTCGCCTCTCTTGCGTGCATGAAATTGTCCATGTTCTGATTGGGTGTCATCACGCTCGAAGTACTGTCACGTCTCTGGCCATTCTCAATGGGTTGATTCGTTGTCTGAGCCGATGTACGAGACCGCTGATTGGCTCGAAATAGGTACACATTGCCCTTTTCAAAATCTCTTAAGTCTCTCTGAATTTTGTACATTTTCTGATCAATAATTTTCTTTTCCAAGCCATTGACTTTTTCTTGAATGTCTCTAAGACAGGAATCAAGTCTGTTCCTGTCTAATACAGTAACTAGACTATTACATACTACATTAATGTCTTTCTTCAGGTTCACCAACTTAATATTATCTCGTTCTATTTGAATTTTGATCCATTCTCTTGAACATTGATGGGCTGCACATTCCCATCTCGTCTGAAAAGATTTATCCAGCTGACATGTTGAATCAAAAGGCTCTGAGGGGAATTTAAGTGCCCTGAGCCCTCTCGGTATAATGTCTAGTTCGAGATATCTGGATAAACTGTTAATATTATAGTATGTAGCTGTTTCTTTACTCATTAAATTAGTCAATTTAGAGATGGTAGATTTAACTTCAATAGGAACATCCATGGAACGCTTACCAATATTCGCAAAGGGTTGTTAGAACGTTTACTTCTTGTTTCAGCGAGGAAGCTCCCATGCTGGAATATCCCCAGTATTCTCAGTACCTGTTGTTCTCTCTACCCGGTCATAATTCCGGTCTGGATTAGTATTGAAGAACCCATCTAGTGTTCGCTGGGAACCACCTCCATTGTCTTCTCTGAAAATTCTTGGTACATTTATGGCTGGATCACTGGCCATGGATAGTAAACAGCAACACAACAAACTAGAACTGGAAAAGCAGATTCAGCACGACACAGAAACAGCAACCAGGATCCAAAACAGGTTTATTGTCTTCAAACTCTAGCGCCTCGGCCACTGTAAGCCTTCAAGGAGTAAAGTTTCAATAACATAGCACAGTATATATAATCACACCAATCAATCAATAAAACTATTATACAATTAAATAATAAAATTACTCAATTAAATCACATTTTTCCAACAGCATTCTGTGTTTAAGCCTCTAGGTAATAAAGTGCCAAACTTTAAAATAAAAACAGTTTCATACTTTAAAAGTAATTTTGCCACTACTGCAACATCAGACTCTAACTTTGCTATCTGTTGTAAAATAGTTGCTTTTAAAGTGTCAGTGCTACCATTATGAAATTCATAAAAGTGTTGAGCCAAAGGGCTCTCCATTTTTTTATTTTTTATATCCCTGAGATGTTCTAACAGCCTGACTTTAAACATTCTTTTAGTTTGCCCTATATAGAACTTATGACATCCACATGTGATTGCATAAACCACCCTATTAGTTCTACAAGTGTATGAACCACTTGAATAAAATGGTATATTATTGCTATTAGAAAAAGTTCTATATACAAATGGGCAAGCCTGACATTTCCTACATGGGAATGTACCTATACTAGATGGTTGTAGTGGTATTTTATTCCCTGGATTAAAAAATTTTGTTCGTACCACCATATCCTTAATACTCTTACCTCTTTTATAGGAAAAAATTAATTTTTTCATTTTTAAATGACTTAGTTCATCATAGTTCTCTAAAAAATCCCAAAAATGTAATATTTTATGTTTTATCATATCACTACATACATTGTATGTTGACACTACAAATAAATTATTACCCACCTGACTTTCTCTATTTATTGTATGACTATTAATAATCTTTTTCTTATTGTACCCATCATATCTCATATTTATGATTTTTTCTATATCAGCATCCACTAATTTACTATCATAATTTCTGTTCAAAAACATCCTTTTAGTTATTTGAATTTCCTTATAAAACACTTCATCATTATGACATAACCTAGAAATTCTTAAAAATTCACCACATGGCAATGCTCTAATAATATGTGCAGGATGACAGCTAGTTGCTTGTAAAAAATCATGTGGGTCCCCAAATTTCCTATATAAACTTATAATTATAGGCAAACCAACAGTACCTTGTAAATTAATGTCTAGAAAGTTAACTGACTGCCCATATTGTAACCCATCAAAATTAATTTTAAATCTATTAATCTGGATTTCTTGTACAAAATTCTGTATATCATCATATCCCCCCTCACACAAAAATATCAAATCATCTATGTATCTATAATACAATTTCACATGTTTCTTTACAAAATCATTCTTATAGATACATTCATTCTCTACCAAACCCATAAATATATTCGCATACATTGGGGCAAATGGTGCACCCATTGCTGTTCCTTGTTTTTGATAGAAAATTAGATTATCAAAATAAAAATAATTAATTTCTAAGCAAAATTGTACAAGATCTAATATATAATGTGTGTGGGGTGAATCTCCCATGCTGTTAAACACAGCTTCTAGGCCAAATTTATGTTGGATGTTCGTATAAAGACTCTTCACATCTAAAGTAATCCAAAACATGTTCTCATTCCAAATAACTGATTTAATTTTTTCCAAAAAATCAAAAGAATCTTTGATATAGGAGGGAAGACAGGCAGCTTCTTTCAATAATACTTTATGTAACACAACACCTAAATTATGTAAAAAATACTTCCTAGCAGACACAACAGGTCTACCTGGTGGTTTATTTATATTTTTGTGTAATTTGGGGAGACAGTAAAAATAAGCACAACTAGTATCACTTAGGCAAAGTTTCTTCTTTACATCATTCTCAGACCAGAAACCCAACCGTAAACCTCTTTGAATTAGAATCTCATATTTAATTTTTGCCTGTTCAATACTGTCCTGGTGAGCTTTACAATACACTGTTTCATCTCCTAATAAATCCCAGCACATTTCCAAATATTGTGTGTAATGCATAATCACAATCTTATTGCCTTTGTCCGAGGGCTTTATGACCAATTCTGTTTGTTTAGAAAAATTTCTCAATTCTTGCCATTCTATCTTAGACAAGTTATATGTGACTGACTTCCTGTCAAAATGTTTTAATTCAAACACTAATTCAAAATCTAGCATTGCGTGTAATTTTTTAATGCCATCATTGCAACATGGAGGCATAAACGTACTTTCTGTTTTAATGCCTGAGGTATCTATATACCTATGTTCAAAAAATTCACTGTCACAAGAAACAAAAGATTCTTCTGTCTCTGAATCACTCTGTTCTAACACTTTTCCATTGAAATTACTATCCATAACAAAGTTTTTAGATGTTAAAACATTGAAATAATACCATAAATGTAACTTCCTAATGAAACTATATAATTCTATTTTACATTCATATATTTTAGGAAGTACTGTAGGTACAAATTTCAATCCGTAGTTTAAAACAGAAAGAAAGTGTTCAGAAATATGACAGCCTGACAAATTAATCACATTTTTAGTAAGTAGTTCAAAATTAGTACCATCTTGTTCTTTTATTGTCTCTCCACGGTCTTTGTGGACCATTCCTATAATACTCCTGCTCGCCAAAACATCTTTTCCGTTGTTGACCAAAGTTTCCCGCATTCCGAAACTGTTCGGGAAAAAAATGGCGATTAGCTGGAGAAGGTAATTCCGGATACTCGCTCGCCTCTCTTGCGTGCATGAAATTGTCCATGTTCTGATTGGGTGTCATCACGCTCGAAGTACTGTCACGTCTCTGGCCATTCTCAATGGGTTGATTCGTTGTCTGAGCCGATGTACGAGACCGCTGATTGGCTCGAAATAGGTACACATTGCCCTTTTCAAAATCTCTTAAGTCTCTCTGAATTTTGTACATTTTCTGATCAATAATTTTCTTTTCCAAGCCATTGACTTTTTCTTGAATGTCTCTAAGACAGGAATCAAGTCTGTTCCTGTCTAATACAGTAACTAGACTATTACATACTACATTAATGTCTTTCTTCAGGTTCACCAACTTAATATTATCTCGTTCTATTTGAATTTTGATCCATTCTCTTGAACATTGATGGGCTGCACATTCCCATCTCGTCTGAAAAGATTTATCCAGCTGACATGTTGAATCAAAAGGCTCTGAGGGGAATTTAAGTGCCCTGAGCCCTCTCGGTATAATGTCTAGTTCGAGATATCTGGATAAACTGTTAATATTATAGTATGTAGCTGTTTCTTTACTCATTAAATTAGTCAATTTAGAGATGGTAGATTTAACTTCAATAGGAACATCCATGGAACGCTTACCAATATTCGCAAAAGGGTTGTTAGAACGTTTACTTCTTGTTTCAGCGAGGAAGCGCTCCCATGCTGGAATATCCCCAGTATTCTCAGTACCTGTTGTTCTCTCTACCCGGTCATAATTCCGGTCTGGATTAGTATTGAAGAACCCATCTAGTGTTTGCTGGGAACCACCTCCATTGTCTTCTCTGAAAATTCTTGGTACATTTATGGCTGGATCACTGGCCATGGATAGTAAACAGCAACACAACAAACTAGAACTGGAAAAGCAGATTCAGCACGACACAGAAACAGCAACCAGGATCCAAAACAGGTTTATTGTCTTCAAACTCTAGCCTCGGCCACTGTAAGCCTTCAAGGAGTAAAGTTTCAATAACATAGCACAGTATATATAATCACACCAATCAATCAATAAAACTATTATACAATTAAATAATAAAATTACTCAATTAAATCACATTTTTCCAACAGCATTCTGTGTTTAAGCCTCTAGGTAATAAAGTGCCAAACTTTAAAATAAAAACAGTTTCATACTTTAAAAGTAATTTTGCCACTACTGCAACATCAGACTCTAACTTTGCTATCTGTTGTAAAATAGTTGCTTTTAAAGTGTCAGTGCTACCATTATGAAATTCATAAAAGTGTTGAGCCAAAGGGCTCTCCATTTTTTTATTTTTTATATCCCTGAGATGTTCTAACAGCCTGACTTTAAACATTCTTTTAGTTTGCCCTATATAGAACTTATGACATCCACATGTGATTGCATAAACCACCCTATTAGTTCTACAAGTGTATGAACCACTTGAATAAAATGGTATATTATTGATATTAGAAAAAGTTCTATATACAAATGGGCAAGCCTGACATTTCCTACATGGGAATGTACCTATACTAGATGGTTGTAGTGGTATTTTATTCCCTGGATTAAAAAATTTTGTTCGTACCACCATATCCTTAATACTCTTACCTCTTTTATAGGAAAAAATTAATTTTTTTCATTTTTAAATTACTTAGCTCATCATAGTTCTCTAAAAAATCCCAAAAATGTAATATTTTATGTTTTATCATATCACTACGTACATTGTATGTTGACACTACAAATAAATTATTATCCACCTGACTTTCTCTATTTATTGTATGACTATTAATAATCTTTTTCTTATTGTACCCATCATATCTCATATTTATGATTTTTTCTATATCAGCATCCACTAATTTACTATCATAATTTCTGTTCAAAAACATCCTTTTAGTTATTTGAATTTCCTTATAAAACACTTCATCATTATGACATAACCTAGAAATTCTTAAAAATTCACCATATGGCAATGCTCTAATAATATGTGCAGGATGACAGCTAGTTGCTTGTAAAAAATCATGTGGGTCCCCAAATTTCCTATATAAACTTATAATTATAGGCAAACCAACAGTACCTTGTAAATTAATGTCTAGAAAGTTAACTGACTGCCCATATTGTAACCCATCAAAATTAATTTTAAATCTATTAATCTGGATTTCTTATTGGTTATTGGTAATACTTGGTTATTAAGTTATACAGCATAGATTTTTGCACACCTAGCATAGCCGTTGTGCATTAACTCCTATCGTGTTTAGGCCATAGATGACTATGGATTTCTCAATTATCTGTAAAGTTCCTAGAAACATCATACTTCTGTTACTAATGATGTATGTGTAAATGCAGGGTAATACATAAATATGCTACCTATTCAGTTTAAATTACACAATATTATTTTTGTACAGTGACTGCCCTCCTACCTAAATTACATGTGTTTGTATTAGATACCACATATGATCAGTAATTCATTTAATGTATTCTTACATGTTTCAACTGCAGTCTTATGTTTTCTTGCAAAGTATGACACATAGAACTCCAAAGTGTTGTAGTTGTGTGTCACTGCTACAAGCAAAGTGCTGGAACGCATACAGAGTTAGGTGACCAGACACTGCTCTGCTATATTCATCTGTGCAATCCAAGGAATCTGTTGCATTCTGCTAACAATAAGTACAATTTTATACTGTATTTTGCACTTTTAAACTGTATTTTGCTATATTGCTGATTTTTTAAAACTATTCTTGCTGACCTGTTGCACTTTTTGTCTGCTGTAGCATAGACTAGAATCAGATGTGCTGAATCTGGTTCTGTTTGTTAAATTGAGAACTAAAGCAGGCTATATTTTGTTGGTGAGGGCTCCCTGCACCCTTTTGGCAGTAGAATGCAGTTAGGACTCATCTTATTGAAGGTTGCTGGCAGAGGATTCAGTTTTGAGCTTTTTTATTGGTTAGATTGTTAAGTTCCTAATCTGTGCGGGTTTGCTCTTGTTTTAACACAGCTCCACAGAGTTAGGAGACCAGCCACTGCTTTGCTATATTAATCTGCTTACACATAGTGCACCTCCATACACCATCATGCAATACCGCACAGTGGGGGTAACCATTGGCAGTTATAGACGCAATAACTTCAGTAGATACATTTTCCTTTAGTAGCTGCCCATGATCCAGCCATTTATAGAGCACCCCATTAGTAAAGACCCTGTTTAGAGAACCCAGTTATCCACACTTCTCCATGTTCTCTCCTCACTGTGAAATCAGGAATTAACCTAGCATTAGGGATGCCCAGTTTCCCACCATTTCTCCTGCCAGCCTGATTGACATGGATATCCTGAGGCAGTGTAGCAACTGCCTCATGTACACTGACAAACTTCCACTCCTAAATCACCCAAGTACAATTTGTGAGAGATGCATTTACACTAAGAATCTGGAATCCTTGCTCTCTCATGCACATAACAGTGACACTGAACAGGTTGTCAGCTCACATACTACACCTCCTACGTAAACCATGCACTCAACACATAAACCATCATACATGGTGGTGCTCACCAGAAACCTACCTAAACACCAGAGACCTTCCAAACAAAAACATGTTTCACCTAATACAGCACCTACAGCACTCAGTAAATATAAAAACACAAGCACCAGTGTCTCACCAAATAAGCCCCTAGGGCAAAGCACATCTAAACCAAATCTTTTAGTCATAGATGACTCCACTGTGACATATACAGATGTCCCACTCATCAGGCTAGACAAGAAGAAGGTTAAAATCAGCTGTCTATTGGATGCCAGGATCTGTCAGATCACACATGCACTCAAGTCTCTCAACAAGTACTGTTGTGACTACATCAAGTTCATGTTAGTGTGAATGACTTGAGACATACCTCCCTGGACTATATGAAGAGAGACATGACTGACCACTATGAATATATGTCCTAGGCAGGTATGTCCCTAGCCTTGAGCAGCATTCTCCCCTCACCTAGGATGGCACCACAATATAAACAATAAATGACTGACTCCAACAATTAGCTTAGTTTCTGGTGTCATTCTAAGGGGATCTAGTTCCTGTCAGCCTGGGACGACATGCTTGATAGACCATGCTGCTTTGACAGAGATGGTTTTCACCTGTCACCTCTAGGCTTTCATTTACTGGCTAAGGCACCTTCCTCTCCATAGTTCCTTTTTAGGCAAGGTCTCAAGAACAAAATTTCCCACATGAAAATATCACTCACAAATAAATTAAAGGATATGCTGCTAAATGCCATGAGTTTGAATCAGTAACTGCACTCTCTGGAAGCCCTCCTCTCCCTGGATAAAGTTGATGTCTGTGCAGTCACAGAAACTTGGTTCAGGGCTGCAGAGAGCCTTCAAGGCTACAATGCTTTCCGCACTTTCAGACCGCAAAATGAATGTGTGAGAACCAAAGGAAGAGGAGCATGTATCTTCATCAAAGATAAATACACCTGTAAACTGGTTAGACAGGAAAACTTCATGGAGTTACTCCAAGTTCAACTAACTGTGGGTAAGACCCCCCCCCCCTTCAAGCCATTGTTAGCTCTAGGCCCCTTCAATGAACCATGATGTCCACACTGTTTATTTGGACCTCCTTGAGTCAATCAAATTACAAACAAACACTCTAGTCATGGACAATTTTAGCTATCCCTCTACTGACTTGGAAACTTATATGAGCACCAACATGCTCACACAAAGGTTCCTGCACTTTATTAACACTAATGCCATGGAGCAAATAATATGCAGCCCCATAAGGGACTCAAATACTCTCGACCTGGTCCTCACCAACATGGGTGACCGTGGTACCATCACAAGTACAGGACCCTCACTGATTAAATCTGATCACACATCAGTCACATTTGAAGTAGCTATAACACCTGAACCCCTCTTCGGTGAAATCAGGCTAAAACATTCCAACAAAGCTAACTATACCCTCCTAAGGTATGGCATAAATAATTTCCAAGCTCCTGTTCTGACAGATGGCATTGACAACTATACTAAGGTGTACACAAATGCCCTGTACAAACACCTATACAAATGTATTGCCACAGCTGTACCTGATAGGGTCAAAACAGGATCCTGAAGAAAAAACAAGCCTCCCTCATGAACATCTAGCATTATTACATTATACAACAAGAGGAAGAAGTTGCAGTCTAAGAATAAAAAAGAGAGGTCTCAGCACTGGAAGACCACCCTCCTCTACTTGAACAACAAATAAGACAACTTGTAAAATCCTCTAAGGACAACTTTGAAACAAATTTAGCAACCATAGCTAAGGATAACCCTAAGGCATTCTTCAGCTATACCCGTAATCTAAAAAGTAGGACCCAGTCATTTGCTGAATTAGCTATGGATGACATTACACAGAATGATCCTGTGAAAATACTTAACCTATTAGCTGACAGGTTTGGCAGAAATTTCAACACCTTGTCCCCTCCAAACATTTCATAAAGCATTTCCTCTATGTCTTGGTGCAGTGGTGTAGCAATTTGTGTTGTCGCTTTCCAGCAAGAGGACCTCTCATTCGATTCTTGGTGCCTTCTGTACTGAGTTTGCATGTCCTCCCTACATTCATGTGGAGTTCCATGGGAGCTCCAGTTTCCTCAAACATTACAGAGACATGCATCTAGAGTGTTTCTCCCCTGCCGCTGCTGAAAATTGGGTCATTCCAAGTCAGACCTTCCCAGTAAACAAATGTTACATAAATAAATAAATAATCTCCCCCACCTTGCATCTTCAAACAACAAGTCATTAATGCTCTTTCCAAGGCCAAAAACACAGTCTCTGTGGGACCAGATGGTATCCCAGGTTGCTTTTTAAATGGCCTAAAACATGAGTTAGCAAATCCATTAAGTACTGTTTTCAACCACAGCCTGCTGCATGGAAAACAGCAACCATCATCTCCCTTCATAAAGGGGGTACAGCAACACATCCTGGTAACTACAGACCTATAAGCTTAACCAGCCTTATCTGAAAGGCCATGGAACGAATCATCATGGCCATTATAAATAAGGAGAGAGGTGATCTCCAAACCCTTAATCCGACACAGTTTGATTTTGTCAAAGACAGGTCATGCCTGTTAAAACTGATGGATTTCTTCAAAAACATCACCAGAGCCACAGACGAAGGCAAATCTGTGCATAGAGCCTACCTTGCCTTAGCCAAGATGTTTGATACAAACCCACATTCAGGCATCATTGATAAACTCTCCCAGTTGAATATTAATCCTATGTCATCAGGTGGGTTGTTTACTGGCTCACTGACAGATCACACTCCATCAAAGTTGAGGACTTTACCTCACCCAGCAGGCCTGTAACCAGTGGGGTTCCACAGGGAGTCAGTGCTGGACACTCTATTGTTTGAAATGCACTTCTCAAAAGTTCAGACCAAAACAAAGGGGCTGTGACTGACTAAGTTTGCCGACGACTACAAATTAGCTTCAATCATTGAATCCTCAAACATTGTCAATATACATCAAGAGGAATTTACACAGACCAATGGTTGGTACCAAAACCATGGACTCAAACACGGTGCAAAAAAATGCATTATCATCTCCTTCAGTAAAAATGATATCCCTGCAGACTAACATATAAATAATAATACCCTAAGTAACAACTTAGGAGTGAGAGACTTGGGGGCGCAAGTTGACTGTAGCCTAAATTTTAACCACCATGTGTCTACTGTGGTAAGGAAGGCATTCTACGTCACACACCTCATTAGCAAAGGCATTGCTTCAAGAGTAAAAGAGGTCACAAAACCCCTGTACTTGACCCTCATCAGGCCAATAACTGAGTACAATTCTCCCTTTGATATGTACCTTACCAAGCACCTATAGCAACTTGAGAGACCTCAGAGATTTCTAACCAGAAAATTCAGGGTCTCCAGCATGTCATATATTGAAAGACTGAAGTCGCTGTCACTGTACTCAGTAGCATACAGACTACTTAGCGGAGACTTGTGCCTGGCCTACAGAGCAATCTCAGAGCCAAACCTAATGGAAATGCTGCACATCAGCAAGTCAAATGGGACAAGGGTCACCCATTTGAGGGACCTTAGCCTGTGACATAAATAGGACCTGCTGGAGAGACAAATATGTCTCTCAGAGGTTGCCACTCCTCTGGAATAAGCTTCTAGTTCACATCAACCAAAGATGCTCTGTGGCCGTCTTTAAGCATAGCCTGGATGACTGGATGCAAAACCATAAATTCTTGCCGGGGATTTCAGCTATGACCCTCCTAGATATGGGCAGTCATAGCTTACTACGATCTTGAGTTTAGGCAAGATCCTTTGTACTATATTGGGTACACATATCTAGGCTTATAAACACCTTCAGATCGACAGCCCAGTAACCACCTATGAACCTGCTATATACTTTTTTTGATAAATGCACAGCACGTGGCAGCACTTGTACTTTTCATTTACTTGTCATGTAACATACAACCAGAATTTCACATTTTATGGTATGTAATTCTTCCCTGCATATTCATACAGGTGTTTTTTTTAACTTCCATAAATCCATGCAATGGCAGTCAAGATGGTTTAGCTAGGCAGGTTGGGTTGAGGTTTGCAGTATAAACATAGGTGACAGTTGTAGGTTGAATTTTGGTTATTCCAGTTTGTATACAGTATTACTCATGCATGCACAGTATTGAGAGCTACACAGCAATGAATGAATGTGCAAACTGTGATATTGTATTTTATGTCAAGGCTGGCTGACATGTAATATTCACTGTTTTGTCATTGTTTATTGACCTGAAACTATCCTTTTGTTGTAAGTATGAAGACTGTGCAAAAAACTATACATTATGCATCGACTGTATGTACAAGCCTTGAGGACTAGCAGAGGAAAAGAGGTATGTGTTACCACTGTCCACCTTTATTTCTACAGAAATATTTTTAACATACTTAAAACTTCAGGTTTAAGTATATATTATTTGGATCTTCAGGCATGTGAAAGTTAATTCCAGACTACCCATAATGCATCTTCAAGGTAAGTGCTATAGTCATTGATTTATTGTGAATAACAGTATACATTTAAGTTCATGTTGTCTTAGGAGTTATCAAGACTTTATGGATAACTCCAGTTTATGTGATTTTTTGTTGGCACAACCTAAATAACAGAAATCAGTGTTTAACTGTCATATTGAGTTTAACTGGACTGTTTAATTTATAAGTTGCTTGTATTGTTATTGTTGGTTGAACAGCAGGTAGTGGTTCTCGGTGAATATTGTGTTATGCATAGCCTGCTTGTTTTATTATTTATTGAAGGGGTGTCTGCTGTCTCAAAATTCCTCATGCTGTTGGCAGACATTTACTGGCATGTACCTGAGTTCCACATGTCTTGCAGTTCTGTATAACTCTACTGTGATGGATTCTTTAACATAAAATTGTTTGCCTTTTACTGTCATCATTATGACACAAGCCACTCATGCTGTTCAAGTATGTCTACATTGTTACATAGTATAACCATGATCATCATTACATTGTTTTTATTGTACATGTACACATATAAACATAATACAGACATACATAGTGACAGTGATGCATTTGTTGAGGAACAGTTATGTGTGTGGGTGCCTTACACAAAAAGTCTACATGTCATACACTGCCTTGTGCTTGTCACTGTCCAGTTGATATAAGCTTTTCAATTCCATTCCAGTTATATGATGTGATCTCAAGTGTTTAATGATCATGACAGTGCAGTGGTTATTATAACAATGTTGTATTTTTGTTATACAAAGTATAAATAAACCCTGTGGGTCATATCTTCTGATAATTATGTTATAATGACAAATGTACTGTTCTGTGCCATATGTTTTGATGACATTGCATATCATATACTCTCTTTACCATTCTGTAGATGCACATCTGATTGTGTTTTATTACAGACCTGTTTTTCAAATGACTGTGATCTATGTTACACACCATTTTGTATATTATCACTGATTGAATTGATGCCTTTCATCACATTGTTACAGTTGCATGAGGTCATGCAGTATTGTAATATCACATATGTAAAAGTTACTACAAGTAGATTGTGTACATTTCTATGACATGTTATGTAATCATTGAATTTGGGGGAATAACTACTATGTATGTGTAATGTTTTTTCTCCTGTGTTGAACTTGCATGGGACCTGTGGCAATTCTCCAAACATGCACCAAGGATGATGGCATGCCAGATCACTGCCAGGCAATTCTGACTCTAAGGACCAGGATGAAGACCATGATGGGGATGATGATGATGACAACAGACATGGACCTTGATGTGCCATTGTTCCTGTTGCTCATCATGAAAGATGTCCACCTCCATGCGAGAGACACAATTTACAGGACCAGATTCAGGATGTAGTCACAGATGTATTCCAGAAGCAGATGAGGAACCTGATGGGCAACTTCTTTCAGGACACTGCACAGGTCATGCACAACTCCATCTGGGAGATCTCTAGTGAGATCTTTTGTGATGTTTGACTGCATCATGGTGGCTCCTCAGGACTGTATATATTGCCTGTGTGATCTATTTCTGTAATGGTGCCACCATAGTGGTTCCGTATCCAACCATTAACAGTATAGTCATAATTTTGCAGGCATCACATATTGCTGTCATGCTTTTCTTACATATGTCGTAATGTACACTGCACATATTCTATCATTTGTGGCATTATGTTGCTGCTGCAGTATGATGCACATTACCAAATTACA
Organism: Protopterus annectens; assembly: GCF_019279795.1. NCBI lineage: Eukaryota > Metazoa > Chordata > Ceratodontiformes > Protopteridae > Protopterus > Protopterus annectens. The sequence continues at coordinate 1,986,713,857 of NC_056728.1, read as the reverse complement.
CGTGGTAACCAATATTATTTACATAACCATGCTGTAATTACACCATGCATTGCTCCACATGGGCGGGAATGTGTGCTTGTATGTGTGTGTGTGTGTGTGTGTGTGTGTGTGTGTGTGTGTGTGTGTGTGTGTGTGTACTTCTATATGCATGCAGTGTAGCATAAAATTATGTCCCATATACACTGGCCCTTTATATGACAGATATGACTCTTGCAGTTAACATATTGCATTTGACATATGATTTTTCTGCTTCCCATACTCTGGAATAGACTGCCCATTCATGTCAAGCAGAGCACCTCCTTGGCTCTCTTCAAAAGGAACCTTGACAACTGGATGGGAGATAGGAAATTTACCCTGGGGATCATGTCAGTCGCCTTGCTAAACAGGGGTCCAGGGAAGTAAATATTGTGGGAAGAAATAGCCAGGGAATTGTTATAGCTATGCTTGTATACGCCCTGGGGCCAATAGCCTAGTAACAACCTATGAACCTATGAACCTATATACTTAAGTGAGATGACAGCAACTTACACAATACATTATTCCCTTAGTTCTCACATATACAGTGAAGTGGGTCCAGTGTGTTTATTTGCATGTTATCCATGTGTATGCAATGCATCCATTTCTGTATTGGTTATTGCTGCTTTATGTTTGTTCAACAACGTGACAGGTCCATACTTATGTGATTTATATAATGTTGTGTCATGCTGTCTGTTGTATTGGTACAATGGCCTTGTGTCTGGCCTGGGAAATATTGTGCCATGTTTTATGACATTATTGTGACTGGTATATACGAACATGCATCCTTCACATGCTACATAGACATTCACTGGTCCATTACTGTATAAACAAAGGTGATGCTTTCTTATACATCATTCATGACACCCTTGTTTGTCCATATCTTGCATTTGTCAATAGCCAGTCTTTTTGATAATAGTTTGTGTTATGACATGCATACACAGATTTGAATACATGACTATGTTTATGCATTAGTATTATATATGCACTGCTTTACAGAGATGTACATGTGTATGGCCATATTATAATCAGCACACAACTGCCCTTGTAATATGTGAGTGGTTACATGCACTTATTCCATTTTTCTGTGCTGCAGGTTTGGTCCCAGGACTGCCCATTGATCAGTCATACTCATAGATTGTGCTATTTATATCAATAATGATGATTGTTACACCTGTTTTATTATGTTTGCATGACAGTATGTACGTGCGTGTCATAATCAAAAGTACTTCGGTGGGTACCTATGCCTTTTTTGATTAACAGTTGCACATTGCTATGATTGTCATTGATATAAAGGCATTTTTATATCTATAACCAGTCAACTATGTCCATGCGACATACATTTGTCATTTGCTTCAAGGTAACTTTGGAGCACTTGTAGCTCACCCTTTGTGTTGGACTTATGCATATGCAATGTGTCACCTTAGTTAGGATTGTCCTGCCTTATTCTGTGCCTACTTTCTTTTACTGCCATTTCCTCACTAATGTGGGCCTGTGTTGTCTATATCCTTTCCTCCTTATAGCTTTGGCCTTAATGTTTCACATTTACATGGCATATGTTACATTCATAGGTTCAAAGTTCCATAGTTGTATACTAGGATAATGACTACTAGGGTCCTTATAAGCCTAACCATGCAACCCAAAGTTGACACAAGAATTTTAATTATATAGGGGGTGATTTACTAACTGCCCGTACCCATCAGACACATAGGAACCAGACCAGGGGTGAATTTCTGATTACCCATCCATAGGTCCAAGTTGCCCTTAAATAGGGATAGGGAGGAACTGTGCTTCTCATGGATTGGGAGCCTGTACCAGAGAATGGGAATTCTATGATAATATCTGCATACCTCTCAACTGTCCAGATTTTTCCAGAATGTCCAGATATTTGCCTTATATTTTTGGTATATTCCTCATAAAATTTGTGGTTTTCTGGAGTTTTGTGGCAAATCAATGAGGACTGACTTCACTAAATAATGACAGACATTTGAGTGTTAGACTTCACATCTATCAGAAAATGTATGGTAACACAAGACCTTTTATTTTAGCATTTTTCTAAGTTTATAAGAGCAATTTTTAAATTGTGTTCCTGTTTTGGGGGCTTTAACCCACCAGTATTTTGTGCTAAGAGGTTGAGAGCTATGCATATCTGTTACTCCAACATGTCCTATTTATGTTGCAAGCAAAATATAGGTCTTTTAATTTAGTATTTCTGATGCTGTTTGTTTTCTGGATGTGCAAAATGTTCAGCACAACAGGGACTAGGGATGCTTTGTATGCCAGGTAAAGATCTCCTCCCAAAAGTCTGTATGATATCAAATAAAGAGACAGGCCTTTAAGGCAATCAGCATAGGACATTGTGTTTACTCCCTGTATTCTTTTTGTAAGGAACCTTTGTGGACATTCCAGTTGCTGCATGAGTCTGGTAAGGTACATACCGAAAGGGGTATTATACTGTATGATAGCTCTGAAAAGGGCCGAGTACAGTGGTATGCTGACCTGTCTGGACCTAGATGCTATGATCTCGCTTATAAGTTGAGTAACATAGAATGATTTTCTTACTACCCCTTGGACATATGTTTGTCGAAGGCTAGGTTACTGTCTACATGAGTTCCCAGATTCCTGACTAATGAATCAATTTTAAGGGTATTTTATTGATGGAACAGTTACCCATGGCAGTAGACTTCCCAAATGGTACTATAATACATTTCTTGGTATTGAGTTTTAAGCAATGGCTTTGGCACCAACCATTTGTCTGCATTAGACCTACCTGAAGGGTGTTTTCATCTTGGGGGGATTCATTGACTGCTTCCGGTTTGCAATAATCTGCGAGCTTGATCAGCCTTTCATATTGGTTTGACATCCGAGAAGTAGATGCCAAAGCAGAGTGGGCCCAGAACAGAACCCTGGGGGACTCTACTGGTGATTGTCCTCTGTGTGGAGGTGGCCTCACCATACCTCTCAACTGCACCCTCCCCCTCAATGTCTTAAAATGCTGTTATGCATGTACTGGCTAAAATATGACTTAAGAACCTGGAGTCATTATTAACTATAGTCTTAAAACAGGCATTGCGCCATGTGAATGGAGGGCTGCAATGGCCACTCCCCTTCATAAGGTAGGACCTTCAACAGATCCTGAAAACTACACACCCATTAGTCTGACTAGTTTTATTTGCAAAGCCATGGACAGAATTATAATATAGGATCCACAGTCTAGACAGGGGTACTTTAAGTTTCCCATGAGTAGGGTATGTCAGATGATAAGTGCCTCCAGTAGGTCCAAGTATGGATTGCAAGCTTCTTGGGATATGGAGGTGACAATGACAAAAATAATGGGGGTACAAAGGCCAAAATCTAGGGACATTTTCAATATTGCTCTTATAAACTTAAAAAAGTTGCTAAAATAAGTTTTGCATTGGCATGCATTTTTCTGAAGGATATGAAGTCTGAAACTCAAATGGCTGTCATTATTTAGTGACTTCAGTCCTCACAGATTTGCCAGAAAAACATAAATTTTATGTGGAACAGCCTAAAAATATGAGGCAAAAATCTGGACATTCTGTAAAAATCTGGGCAGTTGAGAGCAATGGGTCTCACCGATGCTAAACTCCTGGCTCCTGTTGGTGAGACTGCTAGCTTTCCAGCATGTTATAAATGGTTTACACCTAATTCTGTAAGTTTGTTGGCAATGCCTGAGTGGAGTATTGTATCAAATGTTTTAACCAAATCTAAGTGGGAAGTATGCATAATTTTCCTCTCATCCATTGCCTTAGAGACTTTTTCAAAGAAATTGGCCATATTCAGTAAGCATGACCTTCCTTTGGCAAAGGCAAACTGGGATGGATCCAGTGTCTGGAGGTCTCCTATGCCCTTGCTGATAATTTCCATGATAATCATTTCCATGTCTTTGCATAAGACTAGTCAGACTAATGGGTCTGTAGTTTTCAGATATGTTGAAGGTCCAACCTTATGAAGGTGGATGACTGTTACAGTCCTCCATTCACATTGCACAAAGTCTGTTTTAAGACTGTAATTAAATGACTCCAGGTTCCTGCTAAGTCATATTTTAGACTATTCAGGATGCAACCTGTGTTGTTATAAGTGACCACTGAGGCTGTGTTCTTGGCTTTAGAGATTGCAGCCAGTACACATTCCCTAGTTATAGTTAGAGGGGTAATGTATGAGGGTGGGGTTGGGGGGTGAGGGGGAATAAAGCTGGAACTGAATTTGTCCATTAACATGTTTGCTACATCACCAGGCTCAGTGAATGTGGCACTATTAACCACCATTTCAGCACATTGCTGTGTGCTGCCCTTGAAGCTTCTGACATAGCTATTTAAGGTCTTTTAGTTATATTTCACATAGGAGGGTATCTTAAAAGAAAACTATATATTAGAACTAAAAAAATCTATTTTTTTCACTCTCTCTTAAAGTGGTGTATTCCCATGCCATTGGGATTAGAGTCAGTCATTGTTATCTTATATACCTTCTGTAACAGGACTAATTTTATCTCCTGAATGGCCCTCATTTATGTGTGTTTGTCTCAGGGCTTGTTTTACAGTATATTAAGGAGTTATACAGCTGCAACCAAAACAGTTGCTAGATTGCAGGCCTTTGTTCAAAGTATCTTTTTGTAGTTCAAGAGGATTTGACAGTTTTTTCTCCTCACACTTTGGTAAATATGTTGATACTTTGCAAGAATTACAAGAAAATATTTTCTGTCTTTTCTCTAAATGTCACAGGCATCTTTGATACTACATTGAAATCATTGTAAAATGTAAAGTAGAGTAAATAACAACGTTTAAAGCTTAGCATTTCAATACTGTGATGTTGCTTATGTAAGTTTGTCAAACAAAGTGACCACTGCCTTTGAACCATTGAGCTAATTACTCTATTTTGCTATAAAAGGCATAGTTACATTGGAAGCAGTGCAAGGTCTCCTCTTCTCTGCAATATTTACAATAGAAAACAGCTTCACACCTCTGTTGTCTTGTTTACAGCAGACTGAGATACTAGCATCAGCAGGGTTAATTAACCATATAAGATTGTCAGCAGTAACTGACTACAAATTTCTCTATGTCTGTGGTTTGTCATGCATGTATACACAAATTCCTCTGCAAATTATGTGAAAAGTTAATCTTGAAAATGTGGGTGGCATCTCTCTTCCTTTGAATCCAGAAAATTAAAGTTTTATAAAGTACAAGTAGGGCTCAGAAACCAACACATTAATGGAAGCACATTGTAGGGAAAAAAATCAACCTAACAGTTGAGTTAAACTGTAGGAAAGGTAGAGTTTTCCTTTTATCTCAAAGTTGACTTTGCCTGACTTAACTAGCCCTCTTAGATGTCTATTTACTTTGGTGAGAGAGCTACTGTCTTTATGTGAATTTCCCTTCCTAGTTTTTGCCATATTTTTTTTCTTTTGTTGTCTATCCTGTTTAATTTGGGAATCCACAGGGTGGTTTGTTTCTAGGACTAGTCTTGCGCTTACTTCTGGTAGGTGAGTAGCCTTTATGTAGTCATAGGTTCATAAGTTCATAGGAGGATACTATGCTTACGGTACTAGGGTTACAAGCCTAACTGTGTAGAAAACCTGTGCACCCTAACTGACTATAGTTAGAAGGTTGCAATTTTATGATCAGCACTGACTACCCCTGCCAATGAGGGGGCATAGATGCCACTCCCGGGGTGAATTTACAATCACCCATCCAATTGTCAAGGTTCTGCTTAGACAGGGTCATTGAAGAGCTCTGCTTCACGTGAAGCATGAGCTTATTCCAGAGGAGTGTCAATCTCTGGAAGATATATCTGTCTCTCCATCATGTTTTGCCAATGTCACAGGCTAGGCTGAGATCCCTGGAATGATTGACTCTTGTCCCATTTGATTTCTGGATGTGCAGCATTTCCATTAGGGCAGACTCAGAGACTGCTCTGTAGACCAGGCCCAGGTTGCCTCTCAGCAGCCTGTATGACACAGAGTATAGTGACAGGGCTTTCAGTCTTTTCATGTATGACATGTTTTGGAGGGCCTAGATTCTCTTGGTTAGAAACCACTGAGGTTTCTCTAGTTGTTGCAGATGTCTGGTGAGACACATACAGAAGGGAACACTGTACTCAATTAGTAGTCTGATTAGGGCTGAGTACAGTGGAGTTATAACCTCCTTAGTCTTGGATGTGATACCCTTATTTATGCGATGTGCAATGTAGAAGGCTTTCCTTACCACTATGGGCACATGGTGATCGAAGTTTAGATTGCTGTCGACCTGTGTTCCCAAGTCTCACACCACTGGCTTTGAGCTTAGAGGGGTGCTATCTATATCATAATTACAGGGGCTACTTCATTGCCAAAGGGGATAATGAGGCTGTTTTTGTGTTAAGTTTCAATCCTTGACTTTGGGACTAATTATTTGTCTGTGTCAGCCTGTTCTGTAATATATTTACATAATTGGAGGACTCAATGATTGTGCCCGGTTTGCAGTCAGCTGCAAACTTAGTAAACCACAGGCCATCTACTTTTGCCTGGACCTCAGAGAAATAGATTCCAAACAGTAGAGGGCCCAGTACAGATCCTTGTGATACCCCACTGGTAACTGGTCTACTGGTGGAGGTGGGCTCACCGACTTTGACAGTATACATTCTGTTGGTGAGCCACGTGGCTACCCATGTAGTGACATATGGGTTAATCCCCAGCTGGGAGAATTTTTCAATGACCCCTTAGTGGGGAATTGCATCAAAAGCCTTATCTAAATCAGGATAGGTGGTATGCACTTCTTTTCCCTCATCCAGGGCTTTGGTGACATTCTCAAAGAACTGCACCAGGTTTAATAAGCAAGATTTACACTTGAGAAAACCAAAGTGGGTTGGATGAAGAGTGTGAAGGCTGCTTATGTCCTTGTTTATAAAGTCCATGATGATTCTTTCCATGGGCTTGCAGATAAGACTGGTTAGGCTTATGGGTCAATTGTTTCCTGGGTTGGTTGATGAAGCTCCTTTGAGCAAGGGGATTACTGTTGCTGTTCTCCACTCTGCCAGAATAAAGCCAGTGCTCAGGCTATGGTTAAAGAGAGTGCCAAGTGGTTCCACTAGAACTTGATTTAGATTGTTTAGTAAGACACTCGGGATGTTATCTAGTCCCATAAAGGCCATGTTTTTGGCCTTGGAGAGCACTTGTATGATCTGATCTTTAGAGATACTTGGTAGAGGACTGGTGTCAGGAATGCTTTGGAGTATGACTGTTGAAGACAAGGGGATTATGTTATTGCCAAATCTGTTAGCTAGCAGGTAGATAATTTCTTCAGGTTCAGTGTGAGTGGTATTGTGTACTATAAGGTCAGCACACAGATGGGCATTCCCTTTTAGGTTTCAGACATAGCTAAAGAATGCCTTATGGTTGTCTTTGGGTAGGGATGCTAATTTAGCCTCGTAACTAGCCTTAGAGGACTTTACAAGATATCCGATTTGCTTGTTCAAGCTGTGGAGTGCAGTCTTCCTCTGTTGAGTAAGTCCCTTCTTGTTCTTAGATATCAGTTTCTTTCTTTTGTTATATAACTTATTTATACTTACAGTCCACCAGGTGGCTTGTTTTTTTTGGGAGGACCTGGTTTTAGTCCTATTAGGTACAGCTGAGTCAATACTTTTGTTTAAGTGCCTATATAGAACATTTTTGTAGTCTTCTGGGTAGAAATCATTGTTGACTTTGAAACTTTTTATACCATTGCTTAGTAGGCTATAGTTTGCTTCGGAGAAATTTTGAGTTGTTTTGCTCCTATGAAGGTGTTAGGACTTTATCTTTACTTCAAAAGAGACTGATTTATGGTCTGACCTTACCAGGGAAGACAACACACAGGGAGTATTGCAGTGCCCCCCCCCCCATGTTGGTGCGCACTAGGTCTTGGGCATTTCAGCCCCTATGGTGGTGCAGACCAACTGCTCCAGGGTATTTGAATTAATAAAATCCAGTAACCTCAGAAGGATTGTGTTTGTGCTTGTGTTAGTGCCCATTCGATAGAAGGATAGTTGAATCTCCAGCGACCAAAGTGTTTGGCTGTATACTGAGCAACTCTAGCAATTCCAGGTAGATGGTTTTCTTCTCTTGGTTCATAGTGGGGGATCAGTAGCTAACAATGATGTGGCAGGATATTTTACCTATAGACATTTGGAACTGGAGTAGCTCAACAGAGTTGTCTTGTTTTACCAGTTTCAAGGTGTATTCAGATTTAATGAAGATGGATACACCTCTACCTTTGGTTCTTTTACACTTGTTTTGAAGTCTGAACATGTAAAAGGCATTCTAGCCTTGCACAACCTGGGTGCTCTATGTGGCCTTGAACCAAGCCTCAGTGACTGCACAGATGTCAGCATCTTCCAAGATGAGGAGTGCTTCCAGGGAGTGCAGTTTATGTTTAGGCTTCTAGCATTAAGCAGCATGAACTTGAGTTTGTCTCTAATGGATTTCTTTACATCAGACATTTTCTTGTTTTGACATTGCATAAAAAAGGCACTATGGGGGAGGCAAGCATCTTTGTCAGTATCTGAAAGCCTTGAGAAGACAGGTGGAGGCCATTTCCGGCAAAGTAGTGCGGTCTGTTGACCATGTCCTCTCAGGCTGTCAGATACTGGATCCCCTTTGAATGACACTAGCAGCTAAGCCAATTATTGAAATCAATCATTTTTTGTCTGTATTGTGGCATCATCCTAGGTAAAGGTAGAATGCTGCGTAGGGCTAGAGACATACCTGCCTGGGACACATAATCTGGGAGTTCAGTCATGTCTCTCTTCATATAGTCTGGAGATGTACATTTCAAGTCATTTACTTCTACATGTACTATGACAGAATGATAACGGTAATTGTTGTTGAGTGACTTGAGTGCATGCATGATTTGATGAATCCTGGCACCTGATGGGTAGCTGACCGTGACTTTCTCCTTGTCCAACCTGGTGAGGGGGGTCACCTGTGTGTCTCACTATTTAGTTGCTAATCATGGGTGCCAGAACCATAGAGTCAGGGGGAGGGGGAACCCCCCCACACACACTTTTACAGCTGCAAGACCTGTCGGGAAAAATTAATGAAGTGGAGTTTTCACACTAATGTGGGTTCGCATGGGGAACTTAGACTAACTAAATATCTGTTCTTGTTCTCTTATTGTTCTGTGTTACAGGAGTTATGCTATCGCTGTTCCATTAGTGTTGCCAGACTCATGCCGGTAAGGAGAGTTTTGTTCTTTTATTTGCAGGAGTTATGCTGCTCCTACGCGCGCGTGTGTGTGTGTGTGTGTGTGTGTGTGTGTGTGTGTGTGTGTGTGTGTGTGTGTGTGCGTGTGTGTGTGTGTGTGTGTGTGAAAGTGTAAAATGCCCCAGTTATGTATACCTGGTGGTTAGTGTTACTCAAGCTCAAACAAGAGCCTGAATTCTCTACCCATACTACCACTTCTGATTCAGGGTGTTGAGTCCATAGCTCTCCACTGTCCAGATTTTTACAGAATATTTGGCTCATACATTTGGTCTGTTCCTCTTAAAATTTGTGTTTTTCTGGTCAATCAGTGAGAACTGAATTCACTAAATAATGATAGCTCTTTAAGTTTCAGTCTTCCTATCATTCAGGAAACACATGGTAACACAAAACACTTTATTTTTTCAACTTTCTAAGATTATGCAAGCAATATTTAAAATGTGTCCCTGGTGCTGGGCCTTTGCCCCCCCCCCCCAATAAATGTTGGCTTTTTCCAGATTTCTTGTGCTATGAAGTAGGGAAATTTACTTGATCGTCAAGTTGATTTTACAAGGAGCTGAGAGCTTCAGGGGAACAGAAGTTTAATGCTACTTATGCGAAGGTGTTTGTTTTGTTAGTAGCACAACAGGTAGTCTACGTGCTTTTGATGCAGAAGGCTGTGGGTTCTACTCCCACAGTATGCAGATGGATCACTGATACTATACTGTGTTGTACTTTAATAGGAGTGGATGCTGCAGTCCTATGAATGTCCTCTTTTGGAGGAGTTACTTAATAACTATGAACCTGTTATCAGTTTGCCATCCATTCTCCATTGCAAAATTACTAGCTTATCATTTTTTAATGAAGCATAGGCAATGTATTCTGCAAGGGCAGCAGGCACTTTATTTGTAGATGAAACAATGAAAAATAAAGTTGTTTGCTAGCAGCAACCTCTTCATTAGTACAGATCCCTTTAATGTGGAATTATTTAGATGACTTACTTCTGCAGAGAGTTTGCATATTTACTGATATTGGTGGATTGTAATGACAGAAGTCTGAGTAGCCTTTTATGGCTGAAATTTTCTGAAATGGGTAGTTTTGTCATTATTCGTTCATACATTTTGTTTCATTGCTCACTAGAAGACTGTTCCAAACTACAAATTTAAAACACATTCTAACAAGTGCTGCTGTGTTATACAAGAGATATATTTTAATACAATCAGGTTAATACAATCAGGAAGATGAATCAAAGAATGTATGCATGTATGCTTGTTCACAGGATGCAGGAGATCAAAATAGGGGAAGAGACCAGTCACCAATGGTGTCCCCCAGGGGTCGGTGCTGAGACTTTTTCTGTTTGGCATATACGTCTCAAAAGTAAAAGGAAATACCAAAGGGCTTTGGCCGACTAAGTTTGAGATGACTGCAAGCTAGGAGCAGTTATTGAATCCCCAAATGACTTAACCATCATGCAGGAAGGTTTGTCACAAATAATAACAGGTGCCAGAATCATGAATTGAAACTAAACTCCAAGAAATACATTATCGTATCCTTTTGGAAGTCATCTACTCCAGGGAACTGCCAAATTGACAATGCCCCCTGAAAACTGACCCAGTTGTTTGGCATTTGGGAACTTGTGTGTACAGTGACCTAACTTTTGACCAACATGTGCCCAGAGTCATAAGAAAGTTTTTCTATATTGTACAGCTTATAAACAAATTGATTGTGACCAGATCTAGAGATTTTATTGTCCCCTTTTACAAAGTCCTCATTAGGACAATCATTTTGTATAATGTTCACTTTGGCATGTATCTGTCCTGACCCATTAAACAATTGGAATACCCACAGAGATACCTTACAAAAAGGACACAAGTCTTAAACAGTAGGTATTGTATGGTCCACCTTAAAGATTTATCACTGTACTCAGTATCCTACAGAGTGCTTAGAGGTGACATGTCTGGCATACAAGGCATCCTCTGACCTAATACAGATGGACCTACTGAACATCAGCAAGTCAAATGGCATCAGAAATACTCAGTCCAGGTATCTAAACTGACTGTTGTGGAGAAATTGATATCCAGCACAGACTATCCATTCAAGTAAAACAAAGCTCATCCTTGTCCATACTCAAATGCATCTTGGATCTAAGGATGGGTAATAGAAAATGTACTCCAGGATTACCCCTCATGTCACTAATGGATAGAGGCAGTTCCTAAATGCTGCATCCCTTACATGGGTCCCCTCAAATTATCTATAGTGTGATCACATTTATTGTCACTAGGGCTAATATACAATTATCAGCCATGGGATAGGTAAGACCAATCAGGAAATGTTAAGTCAAGCACAAAAATGGAAATTGGCTGAGCTTAAAATGTCCTCCAAGTGAACCTATGTTGTGGTAGTAAATAGTTTTACAAAATTTCCCTTTTTAGATCACTAAGTGCCCCTGTCACCCTCCACCCCATTCAGTCTTCAACGCTTCTGGCGCCTCTGCTGCCAGTGACTATGATATTAGGTTTGGAGCTGTTTTGCCTTAGGGGCTTAATTGCTGAGACACTGATATGTGTGTTGTTATGTGTAGTGGTGGATTCTGTGTAGCAGTATGGGTAGGTTGTTTGGCCTTAGGAGGTTTCTGGTCTTTTTGGTAGGCCCTCAGTGAATACCTCCACGTATGTGGGTTTATGTATCCTGATCTTATCTTGTACGAGTGAAGAAGTGTGTGTGCCGACAACCTGCTTCATGTCTTGTTTATTGTTATGTGAGATGACTGATTCTGGTATATTTATATCTCTCACATACTGTATTATTTTGCGTTAGGAGCTAGTGGCTATCAGTATCCATGAGGTAATTGCTACATTGCCTCAGGATACCCATGTCAATCAGGCTAACTGAAGAAATGTTGGGAAACTGACTGTCCATCTTCTTTTCCTTTTGGCTGTTCCCATTAGGGATCAACACAGTGGTCCATAGAATGAGTGGCAGTAGAGTTTTATGGTGTCGATTTGCCAGCCCAGCACCCAACCTTCCTCAGAAGGCACCCACACACACACACACACACACACACACACACACACACACACACACACACACACACACATACACCTAGGGCCAATTTAGAGTGTCCAATACACATACAGCATTTCTTAGGAATGTGGGAGGAAACTGGAGCACCCAGAAGAAACCCACTAAGACCACAGTGAGGACATGCAGTCTCTGCACAGAAGACACCCCAGCCAAGAATTGAACCTGAGAACCTCTTACTGTGAGATAACAACACTAACTGCTGAACCACTGTGACACCTGGAAACTGATGGTCCATAGCAGCAGGTAATTATTAAGTACTAATTTGTTAGAGAACAAATTAGAATCAGCTATTGCTCTAGGATTCACAAGGGGACTTATTCTATAGAAGATCAGGTATGAAAAGTGGGGAGACGTTGCTCAGTGCTCAGATGAGTTGCCTGCATCTGCAGAAGTGTGCAGCTGCATTGCCCAAAGAGCAGCAGAGGTTGAACATAGTTTCTGAGAGCAATTCAGCTTAGGGTGCTGGTTTCTCTGGGTTTGGAGGGGCATGGAATTTTGATAATCCATCACTTAATACAAAGTAATTTGTGGATTTTAATGGGAATATGGAGTTGATTTTGATTTCAAAGGAGACAACTTTATGGTCATACCTTACCAAAGAGGATGAGACGTGGGGGGAGGGTGCAGCATTCTCCCATATTTGTAAGCATGAGGTCCAATATATTGGAGCCTCATATTGATATATTCACCATTTGGCCAAGGGTGTTTGTATTTATAAAGTCCAGGAATCTCTGTGTCTCTAGATTTGAGGCCATGTAGGATTCCTAGTCAAGAGAGGGGTAGTTAAAGTTATTGTGAGTGTAATTAAAGTTTCCCATGAGTAGGATGTTATGTTGAATCGTAAGTGCCTTCAGTAGGTCCAAGTATGCACTGTGAGTTTCTTGGAACAAGGGGGGGTGAACTATACCTAGCTAGGATATGATATGGGATTTTGCCTAAGGCGATCTGCACTTGGAGGAACTCCAGCATGTTATCCTGCTTGACCTTCCTATAGGTATGCTTGTTATTGATGTATATTGATACATCTTCTCCGTTACCCCTTTTCTGCACAGCTACTGGTCTAAAAGTGTGGAAGGAACTGAAACATTGCACAACCAGGGTAAACTCTGCCACTTTAAACCATGTCTCAGTTACTGCATAGCTGTCTGTATTCCTGCATGTGAGGGGGGCTTAGAGGGAGAGTATCTTTCTGTTTAGGCTCCTGGCATTGAGCAGCAACACCTTGAGGTACAGTTGAGTTGATTTTTGCCATGTTAGTAGATTTGTCAATTTGGAATTGCCTAAAAAAGACATTACATGGTTGATAAAATTTTAGTCAGTATTTGAAAGCCTAGAGGGGAGAGGTGCAGACTATCCCTGGCCAAGCAATGTGGTCTGTTAACCATGCTCTCCCAAGCTGACAAATATTGAATCCCCCTTAGAAGGGCACCAGAAAGACAGCCAGTTGTTGAAATTGATCATGTTTTTTCAAATTGTGACATCATCCTCAGTGATGGTAATATGCTGCTCGGTGCTAGGCTCATATCAGCCTGAGACATATAGTTTGAAAGCTCCATAATGTCTCTTTTTATATAGTCAAGGGAGGTACATCTCAGATCATTCACACCTGTATGGACTATGAAAAATCATACTGATACCTGTGGTGTAATGGTTTGAGTCTGTGTGTGCATGATTTGACATTTTCTGGCTCCAGATAAGCAGCTAACAGTTATCTTCTCCTGGTTCAGCCTGGTTAGAAGGGCATCAGTATATCTTACAATGGAGTCCCCTGTAATGAGAGACCTGGGAAGTGTGCTTACTTGCCATAGGGGTTTAGTGTTTGGGGCTCCACTGAAAGTGACAGTATATATGGTATTAGGTGCTTTTTCTGAGTGCCTTTGGGCTTGCTAAGACACAGCTTTGACAACGGGTGGTCTAAGCAATCTTTGTTGTTTAGGAGTGTTGCTTTTAAGTGCCTCAGCATACATTAGTCTATGTGTGTATTGTGTACTATTTGAGGTGGTTACTGTGTGTGTGATTTTGACAACTTGATGTGCACTTGTATGTTAGATTTTAGCCTCCAGTGTCATTGTGTAAGTACACCTCTCACATACTGTGTCTGCTTCTTCAAAGATTAAGCGGTTGCCAGTCAACATGAGACAATTGGTACATTGTCTTAAGACACCCATATCCACCAAGATGGCTACAGATAATTTAGGAAATTGCATATCCATATTGTCCAGTCCTTTGATTTGTGAGCTGCAAGGGGGTGGTGCATTGGGGTTAGAAGGCTGATAAGGATGCTTTATTGGAGCAGATAATGCTAAACAGTAATAAATTCTTCTGCCTTTAATGATTACACAATACTGAATTTAACAAAATCTGAAGGTATTGTCACTTCACTCCAAACTTGCTGCTCTAAGCTTGTATTTGCACTATATTGCTGCTTTACAGGACTCAGGTTTATGAACTGTTCTTTCTAGATGTTTGCTACTATACAGGGCGCTGCTAACCCATGCAAAAGCACAAAATTTATATTAGTAGAGAAAATAAAATAGAAAACTAATAAGCACCTTCACTAATAAAATGGCTACACTATGAGTCCTTTTGTGTATTTTCCAGCACATATAGACCAGGCAAACACTTCCTGCCACGAGATGAATGAACCCAGTCTTCCTAATGTAAAAACAAAGTAGAAGAGACCCACAAGTGTAATGCTAACAAAAAACACTTACAAAACCTAAACAACTAGCTGTGTATGCTTACCTTCCTCCATGTTATCATCATCATTGTCATGTAGGTGTACTGGTATAATATTACTCTGTGCCACCATGTTGGATATCATACACGTCAGACATATGCATGCAAGGCGGAGATAATTGACTTGATTCCCAGTGATTTGTATGCTTCCTTTATTGGTATTCCTTAACTGTTGTTCTTTATATATATCTATATCTATCTATCTATCTATCTATCTATCTATCTATCTATCTATCTATCTATCTATCTATTTATGTCACCATTTACATTATGTGTATATATGCATATGCTGAAACTTCTATCTGATTAGATCATGTTATTCCATTGCATGTCACACATATACAATTTATACCTGACAACCCATCTGTTTTACCTTTGACATGGCATATGTCTTTGACATATGGATCCTATTTCACCTATGTTTGAGTTGTGTACACATATTTGTGTATCACACAGCCACATTATGGCTTTGCTGTGTTGTGGTTCCTCTGTTTGATACTGAGCTTGGCTGTTTGCCTTTTGCATGCAGGGTTAGAAGGTCTAGTGTGACCCCTATGTGTCTTCTCCTGCATTTTCTTGCCTGCATTTGCTCATCTTTGCTTTAGTTTGGCTTACACATGCACTACTGACAGTCTACTGGATGACTGTATTCATCTTCCATTGTGTATTGTGAAGACTGCTTTCCTCATTTATTTTTCTCCAATGAAAACCTACCATCAGTCATACTCATTCTGGTATGACTGTTAAACCATTCGCAATATCTCAGAAATGAGTTGTGTATAAGTATATATGTGTTTTTGTGTTGCACCATAGATAGTATGCATCCTTATTGTGTTTGTCCATTTTCCTTTACCCATGTTGTATAGTCTGTATGTATGCTGTGTACCTTAACTCTCCTTTATGTGTATTTCCAACCTTTGTCTGTCATGTCTTGTGATATTTGTTATATGTTTATACCTGCTCTTTTGCCTTCCTCCTCTTTCCATGTCTTTTCTTTTCTTCTATTCTCCAAAAATAAAAATGGAGCCTATTCCCAGCAAAAAACATTGTCCATTCCCCTCTGACTCTCCCTCAGACCTGCCTATTCCATCATACCTCTTACATGTCCCGCCTCTTCACCATTATCTCACATCAGTTTTTCTATCACCCTATTTCCTTGAGTGTGTGCATTACCTGTTTTCTCCACAATGTCCTGCAGCTATTGTTAGCTACTGTTAGATATGGCGAAAGTGGCTGTGATTTTATTTATTTTATTACTAGAAATTACATCATATTCTGCAAATTGTGATGAGGGTATTTATATATGCTTGTCTATGACTTACAATGATATCCAGAATTATTTGCAAATATTTGTCACTTTCCAGGCAGACTGATGCGGATTTCTGTTCCTTTAGTACTTTTACTTACTATAGTAAGTTATGTTGAGCTTATATAATTTCCATATATGTACATTGGTACTACACTTAGATATCTTACTTTATGAACAACGTTTCTTGACATACAGATTTGATGTGACTGCTGGCTATGTCTGCTTTGTGCTGAAGTATAATTAAATATTACTTGTTTATCCCCATTTTTGTGCAGACCTTGGCACAATTTACTGGATTCTGCAAACTTTATGGAAGCTGACCCAGTTACTGTGTGTAGAGTTAAGAATAATTAGGGTAAAAAATACCGAACATTAAGTGGTATGTTAAAATTTTAAGTATCTGACATTTAAGTTGAATTTTACATTGATAATTAATTTTGTAAACCATTATATTAAATCATTAAATAGATCTTTGGGTTTATTATGCAGGAAATTGGTTAGCAACTGAAATGAAGTCTACATTAAGGAAAAAATTTATAATCTAGGACTCATTACATTATTTTAATATTTATGGCCTATTAACAGTACTACATTGATGGTGATGAATAATGTTCAATTACTTTAGATGAACATTATTAATTTTCTAAATTGAGAAATAATGGAACACGGCAATTAAACATTTCAAAACCCACTAAAACACCTAATTTCTAATTTCAAATGACTACATCTATTCTGCTACTAGAAATGACTTTAAGATGTCCACTTTATCACGTGTATGTGTAAGTTTTCCAACTAGTCTAAATTTTTGTATCTTTTACTCCATCTAGTGTAATTTCTCTAATAATTGCAATCTTGCCCATTCAGGCTTGAAGATGTTTTACTTCTTCATTTTATTTACTCTGTTTATTTACATCAGTTGCTGCACCTGTTGCAAGTCCTTACATGCATTTAAAAAAAAAAAATCACAATTTTATGAAGAAATATTTCAGTGACAAGTTGTCTTGTCTGTAGAAATAGATTACATTAGATGTTCACTGATAAATTTAAAAGGAATTCCTTGAAAAAGTCATATTGATATTCTTCTTAAGGCCAGCAACAAGGTAAAAAGAGCATGGTAATGTTGTTATAAGGCAGAGGATAGACAGGACTTTAGTAAATTATTTTCTCACCGTAGTACACCCTGTGTCTCCCATAAAAGTATAACAAAGAGGCAAAAACCTTGACTATGACACACAATCATAACAGCATGGCATCCTGCAGCAAGCTTTAGTCACTACTTATGGTGATACAAGGATCAGATAAAATGACTGATGAAATCTTTATAAAAGGTATATATATATATATATATATATATTTATTCATATT
The DNA here is from genome assembly GCF_019279795.1 of Protopterus annectens. Taxonomy (NCBI): domain Eukaryota; kingdom Metazoa; phylum Chordata; order Ceratodontiformes; family Protopteridae; genus Protopterus; species Protopterus annectens. The sequence continues at coordinate 1,986,696,137 of NC_056728.1, read as the reverse complement.
TTTAGCTTTGGTGTGCCTTTGAATAATAGTGGCATATCAAGGCTACAATTGCACTGATATTACACTAGTAGAATGAAATTACCTTTGAAGTATGGGCAAGATTTACAGAAGTGAAATATAGAGAATAGGATTAGTGCACCAGGAAAAGCACAAAAAAGACCAACTGTAATTCCGAAACATCAGAACAACAGGGCTGCATCTAGTATATGTTACAGTGGCACTAAGGTAAGCTATGCTGCAGAGAAGTATGCAGATGAGGAAGGAGGTCCACCTGAGCAGCAGTACTAGTGGATTATAAAGACTGCAGAGTGAGTGAGTGAATATGAAGCTCATCATCTAACATGGAACTCTATATCCCAGTAGCTTGGATACTACCCCCTCCAGCCAGGGCACAAGGATGCAGACTATGTTTTCAATGAACAGGACATATGGCTACCAAAACTGTAAGACAAAGTACAAAAGCATCCATCTTCTCATAGATGTAGTACAAGTAGAGTGTTCCATACAGTTGACAGACAGCTATACATGTATGCTGATGTATACATATACTTAGCTTCATACAAGGTAGAGCTGTAAACAAATAAAACATTATTACCTTAATCCAGTATGAAGGAATGAGTAACAAGTAGTAAGCAGATTAACTATTTCTATAGTGTATAGCCTGTTACTCTGCAGCAGGGACAATCCAGTGATGCATAGTTTGCTTTATGCATCTGCAAAAAATCTACAGAATACACGCAGACACACAAGTTCATACACACATGCACAAACACCCACTCACACACACACCCACACACACACCCACACACTCACACGCACACACGCACACACACACACACACACACACACACACACACACACACACACACACACACACACACACACACGACAGCAGAGAGCTTGTGTGACTGAGTCTGTGTTTATGTGTATATATATGTGTGTGTGTGTGCGTATGTGTGTGTCTGTTCAGATTTTTCCACATGGCTTGCAACCCCAATTCTTATGTCTGTATGTAATGCCTTAGTACATTTGATGCCATATTGTGCCACTTACAAAAAATCTATATTATTTAAAACATGTTCTGTACAACCCACTTACTCTCTATGCATGTATCTGTGTGTGTTTGTGTGTGTGTGTGTGTGTGTGTGTGTGTGTGTGTGTGTGTGTGTGTGTGTGTGTGTCTATGTGCTTGCAAGTGTGTGTTTTCCTACTTGTCATGATTTGAACCCCACCTCACTCTCCTGCTTCATGCACAGTATAGTATTTTTGAGCACAAACCTTCTGTACCTTGCACCCAGGTATATGCCCTGCCTGATCAATATTTTTTTCACTGATGGGTGCATAGCCTCTAAACTGTGTACTCACATTTCATTGTAGTCACTTAATTAGCTTGTGTCCTATAAAAATATATGGAATACCACATGTGATAATATTTTGCAAATATGTGAATTTTTGGTGGCATGCATACCTCTCAACCTGGAAACATCAAAATTCTGGACAAAGACCCATGAAAAGTAGGTACAACTGACCAAAACTGGGATGCTGATTAACATAACATTTGCGTATATAATCATTAACCTCACCCACTCCAGTGGGATTGTGGGATATTAACATGAAGAAAGAAGTCACTAATTTGAATTTCAGATGTCATATCCCTCAGAAAATGCATAGTAATGTGAAACCTGTTATTCTAGCAGCTGTCTGAGTTTACAGGAGCATTGGGCCCTTGTTCCACTCCCACCATTATTTTTGGCTTTGTTCAGATTTCTTGCTCTGAGAGATTGAGAGGTATGGATGCTAAGCATCCTGCAAGTTAGTTATCCTTGCATTTTGTAAACCCAGCCCTCAATGTATCCTATCAGTGGTGCACTTCCACCTTAGAGCTGTTCTCAGGCATGCATTACTATGCATCTTGTCCCTATCCAGACATGTATCCTTCCAAGTGCTGAGCCTTGAGTCCCAGAGATCCATAACACAACCCGGGAATTACTACTCACCCTAGCTCGCCAGTGTGGCTAGCCTTTCAGCTTGGCAAAAAACAGTTCTCTAGCTTTATAATCCCCTAGGCTGAAGATATCCTTCTATGTGGCACACCTCATCACGAAGGGCTTTTCATCCAGAAAAAAGGAGGTCATTGTCCCACTGTACTCATCCCTCATTAGACCCATTACAGAATACAATGCCCCATTTGGTATGTACCTCTCAAGACATCTGCAACAACTGGAAAGGCCTCTGAAATACCTCACTAAAAGAATCACAGGCCTAAATCAGATGCCCTACGCTGACCGCCTTAAAAAACTCCAGCTATACTCTGTCGCATATCGTCTACTCAGAGGTGATCTCTGCTTAACATACAAGGCCATGTCAAACCCAGAGCTGTTGGACATGCTACACTTAAAGAAATCCCAATCCCTCAGAGCTACACGCTCCAGGGATCTAAACCTTGTCATCTCAATAAACAAAACATGCTGGAGGGATAGGTTCCTGACCCAGAGACTCCCCAGACTCTGGAATAGATTGCCCATACATGTCAAGCAGAGTGCCTCTTTGGACCTCTTCAAGAGAAACCTTGATGATTGGATGGGAGAAAGGAAATTCACCCCAGGGATCACGTCAGTCGCCCTGCTAGACAGGGGTCCAGGAAAGTAACTAATGTAGGAAGAAATAGCCAGCGAATTGTTATGGCTAGGCTTGTATAGGCCCTAGGGCTGATAGCATAGTACCAGCCTATGAACCTATGTCATTGTACTTTTATTATCTGTTTTTGTTTGCTTTTAATTGCAGAAATAGTGAGCAATATTTTCTGACTTCAATTCTCCTTTTTTCAAAACATATTTTCAGTATTACATATGTAAAAATATAGCACTGAACTGGATGATAAAAGACAGGAATTCCAACCTTGCTTGTTCCCAATCCCAACCACACCAATATTCAGATAGCAGGAAAGAAACATTTTCAGGTGGAAAAACGTAAAGAAAAAAATGTGTGCTTGATGGCCCTGTGCTCGTTATTCAGCCTAAGGTTATGAAAATATTCCACACAACTTGTCAGATCATGTAATAATGAAACACACACCACAATATACTGGTTTAAGGACGTCATCACCACATTTTCAAGTAGTTGCCCTTGAAAAAGCACTATTAATATAGGATCAGGATCAACATAAATACTTCACCCACATGCACAAAAAAACACTCAAAAGATATCTCAAAATATACAAAGCCATGTCATTTACTTGAATAAAAATGAGAGCGTTTTAAATGCACAGCGTAGACTTGTATGATGTGACATTTGAAACTAATACAAGACAGACCAGTTTGCACTACCAGTGAAATCAGTCAATGCCAACGATCATCAGATGAACTATAGCAGATAAATAGCTTATATAAGCCAATTTTCATGCACATCAAAGAAATAAAATGATCACGGTTAAAGAAAGATATATCTATGTTTTAAAACAGTCGATTTCCCTCAAGGGATATAATATGTTTTATGCAACTGGAAACCCAGTTTAAAAATCTACATGTAAAGAATCACCACAGTGTTTAGACAATCAGATGATATTACTCTGTACCAAACTGATTAATCCACCCAAGAAACATGCTCAATCTAATAAGTACCCCATTTGCCCTCTATAAAGATCCAGTCACTGAGTCACAATAAAGCAGACTAGTACAGCTTTATATTGTTCTCATCACAATTCCATATTTATAAAATGCAACATCTAATAATCCATACAAAATTTACCCACTATGTCCTACTCAAATAAAAGTGAACTGCGAAGCCACACAGAGGAAGACACCATCCAGTGACTCCTTTTGCTTCTGTTTAAATTCAAATGTTCCTTCATTAAATATAGTTAAATTCTGTGCACTCACTGGCTGAAAATAAATAGATACCTGTGATAGGTACTAAGCGGCAACTGTCTCCTGCTCTATGATACAGAAAAATGTAGGGATGTACGCAGTGAGCACACAAAGAAAGAGAAAAATTCTGCTTCTGCTTTTGTAGCATGGGTGATTTGTACCATTCTACAGAGCTAGAGTGCACACTCAGGTTAGGATAGGGTTCACCCAGGATGCTCGGTGCTCTATATAATGACCAGAATCCTTTGCTCCTGAATGATGGTCATTACTTGTGAAGACAAGAATGTTAATGCCAACTCCTTGTGTATTTCCTTTGTTGCAGATGTCACTGCACTAGCAGTGTACATAGATGACAGTTAATAACTGTACTGTCAGAGCTAAACAGAAAACCACACCCTGAGTGTCGAAATCTCCAGTAATACAAGAAATCTAAGGGTTTATTTCTGACTAAAATGAAGAAGAAAATGAAAAATGTCAACATTTTACAAGATGGATAGAATTAAGTAACAGGATAACTTAAAGTATGGACATTTGCTTACAGAGCACTTGCTAATCACCAACAGGTAAAAGATAACTGCAAAAAAGGGAGACATGGATTCTCAAAGCATCATATTAAGCATGCTTTCTTTGTGTAAATGACCAAATAAACCGTTCATGAGACGTACATAAAAATATTTTCATATAATTTCCCTTTAAACAGTACATTTTCCCAGAAACAAATATGTGCAGTTTTGGAAAATTCATATAATCTTTCAAAAGTAAACTCTTCCAGGAGCAGTGTGTGTAATTTTGTAGACTGTTTGCTTTGTTTATGTTTTCCTATCAAACACACATTTGATATTAATGTATACAATATTCCCATCTTTGAATTTCCCATTTATGTGACTTATGTGCCACTATTTCAGACAAAAGGAGTGTAAACTTGAAAACAGACATACCCCAGGATTCATTAAAACTGACACTCCATGTGGCATGGCTTGAACATGGAGTTCGGAGCCTGTGCGATCCAGTAAACAAGGCTGGGAGCGTGCATGAGCCTTCCAGCACTAGTCCAGCATGGACACAACAGAATAATGTAAATCACTTCATTTGCTGGTGAAAACCATGCAAATGAGGTGAATTTGTAATCCAGGAAGCAGACAGATATCTGTGTTGGAGCCGTGTCCACAGTAGAAATGTATGCAGTTAGTAACCATATACATTTCTTCAAAAATAAAAACGGGTGCATGACAACTTAGAGTAAAACATGTATTATGTTCATTAGGCATGCCAATGGCCAAAACTGTGGTCATTGGCATGCCAAAGTGTTGCAAAATTGTAAAAATCAACAGTTATATATATATATATATAGATATATATATATATATATATATATATATATATATATAGCCGTTTAAAAGGAGTGTAGCGGCGCTCAAACGCGATCATGCAGAAAATAAAAAAAAGTACTAAAAAGACATTTAAATGTGAAAAATTAATTTTGCCAGTATACTGGGCAGCATGTAGACTCATAACAATGACAGGTAACATTGGTTGCTAAGGACATAGGCTCTGGTGTAGTGGTGTAACTAGGGAATAAACCAGTAGGGGTATGCAAATGAGCTAAATTTATTGAATCGCAAAATGGGAAACCATGTCCATGGGTACCTAACCATGTAGGAGCTATAATGCAGTGGTGTAGACAGAAGAAACAGCTGACATGAAAGGGGTGTGTGTCATGCTTGGTTTAAGCACATTGGAGCTCTGAAGCTTCTATTTGCACGCAGCTAAGCACAATTAAGCAAGGAGGTGTGTCTGAGACTGCTTAGCTGTGCTTAGCTGAATTCAGAAATGCTGAGCGTGTTCATGACCAAGGGAGAGTAGTTTCTGCTCAGCAATGTTTACACTAGCTAAAACAGTTTGCGCGGCATGAGGCTTAAACACAGCAGAAATAGAAAAAAAATGAAATAGCAGAATAAAGGAAATGAATTACAAATCACTAATACGGACTCTGCCACTCACAGTGGCCCATTCAAACCCTTCAATAATATAGCTGGCAGGTGGAATGTATCATAGTCAGCAAATCACACAGGCAGCATCTGCAGCACACCAGTATAAAGTATGCAAACTCCTTTCAGTCTGGTTTTTCCCACAAGCTCTGCACCATTGGTATACACACTTGGGAATTTTAACTGACAAAATGATAGGAGCTGCTGCTGCTTTGCTACATCTCTATGTGCTACAGACAGAGGGTGGTGATGAGGATAATGCTGACAACTGACCCAGGCCAAGGAGGAGAAAAGTGTTCAGATCCAGGGTAACCTTCCAGGGGCTGCATGAACTGAAGATCCTAGACCGCTACAGGGTGGACAAGGACATACTTCAGAACTCACCGAGCTTTGCCGGCCTCAACTCAGACCCAGAGGCAACAGAAGGGAACCCATCCCATTTGAAACAAATGTATGTGTAGCCTTAAGAATACTAACTACAGATACTTTCAAAAGACCTGCTGGGGACATCATGGGGGTCTTACAGGCATCTGCATCCAGGGTACTCTACCAGTTCCTAGATGCCATGGTACCACATGGCAGTGAGCACATTTATTTTCCCAGCACCCCTGAGGAGAGGACCAGCAATATGCATCTCTTCCACCATGTAGCAGACTATCCAGAGGTACTGAGTGCCATAGACTTCACTCAAGTCCACATCAAAGCACCACCCGGTAAAGACAGTAGAGTGCATGTCAACTGCAAGGGCTATCACTCCATCAACTGCCAGGTCATGTGCAATGCCCAGGGCATTATCATGAATGTGTGTGCTGGCATACCTGGCAGCCATCATGACTCCCACATCTGGCATGCCTCACAGCTGTACTAGACATTTGCCAGGAGGGACAGCCATACGGCCATCTGGTGGGGGATGCTGGCTTTGCACTGCAACCATGGATGATGATACCCATCAGAAATGCACACACACCCACTGAAAAATGCCATAACGAGGCACATGCACAAACTAGGAACATTATAGAGCATGTGTTTGGGATGCTGAAGACATGGTTCCACTGCCCTGACATATCTGGTGGAGCCTTGCAGTACTCTCCAGCCACATGTGCACACATGTTCATAGTATGTGCCATGTTATACAATATGATCCTGTGAAAACAACTGTGGCAGGAACATCACATGGAAGGGGAACACAGTCCCCCACCATTGCCAAGGTCTCCATTGGCACAGGGGGACTCAGAGGAGGAACCCTCTGAGCCTGCCCCTGTAGGCAGACATAGGCATGCCCAGTATGCCCTGGCATTGGCAAAGAGGCAACACATAGCACATACACTGACACCCTAGGGACCCAGGGACTGACACCTCTCTCCGACTTGCACACAAAGTAAAATGAATGCCACACACATCACACCACCTGTACCTTACCATGTATAGGCTGTGTACTGTGTTCATCTGACAGAGTCAGCCCTCAAGAACCATCCTCACAACTGCGGCAGGCACAAGGTAAGTCACTCTTCTTAACAATAAATTAATGGAGTAGTACATTTTGTTAGCATATCTAAGGTATCCCTGCATGTATGCAAGGGAATGGTGTGGCCTACCGGAATAGCAGCAGACAACTGACAGCTATGTGGGACAACAGGAAATGTCCGCCCAATACTGGCTTCCCCAGAGTATGCAGTAGTCCCCTATGTGACAAAACTCACTGCAGTGCATGTGGGGGACTACCAAACTGGGGGGGGTCATAGGTCACATGCATGGATGTCAATGTTGGGGTCCCATACTCACCCCTCAGCCTCTCTCAGCAAGTCAGCCATAGAAAACCATAAAGAAATGCCTGGCAAAAAAACCACAAATAGGGACAATGATGAAATATTCCTCTTACAGACTTACACAGTGATATCACAGCAGGTCTTGCAGTTGCATGAAGTCTCTGAAGGGTAGGAAGTCTGAAACTCAAATGTCTGCCATTACATTCTAATCTTCAGTCTTTAGTGATATGCCAGTATTCTCCAAGACAGGCACAGCACTATGCTAAATGGAACCAAAAAATAAAGCCAACATCTGCACAGGCTGTGCAAATGTGTACAGTTAACAGGTACGCTCCCCCACGACACACCCATGTCCCCATAGAAATGCAGTAACATTTATGTTTGTAGGGAAATAGCAGCAGAGCACACATTCCCAGGGCTGTCCCAATCAACTTGATAACTTGTTGCATGTCCACAATATGCAGGGGTCAATGAGCTATGTATATGCGTGGTTAATAGTGTCAGGAAGTGGGCAGCACTTACTTTTGGCTGTTGTGGCGTAGTGACCTAGGTGTGGTTGTCATGGTCCATGTTCCAAGACTTTCTGTGCCAACTATTTTGCATGCCAGCTGCACCTATGGTAGGAGTTGTACACACTGTTGAGAAGTCAATATCCGTCACTGCAGGAAAGCTAAATAAGTCAGGGATGGGGTGGAAACATATGTACAGTGCACAGCTCGGAGTAACCTACACAGTGCCTAGTAGGACAGCAGGTACCTGAAAGTCAGTGTATTGACATATTTTAAGTGGCTGCCACCTTATTATGTCAGCACTGACAACAACTCACTGGCCACCATCCATACCCCTGGAATGACAGGCTGTCACAGAAAGACCACAAGTATGCTATGTATATCTTTTGTGCTTGTCCTAACATTGCATTTGCCTGCCAAACTATGTGCCAAACAAAAAAGGTTCATGTCAAAATATCAGTGGCAGACAGTGGAGGAGCAGATGCCATACCCATTAGAACAAGCAAGCAAATACCAAACCTGTCTCCCAGCTGTCTATGTTTGCAAGAGCAGTATTAACACCCTGTCCCCATGTGTGGTCCTGTGTGTGACTGTCATATATGGGCCTGTGCAGATGTCAGTCTGTGACAGCTTGACAGCTAGGGCCAACATGTACCCTCATAATAACATAGCAATTCAAACTGTCTGAGGTATTATCATTATGGATAATCATGGACCTCATTAACAGGGACATTCTCAAACCCCAAATACTTGACCCCATACAGTTTGCCTTTCTCAAGGGGAGGTATGTCAGTGAACCCTGGATGACTTCCCTGAGACAGCCAACAAAAGCATGGACGATGGAAAGATGGTGCACTATGACCACCTTGACTCAGCCAAAGTTTTACACACTATTCCCCACTTGGCCATAGTACATGAACTCTTTCAAGTAGCAATCCATATGTTACCAGATGGGTAGCAAACTGGTTCATTGATAGAACCCACATAATCATAATAGGGGTAGCCAACTCAAACAGTACACCCATAATGAGTGGGATACCCCAGGGATCAGTTTGGAGGCCTCTGGTATAAGGGATATACTTCCCTGAGTAGCAGGTGAAAAACACTTACCAAGTTGGCAGATGACTGCAAGCTGGGAACAGTCATCAATACCCAAAGTGATGTGGACATCCTAAAACAGGGTCTCACCAAAACAAATGACTGCTGACAGAAACATGGCCTCAAGCTAAATGCCTGCAGATGCATCATCATCCCCTTCACGGAGACTGACATACCCACATATTATCACAATAACAATGTCCTACATACACAATCAGTAGTGAGGCATTTGGCCACCCAGGTTGATAGCAACCTGAAGTCTGAGCACCATATTGCTTCCATTGTACAGAAAGCTTCATAGATGGGCCAACTCAAAAGTAAGGGTATCTCATTCAGGGACAAAGAGGTCATAAGATCCATGTATTCTAACCTTATAAGGCCAATTATTTTGTTCAACGCCCCCTTTGCCATGTACCTTACAAAGCACATGCAGCAGCTGGATAGTGCACAGAAGTTCCTCACCAGGAAAAAGCAGGACCCCAAACACCTACCCTACACAGACAGGCTAACAGCACTGTCCCTCTACTCAGTTCCATACAGACTCCTCAGAGGTGACCTCTGTCTGGCATACAAAGCATTCCAGACCCTGCCTTGATGGGACTGTTGCACATCTGGAAGTCAAGGCCCACTCAATCAACCTGTCGGCGCAGCATCAACCTGGTCTGTGATATCAAAAGGCTTATTGGTGTGACAGATACATGTCCCACAGACTCCCCCATCTGTGGAATTCATTCTTGTCCACATCAAGCCAAGTGCCTCAATACCCCTTATGAAGTTCTCCCTGTATAAGTGCATGGGAAACAGAAGAAAATGCAGTCCTGTGATTCCACCTGTGTCCCTGCTGGATAGGGGCTCTGAGTGCTGACATGTCTTAACATGGGCTACACTCTCGTCTGCAAGGGTTATAAGGGCTTTAGGGCCAATAGTCTACTAACCTCATATCAACCTATCAACCTGTACACAAATGTCTGTCAATGATTCACCACATTACTCTATACTGCTCTGCCACTAGTATACTTGGAAATCACAGTTCTATGTGGAATATAGCACACATATAATTGAGATCTCTGCTCAGTAGAATGCACTCTGTACCAACACCAATGCCTCTCAATGTTTTACAGCAAGAAATTTGGACAAGGTCATAAATAAAAGTGGGACAAAACCCCAAAAATCGGGACGATTGTTAAATATTGCTCTTACATATTTTGAAAGAAGTTGACAGAATAATAGGTTTTGCATTAGCATGAATTTTCTGAAAATTGTGAAGTCTGAAACTCAAATATCTGTCATTATTTTCTAAATTCAGTCTTTAATTTTCTAAATTCAGTTTTTAATTATTTGCCACTAATTTGCCAGAAAATCACAATTTTATGAAAAACGGACCAAAAATATGAGACAAACATCTGGGCATTCTGCAAAAAAACTGTACAGTTGAGAAGTATGCCCACACCAGGATATGACTTTTCAGGTAAGAACAATATCACACAAGCAGGAGATCCCCAGCCAGTTTATCACTGAGGTGCTGGACTGTTTGCACAGCTTCATCAGCCAATCAGATGTAGCCACACCTCTCAACTGGCTGGATTGGGCAAGAATGTCAATAGTTTGGCTCATAATATTGGTCTGTGCATCATGCATCTTGTATTTCTCTGGTAAATTACTGTGATGATCTGAGGATTTCTGTCAGTTAAGTAATGGCACAATATATTTCAGTGTCAGACGTCATATGCGTCAGAAAATGCCTGCTAAAACAAACCCTGTAACTCTAGCAACTTTCTACATTAATAAGAGCAATAATTACAGTATCTCCCTATGTTTGGCCCATTGTCCCCCATTTTTGGCAAGCTATCTCCAGATTTCTTGCACTAACAGGTTGAGAGGTATGGCTATAGCACACAAAACCCTGGACCGGAATACAACTATCTCTGTAATGGAGTCAGTTTTACTATAGAAGGTCATGCTGGGCATGTTCCTGCACTTAGAGAATTACAGCCCATGTTTAAAGCCACATTGGACTATATAACTGTATTGTGTATATATGTCTTTGCATACAAACAGCTATGTACACCTTAACTGTCTCTACTCACACCCATCAGACAGGATTACCCTCAGCTAGCTATAGGTGGCCCATGTGTGATATATCTTCATCTGTTGTGTGTGATACACAGACATATATATGGGCAACATATAACAATATTTCAAGTATACACACACATAGACATGGGGAAGAGAGAGACAGACAGTGATAGAGAGAGAGAGACACAGGAAGACACACACACACACACACACACACACAGAGTAGGTCATAGACAGGGTACCCTGAAAGGCATAGGCCAATGTCCTGCTGCAGACAGTTGCATACCAGTTGTAACCAGTCACATGTGCCCGTATGAAGGTGAGCTCCATTGTGTAATAGTACTGAGATAGGGGCTGTAATATCACATCACCTGCCTTTGTGTGTGTGTGTGTGTGTGTGTGTGTGTGTGTGTGTGTGTGTGTGTGTGTGTGGGTAGGTTTAAGTATTATGGGGCCTTTCCCACTCAGTACACTTCCCATTGCCCTACTTTACAAGATCTGCTGATGTCATTCAGCTTAGAAGTACCTTTGGACACTTGTCAGTCCTATAAGCTCTACGGCATGTGCAATAACTGTGTAACACTATAGTACAAATAACTAGATAGCTAGGGGTTCTAATCTCAGTCCTCGCAAATGTAAGTGTGTGTGTTTGTGTTTGTAGGGTAAAGGGTTTTAGGCCATTCCCACCCAGTACACTTCCTATTGCCCTACTTTAGCAGTGTTAGATATTATGAATATGAGGCTGATATTAATGCTGTTGTAAATATGCTGAAAGATAAAGCATACAATAAAAAGTTTGCTTGAATATATGTATAGAGTTTAGCAATGTAAAATGTGCATTCATACTTTATGTATAACAGACAGGCTTCTCTTCACAGCATCAAAAAAAAAGCCTAACAAAGCAATATTGGAAAGCAAGAATTATATGATTTTCTCATGTTTGCAGAACAAATATCTATTAACAGACATCATTTTTTATAAACTCAGCAATACGTGATGTTTTTCAAGTAGGAACAGAACAGATGTTTCCTTTCATACTTCTGTTATTCTGATTGCATGCATTTGTGCATTTTCACATCAGCAGAACTGCTGATAGGACAATAGAAAAGTCTAAAAACAGACATTATGTGACTTCCCACAGAAGGCCAAAAAAGATACCAAGAGGAAATAACATCATATATGTGCGTGACTAGCACTCTATATAACAATTATAGTAGTTCAGAATCCAAGTGATGCGAGGAAAAACAACTAAGTAAAAAGTTACTGTGCTATCTTCTCAAGCAACTAAATGAGGAAACACAGTAAATGACGGCCACAGCCAGACGTTTATTGAAACAACCAGATATAAAAATACATATGTCAAGAGTTAAGCGCTTTCACCTATCAGTTATAGGCTTCTTCAGAACTCATTCATTTTGTTATTATGCCATTTTAAATAACCTTTTTGGCGCGAAACTAGACAAACATTACATTGATACTTAAAGTGGTACTGTGCTAATACATTTATAAATCAACAATTGAATTTAATCGTTAAAACCAAAAATCAAATAAATATAATAATAAAAATATAATAAACACACTCAGCTTAACCTCATCCAAACTTATACTGTAACACTTAGTAACAACAAAGGTTCTAAATAGACGAAATATGCAACAATTAATTTTGGAAACATTTCATATACTGTACAAATCACTAGCAGTTGCAAAATTCCTAAAATATAATCAGAAAAAAATTGCTATACTATATAAATATATGAATTAATAAATTAATAAATTAAATATATATTAAATATAATATACTAAATATATTAAATGTATTAAATATAAATGTAAATGTATTTTAGGGAACTAATGTGCAAAATTCTGTGTAAATAATCAACTCCTGTTGTACACTTGTTGATATTAGTATGTAATGTACAATAAATATTTACATGAAAATGCATAATAAATATATATAAAAATTGATTGATTAATATCACAAATAAATAATTAATAAATAAATAAGTAAATATAAAAAATAAAAAATAATGTGGTTGTATATAATACAAAAAAGTTAACCTTCACTGTTAAAAATTAATATTGATAATAAATATTAAAATATTATAAAAATTGATTATGTGAGGAAAAATACATATGTCACTTTATCTAGTCAACAAAGGTTTTATGGCAATGGTGTCATTCAGTCCTGGTAATGTAGCAGCATCAGTATATAGCTGCCACCATATCTCTTTATAGCTTAATACATCTTTAATGTTGCCCCCCTTAGGATCAGATTTGATGTGTTCTAAAATAGCAAATTTAAAACTATGCTGGTCACCATTACTTTTTACATGTCTGTACAAAGCATTGTTTAAATCTTTCTTTCTGATACAGTATGAGTGGTCATAGATTCTTCTTTTGAAAGCCCTCTCAGTTTTGCCCGCATAGTATGCTGGACATACATCACATTTAGCAATATAAACTACATAAGCTGTGTTGCAGTTACCCTTGGCAAGTCTAATTACTGTCCTGTTACTATTGTCTAAAACTAATTCAATGTGACACATAATAAATCTACATTGGTTGCAATTTCCACATCTTTTGGTGGAGGTAGATGCTCCACATTCTCCACTTCTAGAATTAGTTATGTTACCAATTTCTAAATTTTTTTTCAAATTGTGTGACATTTTATAAACGATAAGTGGTTTGTCCCCTAAGATTCTTGATAAATCAGGGTTCACTTGGAAAATGCCCCAATGTTTCACCAATATTTCCTTGACTGTATTAACAAAGGGAGTGTATGGCAGAATACAAGCCATTTTATATTTGCTTGTTGAGTTCAAATCAATCTCATGGTCTATCGGAGGGCAAACTCCTAAAATTGATTGATATCTGGTTTCCCTCTGAGAAATAACATACTGTTTGACATCATGCAACATTTTTTTGTTGTATTTCCTCTCAATAAACATATTGGTTATATGCTCAACCTCAGCTATCATTTCATCATATCTAGATGTCATTCTAGCCGCTCTGATTAGTTGACCCTTAAAAATATTACGCAACATCTTCCTAGGATGGTTGCTATCATATTGTAAATAATCATTGGAGAAAGTATTCTTCCTGTAAATGTTTGATTTGAAACCTTCCTCGTCATGGGACACGATGGTATCAAGATACGGTAAACCATCATTGCTGATAGTGTAAGTGAATTTCAAAAAGTCACTACTATTGTTAATAAAAGATATAAAATCATTAAGTTCGTTAATGTTACCTTCCCATAAAATATAAATATCGTCCAGAAACCTAGTGTAATGAAAAATATGCGTAACAAATACACTTTTAAATAGGATTTCTTCTTCCCAATATAACATTACAAGCTTAGCAAATATTGGGGCACTTGCAGAACCCATTGCCACCCCCTTGCATTGTTTGAAATATTCTCCTTCGAATAATATAAAATTATTCTCCAAAACAAGTGACATACAGTCCATAATCAAACACGTTTTATCCCAGTCAAGGTTGGTATGTTGTCTTATACTTTCGCAAAACATCTCCAAACCTTGTCTATTGGGTATACAGGAGAATAGATCAATGACATCAATAGTCACATAGTAAAGATTACTTGCATTAATTAGTATGGGAAATTTTCTTAAGAAGTCCCAAGAATCTTTTAGTAAGTGGGAAATACCCATGTATATGTCCTTGAGCCAAACATCAACCACTTTGCCTAATGGAAAGGTTTTTGCCCCACTACCAGACACTATTGGCCTGAAGGGGGGATTGACTGGATCTTTATGAATTTTTGGGATACCCACCAGTACCGCCATTTTTGGGTACTGCACCTTTAAATAATTGTATATATCATTATTGATACGGTTGTCAATCCAAAATTCTTCTAAATAGGAATTAATCCTCTGATAGGCAATATTGATTTCGTTCAAGGAAACCGTTGCATAATTGCCTGATTCAGTAAGTATAGTGTTTAACTTTAAAGTGTATTCCATTTGATCATAAATAACAACCCCCCCCTCCCATGTCAGGCTTCATGATACGTATGTTATTGTTATTTCTCATATTCATTAACTCAACTCTTTCTTCTTTGGACAAATTGTCCTTAATTTTGATTTTCTTCGCTGTATCGGCAAACTTATAAAGGTCCAAACAGCTCAATCACGGGGTTCATATATGGAACAAATACACTTTTACATTTTAACAAGTTACCACCCCCATCTAATCCATGTTTATTTTTATTTTTGTTTTGAAACATAACAGATAGATTAAGTTTGCGTGTATATAATTTGGTTTCTATCAAATGATCAACCAAATCATATTTTGGGGTAGGAATAAACTTCATTCCTCTAGATAGTAGTTTATGATGGACCTCATCAACTTTAAAATTAGTAAAGTTGTAAATTTTAAACTCATCCAATTTATTTATCCCACTGTCCATCTCTGTAACAATTTTTTCTTTATCATAATTCATATTATTATTAGTGTTTAATATCAATTCCATTTCTTCCCCTTGTATTTCATTTGTTGCTGATTTTGACCACGGTCTTAGTTCCCTGCCCTGAATCCCACTTTTTTCCAATATTGGGGGTTCCAATTCCTCTGAAAATTTTGTTTATGCCATTCCTGGTCATCATAAATTTCATTGTTTGCTTCTTCTAGATATCGTTCCCCTTCACCTCCACCCTAAAGCTACTTCAGTGGACAGTGCTGATATCGATTTACCAGCTGGTCAGGTTGCGAATTCCAATGCGGAGGGAAACCGAATGGATTCTACCGGTTTTACGTTTGACTTCTCCATTTATGATTTTGAAGAGGACGAAGATTATATGTTGCGTACTGGGACTAAGCATAAGCGTGTTAAGCCGGTAAAGACCTACGCTCACACAGTAGGTACTACTATGGCTAATAAAGGTACTGAATTCAAATCCAATACTTATAAAAAAACAAAGGAGGACAATAGTAATTGCTACAATTTGAACAATTTTTTAAGTAGTGACTGTAATTTTGATAATTTTAATAAGGGGAAAGATGGGTTCCCCATTAGAAAAGCTGTCAGTAATTTAGCCTTAAAAGACAAGATTTACAAAATGGGAAATTTAATGTGCAAATTGGACAATATTAAAATTGAAAATGCCTATCTACATAAATGTGTAACTTTAAAGGTAGTCCCAATGGGACTACGTTTTTGTAAAGTACCTTTGGGAATTGAAATTAATGATGTTATTATAAAGGATTTTAATGAATTTTTTGATGAGTGTGGTTTTAAGTACATGAAAATGTTAATCAAGTACAATGATGAGCAACTATTGGAACTTATTAGGGAGGTTGAAAAATTGAATTTAGAGATAGAAAGTGATTTATTGTTTGATGAATGGAACAACTTATATCGGAAACAATTTACGATAGTTGAAAAGAAATCTAAAGTAGTTCATGAAAGAAAATGTAAGAAAATTAATAGAGACTTGTTGCAGTACAAGGACAATAGAGTATATAGATGGAATATTGAAGGGGTAACAACACCTAAAAGCACACCTTTCATGATGACCAATTTTATAGACATGAGGGTGCAAACAGAGGTGAAGGGGAACGATATCTAGAAGAAGCAAACAATGAAATTTATGATGACCAGGAATGGCATAAACAAAATTTTCAGAGGAATTGGAACCCCCAATATTGGAAAAAAGTGGGATTCAGGGCAGGGAACTACAACCGTGGTCAGAATCAGCAACAAATGAAATACAAGGGGAAGAAATGGAATTGATATTAAACACTAATAATAATATGAATTATGATAAAGAAAAAATTGTTACAGAGATGGACAGTGGGATAAATAAATTGGATGAGTTTAAAATTTACAACTTTACTAATTTTAAAGTTGATGAGGTCCATCATAAACTACTATCTAGAGGAATGAAGTTTATTCCTACCCCAAAATATGATTTGGTTGATCATTTGATAGAAACCAAATTATATACACGCAAACTTAATCTATCTGTTATGTTTCAAAACAAAAATAAAAATAAACAAGGATTAGATGGGGGTGGTAACTTGTTAAAATGTAAAAGTGTATTTGTTCCATATATGAACCCCGTGATTGAGCTGTTTGAAAAACAAGTACACAGGGACCTTTATAAGTTTGCCGATACAGCGAAGAAAATCAAAATTAAGGACAATTTGTCCAAAGAAGAAAGAGCTGAGTTAATGAATATGAGAAATAACAATAACATACGTATCATGAAGCCTGACAAGGGAGGGGGATTGTTATTTATGATCAAATGGAATACACTTTAAAGTTAAACACTATACTTACTGAATCAGGCAATTATGCAACGGTTTCCTTGAACGAAATCAATATTGCCTATCAGAGGATTAATTCCTATTTAAAAGAATTTTTGATTGACAACCGTATCAATAATGATATATACAATTATTTAAAGGTGCAGTACCCAAAAATGGCGGTACTGGTGGGTATCCCAAAAATTCATAAAGATCCAGTCAATCCCCCCTTCAGGCCAATAGTGTCTGGTAGTGGGGCAAAAACCTTTCCATTAGGCAAAGTGATTGATGTTTGGCTCAAGGACATATACATGGGTATTCCCCACTTACTAAAAGATTCTTGGGACTTCTTAAGAAAATGTCCCATACTAATTGATACAAGTAATCTTTACTATGTGACTATTAATGTCATTGATCTTTTCTCCTGTATACCCAATAGACAAGGTTTGGAGATGTTTTGCGAAAGTATAAGAAAACATACCAACCTTGACTGGGATAAAACGTGTTTGATTATGGACTGTATGTCACTTGTTTTGGAGAATAATTTTATATTATTCGAAGGAGAATATTTCAAACAATGCAAGGGGGTGGCAATGGGTTCTGCAAGTGCCCCAATATTTGCTAACCTTGTAATGGTATATTGGGAAGAAGAAATCCTATTTAAAAGTGTATTTGTTACGCATATTTTTCATTACACTAGGTTTCTGGACGATATTTATATTTTATGGAAAGGTAACATTAACGAACTTAATGATTTTATATCTTTTATTAACAATAGTAGTGACTTTTTGAAATTCACTTACACTATCAGCAATGATGGTTTACCGTATCTTGATACCATCGTGTCCCATGATGAGGAAGGTTTCAAATCAAACATTTACAGGAAGAATACTTTCTCCAATGATTATTTACAATATGATAGCAACCATCCTAGGAAGATGTTGCGTAATATTTTTAAGGGTCAACTAATCAGAGCGGCTAGAATGACATCTAGATATGATGAAATGATAGCTGAGGTTGAGCATATAACCAATATGTTTATTGAGAGGAAATACAACAAAAAAATGTTGCATGATGTCAAACAGTATGTTATTTCTCAGAGGGAAACCAGATATCAATCAATTTTAGGAGTTTGCCCTCCGATAGACCATGAGATTGATTCGAACTCAACAAGCAAATATAAAATGGCTTGTATTCTGCCATACACTCCCTTTGTTAATACAGTCAAGGAAATATTGGTGAAACATTGGGGCATTTTCCAAGTGAACCCTGATTTATCAAGAATCTTAGGGGACAAACCACTTATCGTTTATAAAATGTCACACAATTTGAAAAAAAATTTAGAAATTGGTAACATAACTAATTCTAGAAGTGGAGAATGTGGAGCATCTACCTCCACCAAAAGATGTGGAAATTGCAAGCAATATAGATTTATTATGTGTCACATGGAATTAGTTTTAGACAATAGTAACAGGACAGTAATTAGACTTGCCAAGGGTAACTGCAACACAGCTTATGTAGTTTATATTGCTAAATGTGATGTATGTCCAGCATACTATGTGGGCAAAACTGAGAGGGCTTTCAAAAGAAGAATCTACGACCACTCATACTGTATCAGAAAGAAAGATTTAAACAATGCTTTGTACAGACATGTAAAAAGTAATGGTGACCAACATAGTTTTAAATTTGCTATTTTAGAACACATCAAATCTGATCCTAAGGGGGGCAACATTAAAGATGTATTAAGCTATAAAGAGATATGGTGGCAACTATATACTGATGCTGCTACATTACCAGGACTGAATGACACCATTGCCATAAAACCTTTGTTGACTAGATAAAGTGACATATGTATTTTTCCTCACATAATCAATTTTTATAATATTTTAATATTTATTATCAATATTAATTTTTAACAGTGAAGGTTAACTTTTTTGTATTATATACAACCACATTATTTTTTTATTTTTTATATTTACTTATTTATTTATTAATTACTTATTTGTGATATTAATCAATTTTTATATATATTTATTATGCATTTTCATGTAAATATTTATTGTACATTACATACTAATATCAACAAGTGTACAACAGGAGTTGATTATTTACACACAATTTTGCACATTATTTCCCTAAAATACATTTACATTTATATTTAATACATTTAATATATTTAGTATATTATATTTAATATATATTTAATTTATTAATTTATTAATTCATATATTTATATAGTATAGCAATTTTTTTCTGATTATATTTTAGGAATTTTGCAACTGCTAGTGATTTGTACAGTATATGAAATGTTTCCAAAATTAATTGTTGCATATTTCGTCTATTTAGAACCTTTGTTGTTACTAAGTGTTACAGTATAAGTTTGGATGAGGTTAAGCTGAGTGTGTTTATTATATTTTTATTATTATATTTATTTGATTTTTGGTTTTAATGATTAAATTCAATTGTTGATTTATAAATAAATTAGCACAGTACCACTTTAAGTATCAATGTAATGTTTGTCTAGTTTCGTGCCAAAAAGGTTATTTAAAATGGCGTAATAACAAAATGAATGAGTTCTGAAGAAGCCTATAACTGATAGGTGAAAGCGCTTAACTCTTGACATATGTATTTTTATATCTGGTTGTTTCAATAAACGTCTGGCTGTGGCCGTCATTTACTGTGTTTCCTCATTTAGTTGCTGTAGAAGATAGCACAGTAACTTTTTACTTATCAATTATAGTAGTTCAGTTATGTGAGAAAGGGACAGAGAGAGGTACTTTGTAGAAGTCATCATTCATATCTGTAATGATGGAAAACTTTGTAAATATATGCTACAAACTAACAGAAAGAGTAAATGGTGTTTGTTATAAAATAAGTTATCTGTAATTGTGCTTATAGCTGCAAAATATATATCTTTATCAGTGTGCAATTTGAAAGGCTTGGTGTTTTAAACAGACTACAGATGGAGTCATGCAAAGCTCTGTGTCTCTGATTCAGCAGTAAACAGCCAGCAAGACTTAGTGTCTTAAGAAGTGGATCCAGCACAGCATAGAAGCAAAGAGCGCAAATTAAAATAAAATTTTCAAGCAGTCCTGCTGATGTCAGTCACCTTAGAAGTACCTTTGGACAGCCATCAGCCCTATAAGCTCCATGGTCTCACACACACATACACACACACACACACACACACACACACACACACACACACACACACACACACACACACATGCAAACACACATGCACACATGCGCACATAGACACATACAGGTGAGGTGGCACAAAGTCATTATACAGACCACACAATAGCTGAATGATGACATGCACAACACACAATCAGACTACAACAGACACGCCCTGGACAGGCCCTCAACAGCATGCAGTGCGGCTATGTCTACCTAATGTTGCTACTAAAATACACCTCTGAGATACATGAGGAGTGGTAGTATATGATGGGCCTTCACCTAACACACACTGCACCCATGTGCACAATATTGATGTACCCCTGTATAGCACAGTGGTAATACCTACAGAAACGTACATGCCAATATGTTACAGCTCCTTTGAATAGGCTCCTGTGATGACCACTGTGATGCACTGCAGTTAACACCACAAGTGAACATGCACAACAGTGGCAACACCTACAGAAATGTATGTGCCAATATGTTACAACTCCTGCAATATGGCTAAGACTAACAATTGTGTGCATGGAAAAATGCATGCCCTTAACATGCCTAGGGTATTGGTGAGCCACAACAAGACATCTCCATACTCATAGGCTTCAGGCAGCTGTTCCCAGCCAAACCAGAGGTACCTATGTAATTGTGGGGGAGAGGTATTTTCAGCACACTCACATGTGGCATTGGTACTGGATAAATGAGGCATTTCTGAACATGTACAGTACAAGGTCTGCTACTACACAATTTGCTGTCATTCATAATAGATGTGCACTTGTGTGCATTACAAAACCCTACCCACAAATGCAGTTTGACATGACATATGCACCCAGATATTCAAAGGATGCCAGTATGAATGATACAGTATTGAAGTGATGTCCACTGGAGCCTTACCTGAATGCTTCTCACCTGTGACTGTGTGCCACCGACCTCCATGACATAGGTCTGTATGGTTTCCTGGGGTGTGCTGGCTGTCCAAGGTTGATGAGGAACTCCTCTGTTACTGTCAGTTGGGCTTGCATAGCAGGACCCTCACCTGTGGCTTTATGGTCCCAGACCACAGCTGCAGCCCTGTGCTGAGCATGGTGGATAAGGTCAGTGGCCCGGTGCCTGACCTGTTCATAGGTTCACCCACGCTGCCCCAGATTGTTAACAGTTGCCACTAGTTCTGTCCACAAGGCAGTCTGCTGTTGCAGCTGCTGTCTGCTCCTCCCAAACATGGCCGTGTTATGCAGTCTTAGGGCATCCACAATTGATGCATTCTTAGCATCAGATAACACTGTCTGGTGCTGTCAAGACATTCCACCTGAAGGACATGAACAGGGAAACACATCACAGGACCTCATACATTGGACAACATTATGTACAGATCCTGCACATCCATGTTTGCTAGCACTATCCACCACTAACACTTACATCATACCTCTGCCATCTATAAGCACAGTATTTGTGCGGGTAGTTTCTCCATACTGACATTACAGCATGCATTGCACATCTGATCCTGATGTTTCATGTCCCTGCAAATGAAGACCATTAATGTTCATAATCCTCCATTCATCATTCACATCAGATGGCCCATGCAGGAGCTGTGGACATCACAGAAGTTCCCTACCAGGGCATACCAGACCATCAGACATCTACCATACACCTATAGGCTATGAGGCCAACCCTCTACCTGGTGTCATACATACCCCTCATAATTACCTCACTCTGGCATGCCAGGCAATCACATACTCCACATTGCTGGGACTGCTGCACAAGTATCAGTCATGCTGCACTCTGTTAACACACACACACACACACACACACACACACACACACACACACACACACACACAAACAAAGAACCTACACCTGGTGAGTGACCTGGACTGGCCTTACTGGCATTTGGGATGTGTGTCACACATAATCACCTTGTAGGGGAATGGGCAGCCTGTCCACATCAGGTAGAGGAGATACCTACACCTTTGCAGGCATAACATGGTCAACTGGATGGTTAATGGCACATACACCTTTGAGATACCACCCGTGTCCCGGTTGGATGGGGACATCAGCTGCTGCCTTGCATACACATGGGCTAACATGTTTCCTAGGTATATGGCTGCTCAAGGCCCACAGCCTAGCAACCTGGTATGGTACGTGGAGTACCATAAGTGGCCTGCCTGCTGTGACAGACTGTGTTGTTATATGTCCACACACATCAGTGCCATTGACTGCTGGGTGTCCCCTATGGACAGTGTTACAATACCATGTCTTCAAGCCTGCATCCCACAAATAGGTGAGTGCTCCTACAGGTGCATGTGCATATTCCAGGAACATCTGAGCTACACAATAACTGAGGTTTGTGCATATGTGTTGTAGGGTGACCTCCTCATAGTTGTCTGACATCTTCAGCACCCAGATGTTTTTGGAATGTGTCCATGTGCCTAAAAGACCTACCCCCCCACCAGACAAATGTGTATTTCCACAGACCACTTGAACAATACATGATGTTTGTCCACATACTTTGGGGAATGTGTCTGTAGCATGCCAGACCCCTGGGGGCACAGTGATGGTACCTGGGTATCTGGTACTGTATCCATTCCCTTACATTGTATGCTCAGTATGTATGCACTGCTGCTTACCTAGTGCCAGCATCCTCCCAATACTACTACCTATAACTTACTGTCCTGCTGCAGGGGTCACCAGGTATGCTAGCCACAGGTATGAGGCAATTAGATACAGGTGTGGAGTACACACTCACCTAGGCAGAATATGTCAGGAATGGTCAAGGAGACCTGGACAATCTGTGAAATAAACCTGCATGACACTGTCGGGCTGAGAGGGGCTCAGTGACGGTACGTGCTGTGATATGCCATTTTTATCCACCAGTACGTGCTGTCAGTGTGATGCTCCTGCACTGGCCCGATCATCAAGGAGCCTAAATACTCACCACTACCACCATTGAGGGATGTACACAATGGCAAGATGACACTTACATGCACATTAAAGTGCAATTACCATTCAGAGCACACAGATGTTACAGTGAGTGTGGGGATAATTTATCCCTCTCTTTCCACATCCCCAATAACACTCCACACTAGCACACCTATGAGGTTAACATCTCAGCAGAGCAGTCAATCCAAAACATCTGTCAGCCTATCTGTCCACCCAGTACTTCAGGTCCCTAGCCAAGTAGCTGATACACACACTATGCTATATGAGTTTTGAATCACACACACACACACACACACACACACAAACACACGCGTGCACACATACACATACACACACACACACACACACACACACACACACACACACACATACGCACGCACACACACACACACACACACACACACACACACACACACACACACACACACACACACACACACACACACACTTCTGGTAAAGTCCGGCACAGCTTTGCTACCTATGGGCCCTTCAGCCCAGACTTTAAGGTAGTTCTGACTGCCACAATCCATCTCTTTAACAGCTACTGTAAGGCCTTCAACAAAGGGTGACAAATCTTACTGTATGATGAGCCTGTTATCAAAATGGCAAGTGTGACCAAGACCAAGGCTATTAGAGTAAGCTATACAGTGTCACCATGTGCATATGCAAGTACTCTAAGACCTGACTTAGTGCTATACAGACCAGACACAATGACAATGTTTAATGATATGTAATAATAACTAATAAAGAAACAAGGGAATACTCTGTCAATGCAGTAACTGCACAGTTCAGACTCACAGGGATTCATTTACGACAACATTGCAGGACAGTCTGTAATATATACAGGAAACATGTAAAATACTAGATGCATAGGTTCATAGGATGATACTAGGCTATTGGTTTGGATGCCCTCATAAGCGTAACCCAGATTTCTGCCCATGTCCCTTCAAAGTCAGTACCTGTTTCCCCCATCTAACTGGGACACAGGCGGGATCCCAGGGTTGTCTTTTGTGTTTACCATGCAGTCATCCAGCTTCTTCTTAAAGAAGGCTAGAGAGGCACTCTGCTAGTCATGGGGAGGGAGTGTATTTTACAGACAGTGTATTGTTTGGGACACCAATCTATCCCACCACCAAGTACTATTTATGTCACAGACCAGGTGAGGGCCTTGCATGTGGGTTGTGCAAGTGGGGTTTTGGAAATGGCATTGTATGGCAGACGCATATCACCTATGATAAGTCTGTATGAGACTGAGTAGAGTGACAGGGCTTTCAGCATATGTATATAGGATAGGTTTTACTGACCCTGGATTTTCCTGGGCAGGAACCACTGTGATCTCTGAAATTGCTGCATGTGGTTGGCAAGGTACATGCCAAATGAGCCATTGTACTTGGTAATGAGTCTGATAAGAGAGGAGTACAGGGATGCTATGGCCTCCGGGTTTCTGGATGACATACCCTTATTTGTGAAGTGGGCCATGTAGACAGCCTTCCATACAATGGTGCCAATGTGGTGGGAAACTGTCAGGTTGCTATGAATCTTGGTGCACAAGTCAACTCACACCTGATTGCATGTGCAGTACATTGTTATTACTGTCATAATTAGTGTGGATGACATCTACCACAACAGGAATAATGATGCAGTCCTTGGCATTCAGTATGAGGCAATGCTTCTGGCACCAATCATTAATTTGGGTAAGGGCTTCTTGGAGGGTGCTCACATCACTAGGGGGATGTAAGACAGTGTTCAGCTTGCAGTCAACTGTAAACCTGGAGAGCCACAGACCACTGGTTTTGTCTTGCACCTCAGAAAAGTATATCCCAAAGAATGGAGACTCCCAGACAGATCCCTGGGGTACACCACTCTTTAAGGGTCTACTACTAGAGGTGGCATCCACTACTTTGACTGAGTGGGTTCTATCATTAAGCCAGTTAGCTACCCATCTGATACCATATAGGTGGATGCCTAGCTATGTAGGCTTTTGTATTATGGCCAACTGGGGATTATTGTCAGAGGCTTTGGCTACATGAAGGTAGACAGTGTGCACCATCTTCCCCTTGTTGATGTGTTTGTTGACCACTTCAAAGAAGTCTACCAGGTTTAACAGGCCTGATCTCCCTTTGGCAATAGAAAACTGTGTGGGTTCAAGCATTTTTAGGTCCTTGATAATGCCTTCCATGGTCTTGATGTGTATGTGACTAGCTGGGTCAGTGTGTGCTCCACCTATGTGTAGAAGGATGACAGTGACTGTCCTCCATGCAGATGGGATAACACTGTTGCTCAGGCTTTGGCTGACTACAGTGTGTAATGGAGCTGACAGCTCATGCCTGAGTTCGTGTAGGATGCAACCAGGGATGTTATCAGGTCCCATGGAGACTTCAGTTTATTGCCTTTGAAAGGGCATTATGGATCTGATCCCTGATGATGAGGGGAGGGGGGCAGGTACTGTGCATGCCCTTGTTTACTGATGAGGGGACAGGGGGGGGTAGGTTTTCATTTAACCTGTGTGCCGCAGGTTGACTATATCTATAGCGTATGTGTATGTGGTGTCATTGACCACTAGTACAGAGCAGATGTGGGTGTTGCCTCTGAGATTGCAGACATATGTGAAGGAGGACTTGTGATTGGCCTTGGTGGATGTGTCCAATTTGCACTCAAAGTTAGCCTTAGAGTAATTCACCTGTGACCTTATTAGCTTGTTTAGACAAGGTGAGATTGCTTCCAATTTGGCACCTGCTCCTTCTTGGCCCTATACAGCCAATATGTTCACCTGTTATGGAGTTTGTGTATTGCTGCTGTCCATCACAGAGGTTTACTCTACCTTGGGGGAGATGATTTTGTCTAGTTAGGTATTTCTGAATCCATACGGCTATGTATGTGCTCATATAGACTTTTAGTGTAGGCTTGGACAAAAAGTCATAACACAGTTAAACACTTTTCCAATTTCAACTTAGTAATTCTAATAAAACTAGTAATTATTTATATATTTATATTTCAAGGCAATACAACAACCTGCAGCTGTAGACATTTATGTCTGTTGGCTGCACTGAATCTAAGATTATACATTTGTAAAACAACTACAGCTTATTTACTTGATGTTTTGCAATTCATGTCTTTATGTTTGAGGTGTCCAGCTACTACTATTAATACATACATGTGCACAGGTAATACTTGATATATATTTCTGTTCTTTGTCAGTATGGCACACTGTGTTTACACTCTTGCAGCTCAGTCATACCTCTCAACCTGTTAGAGAAAGACATCTGGACAAAGGCACAAATAAATGGGGGCAAAGGCCCAAAAATAGTGACACTTTATAAATATTGCTGTAACACACTTAGTTGACAGCAAAGTAGGTTTTGCATTCACAGGAATACTCTGAAGGATATGACATCTGACATTCAAATGTATGTTATTATGTTATGACTACAGTCTTTAATGATTTGCCAGACAAAACACAAGTGTATGAGAAAATGACTACAAATATGAGGCAGACATGTGGTCAGTCTGCAAAACTCTGGACAGCTGAAAGGTATGACCTCAGTATATAACATGCAGTTCAACACACACTTCTGTGCCAGTTGTTTGCTATGAACATAACCTATATAGGTCTCTTACATTTGTAAGACAAGCATATGTATCATAGTATTCACAAGTGACATGAATATTTACAACATCCCAGGTAGCTGGCCTGGCAGTGTCACAGTCAGTATAGTATAACAGACACTCCAGCAGTAGTCATATGTGAGCTGACCTTTGCTTGGGTGACTCAGGGGCCAGAGCTGTGATCTATGTCACTGCAGACAGAGCCATCAGGGATGGCCATAGGTCCTGGACAGCAAAATGTCAGTCCAGCTAGTCTTGTTGAGACCTATTGTTTAACTTCCTATTTCACATGATTGCATCCCCCATCTGCATTCCATTACATACTTAATTGTTTGACATACCTGTTATAGTGCTGTAGTGTTTGTTCGGAGTAATCCAGAAGTGTTTCTCTCTGTATTCACAGTCTGTCTTCCCATAAAAAGGTTCAGACCTGTTTTGCATAGGCAGCAGCTTGTCTTTTGTAGGTAATGCTCATGAGCAGGTTCATAGGTTCATACTAGGCTATCTTCCCTAGGGCATTTATAAGCCTAGCCAGAGTGTGTTTGGCTTTCGCCACCCATTTTAAATGAATTTTGCTATGCCCTTTTTCGAGGTTAGTATACTGTGCCTCTGTCTAACAGTGACACAGAAGCGATACCCAGGGTAAACCTACGATCTCCCATCCACTCATCAAGATTCCTCTTGAAGAGAGTCAATGAGGGACTCTGCCTAACCTGGACTGGGATTTTATTCCAGAGTGAAGGGAGCCTCTGGGTTACGAATCTGTCCCTCCAGCATGTCCTATTTATTTCAGTGCTGAGGTTCAAGTCTCTTGAGCGCATAGCTCGATGGGATTTGGATTTTCTGAGGTGCAGCATGTCCATTAATTCTGGGTTGGACATGGCTTTATACGTCAGGCACAGATCGCCTCTGAGCAGGCGGTATGCCACTGAGTATAGCTGGAGTTTCTTTAACCGGGCAGCATATGGCATCTGTTTGAGCCATTTGATCCTCTTGGTGAGGTACTTTTGGGGTCTTTCCAGTTACTGCATGTGTCTGGTAAGGTACATCCCAAAAGGGGCATTGTACTCAATCACTGCCCCAAATCACAATGTACTTGGAATCCTGAGGTTTTAGCTTGTGGTGATGGCCTGTGCACCAATTGCTGTCTCCTACTTGCTAATTGCATCCAGAACAGCTGTGTTGTCTTTTCATTAGGCAATGAGATGGAAACTCAATGCTATAATTAAGTCCTTCATGTAGGCCTTGCTCCTTTTTCTTGCCTGTGAGGAGCACATTTTGGAGGTGTGGGAGCTACAGCATCACAGAGGGTAGGTGGAAATACAATCCACTGTTTGGATTGATGTGCTATGTCCACAGTTTTAAATGCTATGTCTGCATACCTGTCAACCTCTTAGCACAAGAAATATGGAGAGAGCCAAACAAAATGTGGGACAAAGTTCCAAAATTACTGACAGATTGTAAGTACTGCTGTTATACAGTTAGAAACTTGCTAGATTAACAGGGTTTTGTCTGGACATGCATTTTCTGCATGATTTGAAGTCTGAAACTGATATGTATATGGCATACCTCTCAACTGTCCAGATTTTTGCAGAGTGTCCAGAAGTTTGGCTCTTATTTTTGGTCTGTTCCTCATACAATCATTTTTTTTTTTTGGCAAATCAATACAATGATCTGAGGACTGAAGCCACTAAATAATGACATACATTTGTGTTTCAGACTTCATATATTGTGTTAAAACAAAACCCTGTCATTGTAGCACCGTTTTCAGTTTATAACACCAATATTTAAAATATGTCCCTATTTTGGGGTCTCTGTCCCGAAAGTATGTCAGGCTTTGTCCAAATTTATTGCACTAAGGGGTTGAGAGGTATGGTACATCATTATTTAGTGACTTCACTCCTGATATCATCCCATTGATTTAGCAGAATCCCATAAATGTTATGAGGAAGAGGCCATAAATATGATCCCAAACCCTGGACCCTGGAGTTATGTATGTCTGGCCATTGTTAAGAGACTTTCAAGACTGTATAGCAGTGTAGTGTGTAAATGTTTGTTTGGCTGAATAGGGAAAGGGGCAGATGTGAGTATCATAAATCATTTTCTATCTGACTGTGCATGCTGCTACAGTTGCTGGTGGTCTATCAGCTGTATATGTTTGTAGGGGTAGACTGAGACATGTCCCTTAAAACCTCAGGATTCCAAGTACACTGTGATTTGGGGCAGTATATATATGAGTAGTGTGTGACTGGCAATCATGATATGTTTGTTAAAACAGTTGTTATACTGTAGAAGTCAGTTGGGTTACTGGTATGTTGCTTTGACTGTAGTGCAAATGGTCCTGGGTAGCCAATTTCTCACTGATGTCTATTTTTCCCTACAGCTACATCCCTGTAGTGGATGATATATTTGCAAATGCATCAGCAATTCCCCAAAGCTCTTTTGGTGTGGTGTTGTGTTCCGCTGACTGTAGTTTAGAAGGCAATGGGTGAAATGCTTGGCAGCTCAGTGTTTTTTCCCTAATGTTACATGACTGCACTCATACCTCTCAACTATCCAGATTTTAATAGAATGTCCAGATGATTTGCTCATATATTTGGTCTGTTCCCCATAACTGTTGTGGGTTTCTGACAATTCATTGGGATGATGTGAGGATTGAAGTCACTAAATAATGAGAAGCATTTGGGTCTCAGACTTGAAATATTTCAGAAAATATATGTTAAAACAAATTGTGTTACTGTAGCAACTTTTTAAGCTTATAAAATCAATAATTAAAATATGTCCCTATTTCTGGGCCTTTGTCCCCCCACTTTGTCAGGCGTTGTCCAGATCTGTTTCACTAACTAAGAGGTTGAGTATATACACACACGTGTGTATATATATATATATATATATATATATATATATATATGGGATCATTATGGAATATCAAAATTCCACAATCCTGAGACTAGAAATCCTGGGGGCTTGAATATCGAGATTGCGGAATCTCAAAAGTAGTGAATGGGGATTGCCGTACTGTGAGGAACAGGAGCTTTGCCATTCACTCCACTGTAGTGTGATCTCTGAGGTGGTATATTTAAGTTGCAGGGGGTGTGGGGGGTGCAGGGGGGCTTGCCCCCCTGCATACAGATTAGAATAGCTTGTTGGATAGCTTACTTGTTTTGTTAATGTTCAAGATTCTGCAATCTCGAGATTCTGGTCCTCGAGATTTCGAGTCTTGGGATTCTGGAATTTCACTATTCTGTAGTGATCCTATACATATGTGTATATATATATATATATATATATATATATATATATATATATATATATATACACGTCACCATCAAATACAGCCATTTGCATGACTGTACACCTCAGATACCTGCTTAAGATTAAGTGAATGAATGAGCACATAAACAGTGGTCAACAAATATATCTCAACTTGATGCTGTTAGAATCATTCAGTGCAACACATTTCAAGTCCACCCTGCCCTCTCACTTTCTTAGCTCAAATATCTGAGACAAGGACCCAAAATCTGGAATTTTAAATAGTTATTTAGTGCACGCAGATTTTTTTTCATTTTTTATCGGGAAAAAACATGGTAAAAATAACATATTACAAATGTGCAACATGAAAATAAATGATAATAATGCATAATCTAACAACATCAACAACACAACAACTCCATAGGCATGATTATATAAGCTCTCTAAAGTGTGAACACAAGAGGCAGTGAGAGAAGAGGATAGAAACCCATATTATAGCAAATAACTGAATAATGTATTTAGCAAATATTACCTAATCAATTATATGTTGTCTTTAAGAGCTGAAATGGTGCTGGAGGCGCTTGCGATGCTTATTAAAGTACAGCTTCCCGCTTACATGAAAAGGTTGCTGATTCCGGGAACCATCATTGGGTTTTTTAGACTTACAGTTTCCAGTTTGTGATGGTTCTCACAACAAACACAATGAAATGACTGGAGACAACATGGGTCCATTAATACTCAAGAAAAAAGAAGTATAGCATTTGTTCTACAATCTACACAGTACTTCATCCAACATTAATTTAATAACAAGGATTTCTGATGAAGTCTAGTTGTACTAGATGAAAGCGCTAAACCTTCATTAAAAGTGTGGAATTTATTCACGTCTCCAGCGTCTTTGTGATTCCGCTAGTAGCCTTTTGGATTCATTTCATTTTTTTTGTCTTTAAGAGCTATGCAAACTTGTAAGCTTCAGTCCCATAGAAGAGACAGACTAGAACAAGCATGACCTCAAACATACTCAGAATTTAAAAAGGCTGCCTTGTTGCCTCCATATTTGCACATCCTACAACAGGTTAAGGCTATTAAAACATTTTGGTAAATTCCATTTAAAGGGAATATACAGCCTAACTACTGGTAATTGAATGAACTAAATTTTATATGTGTTGGACAGCTTAATCCAAATAAGAAACATGCCTAGAATTGAAAGGGATGATGAAAGGGGAAATATAGACATCTGATGTTGTCATTTTCATTCCTCAACTGATGTATTTCAGATCTGACTCAAATCCATCTAGACCACTTTTTTCAGATCATAGGATCCAACTTTCAAGCTCTTCCCTTTACCCATAATGCCCCACCAACCTAACATACATCCGATACTGTTTGGTGCCATATCACTCCAGACGCAGATCCTCTCGCTGTCTAGCTATTGTGTGTATTTTCAGAAAAAACAGTGAGTTTTTCAAATTGTTTTTTTCCAGTGGGATACCCTTTGAGTTTCTTCTTCACGTTCTTCCCTTTACTTAGAGTTTTTCACATACATTTTTCTGTTAGTCAGGTCTTTCTTCTTTCTTTTACTTCTGTCATAGTCTTGGTCTTTCCTAGGTACTCTGCCTTTGAGATTGTGGAGATGGCTTTCTCTTTACCTATAGAAAGGAAATCTCTACCCCCCTCAGAGCATATATCTCTACCACCTTTGGGTCTTTGCTCTGAGCTTCACTCTTCTAGTCTACTGGGATAGCCAGCCTGTTTACATCACCAGGCAATCACTCAGGACTCCCTCTCACTTCTGATATCTCAGCAGACCATCCCACTGATGAGGTCCCTCAGAAGAAAATATATAAAAGGAGACACTTGGATTCCCCACAGGATTCTCTCACTGAAGATACTGATTTCAATGATGGGGAATGGTTCCCCAGATCTTCACCTGAAGACCTTTCCTTTGAATTCCTAAAGCCAAAAGGTGGATAGTCTTCAAACACCCTGTCCCAAGAGGAGTCAGTATTCCTGGAGGCTTTTGGGTCTGGCCCAGCTACATCTTGGGTGACCCACCACTGGTGAACTTATAGAGCTCATCTCATGATGGGCATGGAAGGAATCCAATACTGAGGAGATGATCCCTAAGTGCCCAGATAAATATTAGTCCCCCCAAAGGACAAAACACACTGGAGCAAGGGGGTCCAAGTAAATGCCATGCTACTACCACTAAGAAGGACCTTGCAAAGTAGAGCTCTTCTGTCTATCCCCTAACAGGGAATCTAGAGCTTTGGACAGATTCGATAATTGTGTGTATGCTTTAGCAACCTTTGCTCTGTGGTTGTTGAATTACTTGGCACATTTCATGAGATTGCAAAGAGATTTGACTAAAGAGCTTGATAAATCTGTTTCTGGGTCCATGTCTGTGGAGGATCAAAATAGAAACTCTTCACAACTGGCCACCCTTCAGTCTATAGCTAATGTGTCAATGAGGTTAATATCCCACACTGCAGATGCTACCTCATGGGCAGCTGGTTCGGGCATAGCCATTAAGACAGATACCTAGATGTGCCTTTGTGACTTTGCAAAACCATTCAAGTCTTCATTCAGCAATGTTGCATTTGATGGATTTTCCCTATTTGGCCCCAAATTATAGGAAACACCCTCCATAAGTGAGCAAGAAGGAAAGACCTTGTCTGCCATATGGATCCATTTTCTTACTCCTCAAATGCCATTTTCCCAGAATCAACAAGGAGGTAGAAATATGTTGCTCTGCAAATCCCAGGGTCCTTTCAAAGACTTAAGTGGAGATAGTTCTCCCAGACGCAGAGGGGAAATCTCTGACAGAGGTGGACCACAGACTCAGGGTTTCTGGGATTCCTTCTCAGACAAACCCTAGTAGTGCTCCTGAAAAGTTGCCTATTACCCTGGGAAGGCAGTTGGGAGTGGCATTTGTCTCAACACCCAAAAGTCTGGACAGCCATCACAAAGGATTCCTGGATGCAGAGAATTATACCCAGAGGATATATCATACCATCTTTCCAGTTACCCCCTGCAAGAGTGAAAAGAATCCCCAATGTTCCACCAAATCAGAGAGAGATAGCAACATTAGAAATAGAAAAGCTGCTCAGAAAAAGAGACACCCAGAAGGTCGCTCCAGACCCGATAGGTTCCAGAACCTACTCAAGATTCTTCTTAGTGCCAAAAGAAACAGGGGATTTGAGACCCATCTGGATCACAGCAAACTGAACTAATACATGAGATACTCAAGGTTCCAGATAGTCACAGTTCAGTCCATTTTGTCCCTACTGCAAAAGGACAATTGGATGAGCTCGATAGATCTTCAGGATGATACACATCAAAATGAATAGGTGCTCTGGAAGATATCTGCACTTCTAGCTGGAAGCTAGTCATTACCAGTTTAGAGCAGTGCCATTCAGCCTCACCACAGCCCCCAAGATATTCTCCAAATGTATGGCAGTGGCAGCAGCTCATCTGAGACTGTTGGGATTCAGAGTGCTTCTGTACCTAGACAACTGGCAAATAACTGCCCCATCCAAGCATCTACTTCTACAGGCAACTGACTACTTGTTCCAGTTGTATCTTCACCCAGGCATCACAGTCAATTACAGCAAATCAGAACTCACACCTACACAGAGTCTGAAGTTCATTGGAGTACATCTAGACATGGTCACTCAAATAGCCTCTCCTCCTCTAACACAAATGTAGATGCTCAGATCCCAGATCAGGAAAGTGATCTCAAATTCTTCTTTCCCAACATAACTAATCTTAAAGGCCTTGGGATCCGTGGCAGCAGCAATCACCCTAGTTCCTATAGCCAGTTTCAAATGCTGATTATGCAATGGACTCTATTGGTTCAATGGCCTATTCTTCAGCAACCTTTATTTGCCCCAGTTATGATCACAAAATCTTGTAAAAGATATTTTCCCCTGGTGGCTTCACTCAGAAGAGGTTTCTCAAATCTGTTTTTGTTCTTCCCCTGCACACAGCCACTGTGACCAAGGACACCTCCCAACTGGGGTGGGAGGAGCACTACTTGTGAAGAACAGTCCAAGGTACATGGTCCCCAGAAGAGGCCAAGATGCATATCAATATCCTGGAGATGAGAATAGTCCTCCTAACACTGCAGACCTTGCAAGATGATCTCGCCTCTGGGATGATTGCTATTCAGACAGAACATATATCTGTAGTCTGGTACATCTCCAAACAGGGAGGATCCATATCTTACTCACTAAGTCAAGAAGTAATGACAGTGTGACAATGGGTGATCTCTTCTACCCACTTTCTCATATTAATAAACATACTGGGAAAAACCAACATAATTGCAGACAAACTAGCAGTTCCTTTCTGATGTGCCATGAGTGGTCTCTCAATGTCATAGTGATGGAGAGACTTTTCTGATTATGGGACCAGCCACATTGCACTTTTTCAATTCTCCCCTCAAAAACAAGTGCAACAGGTTGTTTGCCCTGATCTCTCCAAAGGAGGAGTCACCAAAAGATGCTCTAATCCATGAATGGCCCACTGTTCTCTTCTATGCTTACCCCCTGTTAACTGTAATTCCCACATTTCTACAGAAAGCATACCAATTGAAGAGCACAGTTATCCTCATTGCACCCTTTTGGCCTCATCTTCTACATCCACCCTGGATACTGGATCCCATTCCAGACCTCCTGTCTCAACCAACAGGAATGACTCATCCAGACATAGCAGGCCTCAAACTGACCACATGGTTTCTCCAATTCCATTGATTGCTAGACAGCCCAGGCTTTCCTTTCTGATACATCATATTTTATTATCTTCCCAAAAGGCTTTTACTAGAAAGATTTACAAATGTAAATGGAAAATATTTGTTTTCTGGGCTCTTAAAAATGATTTGGACCCATTGTCTGCCTCTGTACTATTAGTATGTGAGATTTTATCTTCAATTGCTGATGAAGAGGCTAGTTTTTCTTTTATTAAGTTTCAGATGGCTGCCATTTCAGTCTCCCATCTAAGTGAAAATAATTCTTTGCTTAGCTTCTTCTAGATTATTTAAAGTCTTACTCAAAGGACCCTTTTTTGCTTAGACCATGAATAAAGAATCCTACTCCTCCTTGGGATTTAACTGTCCTGCTTCAAAGTCCAACACAAGGTCACTTTGAACCTTTAGACAAATCAGACGTAATGTTTTTGTCTTGGAAAACCATATTAGTAGTTGCTATTACATCAGTCAGACAAGTATCTGAACTCCAGGCTCTCTCCTCCAAGCATCCTTACCTGGTTTTCCACAAAGACAGGGTTTCCTTACAGACTAACCTATCTTTTTTGCCTAAGGCAACTTCTGAGGCTAACATCAACCAGGTCAATAACCTCCCAGTTTTCTTTACAAATTTCTCAAATAAGGGAGTGTACATGCTTCCTCTTTGGGATGTGCCTAGACAACTTTGGTTTTATCTCCATAGGACCCAAGATTTCCATTAGACTGAATAATTGTTTGTATCCTTCTCACCTAAAAGATTGAGCATGCCAGTTTCTAAAGTTACTGTGGTCAAATGGCTGATTGTATATCCTTTGTATGTAGTAAAAGAGGGATCTCCTTGCCTAAGCATCCTAGAGCTCAATACGCAAGATCTATGGTTATATCTTCGGCTTTTATTGTCCAATGGGAATATGTTTATTGTGCACTACAAATTGTATTTGGTTTCTAGGAACAGAGCTGCTTTTGGCTTTGCATTACTCCAAAATATCCTTCCATGAGGACCATCAAAGGTTCATCTAGCTAGGGACTCTATCCCATCAGTTGAGGAATTAATGAAAAGGACAACATCAGATAAATAAGTTACCTACTCACCATAATGTTACAACGTTGTTCATTTTCATTCTTCCTCAACTTCCTGCCCTCCGAATACCTTTCCCTTTATTCCTGGAAAGACCTAAGTGATTATATTTTTGGTACCTGTGATTTATTGTTTGAGCATCAGTTCTATTGCTTTAATCTATACATTTTTTAGTTTCTGTTATGGTATTATCCATTGTCTACTAAGGGCAACAAACTCGGTCTGAGGTATGATATGTTGCTGGGCACTATGGCTAAACGAAGAAGCTTGGGAGTTGAATCTGATAAACTGGAAGAAGTGGCTGAGTTGAATCTGAGACCCATCAACTGAGGGACAATTTTAAATGGACAACACAGATGTAATGTTATGAGGAGTACATAACTTATTTTTAAATGGACAACACAGATGTAATGTTATGTGGAGTACATAACTTATTTTTTAAGACCACTGATGACATTGTGGAAGTCACTATACAAAGAATCCTAAACCCTTGACAATTCCAAAATATATTTCATTTATTAGCTGTTTCTTCACTATAAGCGGAATGCTTCTCAGACCTATAATAGCCTTTATCTGATAAACTAGAGTGCAATATCTCATGGAAACCAATTTCAAATGGTGAGTTAAAAATCAATGTGTTTTAGCTTGAGTATGTAAAACAGGATATTGTGATTTAAGGTTTGTCAGATAGGATATTATGATTCAAGGCTAATCCTGTAATTCTTACTCCAAAAACTGGCAAATATTTTGGCAACTAACATTGAGGATCTCTCTACAGCAGACTTTGAAAGTAATAAATATAAGTGTGCAGTTTTCAAGCTCTGTAAAATGTGTTTGGATCTTGGGTATGGTTTTAACTCTAATTAAAAGAATACTAGGTGCTCCTTAGTCTGGGACTTAAGTAATAACTGGAAAAAGGTATTTCTCAGTTGAAAGTATCTCCAAACATCATTGGAAGGGAGATTTTAAGAATCCTGTAGGCTGCAGAAAGCTATAGAGCAGTGAGAAGCTTCTTTAAGCACAAATAGTTGTCAAATCCAGTTAAGTCCTTGGCAAGTCCATGAGCTCCATCTATTTCTAAGGTTGGATAGCCCCAACTTGGGGCTTCTAAGTGTCAAACTTTATTTTATTTAATTAAATCCCTAATTGCTATGTTAAGAGTATAGCACCTGCCGATGTGACAAGATAATCTCTTGGAGTAACACACACCTTAAGAGGTGTGCTGTTCAAAAGTTTAGCAATTAATTGGATCCATAAATTAAGAGAAGCTTGAGCTGAGGTAGATAAAAATAACAGGTTGCAGAGTCAGCCATATGCCCTACATCAGGGAGACCTCCTGTACCAAATCTTCTAGGGAGAAAAATAATTTACCTCAGTATGCCATGACATTTCCAATCCAAATAAAATACAGCATTAGAAACTTGATTTTCATTAATCATTTTTTGTGAAAGGAATAGGTAAAAACCTAATAATGTAAAACGGGCAAAATATCATTTGCAAGTTATGCCAGGGTAATCCTATGGGCTAGGCTTGTAAAGGTTCCAGGGCCATTAACCTAGTACACACCTATGAACCTATGAACCCTCCAAAGGTGAGCATTTCACCCCACCAAGACAATACAAGTTTCCTCCATGACTGCACACAAAGAAATTAAGTGTTCAATAGAGGTTTTAAATTTGCCTTAATCATGTCTCAGTGGCCTCAAATCTAAATAATGAGGAGGGCTTTTGCACCAAGTAAAGGGAAAGTATCCAAACTCCTTCCCCTGAGGAGCGCAACTGCCCAAATTAACCCATAGTCCTAAACAAGAATGAAACATTGATAGAATCTACAGCAAAAATAGGGATATCCCTCTCAGGCTCTTCTGTTAGCAAGACACAGTCATCAGAAAACAGGAAGACATTAGACTTAAGCCCCATTAGCTCCTAGCCATGCAGGTTAGTGTCCTGTCAAACCTGGATGGTTAATGGTTCAATTGCCAGTAAGACAGGGAGGGAGTCATCTTTATCTGGTGCTCATACCTAATGAAAATGGGGCAGAGATTAAGTGTTCAGTTAGGACTCTCGCAAATGGAGAGTTACATAATAACTGAATGCTTTGACAAATGCTGGGAGAAAATTTTAGAAAGAACATGCCACAAGTAATCCCAATGATAGCATCAAAGGTCTTTTCAAAATTGTCTAAGATCACAGCTTTGGGCTGTTTATACCATTTTGCCACATGAATGTAGAGGAGAGTATGACCATGATCCATACTAGATCTGCTTTTAACAAAAACAGCTTGAGTTGGATGGCTCAAGATTAGAAAAAGCTTATTTAGCCTATCGGCTAAGATACTGGCATGAAGTTTGGTTTCTGTGATAATGAAAGAGATAGATCTGTAGTTACCAACTAATGTATGACTCTTACCCAGTTTAGGAAGGACAATAAGGTGGGATTCACACTTAACAATCTGGCATTTTTCCTGACTCTTTTATAGTATTAAAACTGGTGATTAATGCTGATAATACCTGGACCCCCCCCCCCCCAAAAAAAAATGTATAAAGGTCTGCATCTGGCCCACACAGGCCTGGAACCTTCCCTGGGTGGGTATGTTTTAAAGCCAGAAAGACTTCTCTAAGAGAGTAATTCTTTGTCTTAGAAAGGAGCATTGATCTTGGGAAATTTAGGACAATTGGAGGTCCCTAAGCCAAACTGGAACTCCTTGCACATTATCTAAAGCAACAGAGAGTTCCTGAGAAAAGTATAGGGAGAGAAAAAATAATATCGCCCCTGATGCATATGTAATACATCCAGTCTTACCTTGACCCCCTCTTTGATGCAGCCTGAAAGCTAACAATTTGCCAGGTTTATCTAAATTAGCCAAGGCCTGAATTGCAGCACTTTTAAGGTAGAGGTTGCTTTATTTGTTACATTTCAACACACTAGAAATTTAAAGGTCAGCGTTATCCTTAAACTTAGTTAATTTCACCTTGAAAATGTTTTATGAACCAGGCCTTTAAAGAATTTATATGTGTACCCATAGACCCTTGAAAATAGGCATCATATCTTTTGCTGCTGCTTCCACTAGATGTGGTGTTAAATGTGCAATCTGGATCCTTTGGGTGTAATAATTTCCAACGATCCTTTAATCCCAAGATCTATAATTTATCAGCAATAAGTCTTTCAGAGTGGGTATACCATTCAGACTTGTGAATAGAGTGGTCATCCACTGAGTTTAAAGCGGCACTGAAGCCCACACCCAAAAGTATGGGATGATGTATGATACTGAACTGATCTGAGGATGAAAGAAAATCACAAAAACAGAGGCACATCCATGTTACATAGAGACAAGAACTACCATCTGTGGTCATTCTGCTTGCACCTACTTCTCTTCTTTCTTTATCAGTAATATGATCCTGAATTTGCCAGCCAAGTTAGGGGGGAATAAAAATAGCTTAGAAGAGGTGGCCTGGCTGGATAGCATATGGTTCCCTAGAATGTTGCCTAAGCACCTTTTGTGCTTTTCACTGATTTCTAACTCTTAACTAATATAATTTCACCTTGCAATTTTCAAACTTGGTACTTAAAAGCATTTTTGTTGTCTTAGAGTCTATACCTTGTACTTTTATTGACAAAACAGTAATAGGTATGATGCCTAATAAGAATCAAAGATAACCTTTACAAAATAAACACTAAATTAGATAAATTATCGTAGCAATCACACAGCAATCACAACAGATAAAAAACAATGATTTTTTTCTTTTTTTTTTACAAGAAGCATCTTTATTAAATTATCATGTGTGACACGGACAATCTTACATTTATATAAAGGACAATAAATCATAGCAGCACAATCTCAGTTGCAAACATTATACCTTACAAACTATGCCACTACAAATCACAAGAATGAGTGGAATCATTGCCCGAATACACTACAGATAATAATTAGTTGAAAACAGTCATATTATAATAGTCTTCCTTTTGGATTCATTTAGCTTTTGACTTGTAAGCTTACTAGACACATTGGAAACTTAAGCTGAGGAACCCAGAAAAAATGATGTACAGGATTGGTATCAGCCATTTGGCTGGGATCAGTACCAGCAACAGAAGTGTCTTCAGTAATTTGAGGGGCAAGGGGACATTCTTCTCCATCCGGTTCAGTACCAACCTCCTTGTCTGATAAACAGCATAGTGATTGGATGTAGAAATCTCAAACAACAGTCCAGCCATTTCTTTGTGGCTAAACTGTCAGGAGAACTAATGTCTTTTGGTGGGGCATTGCCACTGCAAGGACTGTTTATATGCCAGGCAGGTTTGCCAGCTACTGCTGCAAATTTTTCTCTGCCAGAGTAATTATTTTAAGGTATAAGTGTTGTCCATCTGATGAACAATTTTGTTGCAGTAGAGTGTGGGAGTCCAAAACAGATGACGGTTGCAGATAGGGGCAAGGTTTAGAAAGATTTTCTAAATCAGACACCACAAACTGTTGTTCACAAAAAAA
Source organism: Protopterus annectens (assembly GCF_019279795.1). NCBI lineage: Eukaryota > Metazoa > Chordata > Ceratodontiformes > Protopteridae > Protopterus > Protopterus annectens. The sequence continues at coordinate 1,986,655,300 of NC_056728.1, read as the reverse complement.
AAAAAGGAGTGGAGTCAGAGGAAGCAAATATTTCCTTGGTACCATTGGCAATAAGTACCAAAGTGGTAGG
>NC_056728.1:1986602730-1986650230 GCF_019279795.1 Protopterus annectens | reverse complement strand
CTTAGCTCCATGCAAACCCATGCACATCCGCTCACAACTGCTTTAATGTGCCTTAATCACTCCGTATCCAATGGCATTGTTCTGCCCAGCAACAAAATAAACGACCTCTGCAAGGCTCGAAACCAGGACCCTGCACACACAGCTATTGTGATTTACCACTAAGCCATGGCAGCTATACAGACATCAGATCTTATCACAAACATATCATCCAGCACAGTCATTTAACAGTACAGGAAATGTATTCCTTCATGTAGATGTATGTGTGTGTGTTTATGTCCAGATATAGATACATACATATATATAGATATATCAAGAACATACTATGTGAGAACAAAGCATTACAAAGGAATGAAAAGGGAAACACCAGCAACATCTTACATTATGTAGTGGTGTTGACCTATGCAATATCAAGACTACCTCAGACAGACATGTGTCATTAATACATGCAAATATTTGTACATTGGCCAAATACATCACTCTGTGCATTTTATTTACATTAACACAACATTTCATGTCCAATCATTATGTGAGAACAGTACTCTTGCAAGGTGCAGTGTGCGACATCATCATCATGAAAAAGGTAAATGGGGTAACCATAGAGGGACCGGTAGTGTTGTGTGTACAATGGGGTCATCTGCATCATGTGTACCTGGAAACTTTAGGAGTCATGTGCATACCAGGATCGTGTGCCTGAGAGACAGGGGTGAGGACAACTGGAGTATGTATATTGTGATGCATATTAAAAGGGTTATATGTGTCCAGTAGACACATATGTGAAATGGACAGCTATGTATGGGGCAAATGTTGTTCTAGGAACTGATTGGCCTTTTGTTTCTGTAGGGTGAGAGTGGGATGTGGGGGAAGGAGAGTAGGTATCCTCATGGAGGATAGGTTGGGTAGGATGACAGACAAGACAGCATACAGGGTCGGTATATGACACATGTGAGGGATACACCTTGGACAGGGAGGGGTGTTTGGCAGTCACAAGCCCATGAGCCCCCAAATGGAAACAGTGGGATGGAGGTCCCCAGCCATGGGCAGCCACCACTGCACCAAAACAGCCGCAAAGGTGGCAGTGCTGGGAGCTGTCTACAAATACATCACTCTGTGCATTTTATTTACATTAATACAACAGCTTCTGTCCAATCATTATGTGAGAACAGTACTCTTGCAAGGTGCAGTGTGTGACATCATCATCATGAAAAAGGTAAATGGAGTAACCATAGCGGGACCGGTAGTGTTGTGTGTACAATGGGGTCATCTGCATCACGTGTACCTGGAAATTTTAGGAGTCATGTGCATACCAGAATCGTGTGCCTGAGAGACAGGGGTGAGGACAACTGGAGTATGTTGTGATGCATATTAAAAGGATTACATGTGTCCAGTAGACACGTGTGTGAAATGGACAGCTATGTATGGGGCAAATGTTGTTCTAGGAACCAATTGGCCTTTTGTTTCTGTAGGTCCAGATATAGATACATACATATATATAGATATATCAAGAACATCCCATGTGAGAACAAAGCATTACAAAGGAATGAAAAGGGAAACACCAGCCACACAGGCTCTGTCAAACACACACACCCACCTGCCATGTCTTGGAAGAGAACCCCTACCTAACTAGTGTATCACACTACAGCATTACACAGTTACAGCACACGCTACGGAGATTACTGCATTACAGTAGTCCCAGAGGTGTATTGCTAGGTGGATGACAACAGCAGGATTGCCAAAGGTGGTTATGTGAATTGTAAAGAGTGTGCATACTCTAAAGAGCATTGTTCCTTTCTCAGTCAGATAGAGACACACACAGTTGGCCTGTCATGGAATAGAACCCCTACCTAACTAGTTTATCTCACTACAGCATTATGCAGTTACAGCATGCGCTATGAATATTACTGGGTTACAGAAGTGCCAGAGGTGTATTTCTAGGTGGGTGACATCAACAGGATTGCCAAAGGTGGTTATGTGAATTGTAAAGAGTGTGCATGCCCTAAAAGGCATTGTTACTTTTTCAGGCAGACAGACACACACAGTTGGTCTCTCTTGGAATAGAGCCCCTACCTTACTAGTTTATCACACTACAGCAATGCGCAGTTACAGCACACACAACGGAGAATACTGGATTACAGCAGTCCCAGAAGTGTATTTCTAGGTGGGTGACAGATTGCCAAAGATGGTTATGTGAATTGTAAAAAGTGTGCATACTCTAGAAGGCAGTGTTACTTTCTCAGGCAGACACACACTTGACTTGTCTGGGATTAGAACACCTACCCAACTGGTTTAACACACTACAGCATTATGCAGTTACAGCACGCACCATGAAGATTACTGGGTTACAGCAGTCCCAGAGGTGTAGTCGTAGGTGGGTGACATCAGCAGGATTGCCAAAGAAGGGCATTTCAAGTGTACTGCGAGTTGTACATGTCTGTTACCTGCGTGTACCCGCTGCTTACTGTCACAAAAACACATTTGCACCTGTTTACAATTGCCTTATGCAGTCCTAATTGACAGCATCAACAATGTTTGCAGGTCTTGAACCCTGGACCATGCACACTGAGGTCACTGGACATACCACTAAGCTATCTGGGTTGTATACATGTTGCATGGAGTCTATAATGCACATCTTACTACAGGTATTCCACAGTACTGAAAACAAATGGGACAGTCACTTTATGTACATATGTACAGTACTCTTGAATGTAGTGTACTCTGTGAAACAACAAAGACAAGTTTACATCTGTGCAACTGTCATAACTACATATATATATATATATATATATATATATATATATATATATATATATATATATATATATATATATATATATATATATATATATATATATATATATATATATATCTATATATATATATACACACCTACGGGATGTGTACACACATATAAATATGCATATACACAGACACAGCTATAGCCATATCTATATATATATATATATATATATATATATATATATATATATACACATCTGAACACCCTTTGTGACACAGAAGGGTTCCAAAGGAACTGACATGTACACAAAAAGAGGTATCTCTTGTGTTATAACATTTAAATCTTAAGCAGTTCACCAGAGAAGGGATGGTTGTTGTGTATGTAGAGTTTGGAGTGGGGAATGATGGCTAATGTAATCTACCCCGGGGATTGTGGAGTTAGGGTGGGGGAATGATGGGTATGGACTCACACCCCAGTGACCACTTCTGTGTCACTGCTTGACAGTGGCACAGAAAAATAGCATACCCAACTGTAGTTGTGTTTGACTGTGTATTCTTTACCATTCCTAACTATGTAATACTTTGTAGACACTGGTCACCACAGATGGCTACCATGGTGTGCTAAAAGATATTACACATGTGTATGCCTGGCTACAGGGTAGTCACACACACAAACTTGCACACACTTGCCACTATTATGCATACATGTCTTGCCTATGTAAAGGTAACTAGTACAGTGGTATGCAGTTGGGGTATGTGCCACAGAACACATACAATTTAACTTACTCTGATTCCACTTCAGAGCTGTGTGACATCACAGGACCGATTACTTGCAGTGGGGAGGGGGGAAGAGAGAGGTTTACCAGTTGACAAGGATAAAGGCCAGTGCAAAAGGAGGTACCTCTTTGGAATGCAGCAAAACCCACTGTCATGACAGGATGCAGACACAAATACACACACACACAGCCACACTCAGTCATTTGATGACACACGCACTCAGTCATTTGCTGAGACACACACACACAGTTGCCAGTGGTGGGATCAGAGCTCCTGCCTATCTACAGATCACTATTAAAGTACTACGCAGTTACAAGGCACACCACAGAGATTACACATTCTAAGGCTGTCAGACTGCCCTTCTAAGATTGAGGACATCAACAGGGAGACCGTCAGTCACGAAGTACATAGCTGTAAACCTGTGTGTTTAAAGTAGGTGTCCATTACAACCTGTATGCACAGACAAGACACATCATCTGCAGGTAGGCCTAAGAGGTATAGTTGTAGCACAACAGGAACCTGAACTTGAGTATGGCCATCTGTGGAATGGACAACTACTATCACTATATAGTGTTACAGTGGGCATGCTCATACACTTAGTAGCACAGGGCTGTTTGGGATGCACTATGACTACAACTACATAAGGTTATACTGGGCATGCTCATATACTTAGTAACAAAGGGCTTGTTGGATGTACTGACTCAAATTACACAAGGTGGCAGTGGATATGCTCATACACTTAGTAGCACAGGGCTGTTTGGGATGCACTCCAATTCTAACCACAGAAGGCCACAGTGTGCATGCTCATACACTTAAATGTACAGAATATGTTGTAATGGACTCCTATTGTAAACACACAGGTTTACAGCTATGTACATCTTATCTGTCAGTATATATGCACATCATACTGGTTTACTACCTGATACCTGTATGTGGCCCCTTAAATGATATATCTGTGTCTGTGTGGTAGACATGCATACATGTGCATGAAGTGCTGACATATATATGTTAAGTATACACATTCATGCATGTGTGGACGTGACAGATAATAGGTTACCTGGATCACACAGGTGGATGCTACCTACAGCATGTGTCATACACCTTGCTGCCCTGAAAGGCATACATTGATAGCAGGTTGTGGACAGTGGCATTATACGTGGAACAGTGGCATGTGCAAGCATAATGTGTGAGCCACATTGTGTAATGGTACTGAGGTGCAGGTGTCAAGATGACCTCTCCTGGCTGTGTTAGTAGTTGTCATTATTAGCAGAACTGCTACCCTAAGTATATCTCACATTGGTCATATACACAATTTCTGCTGCTGTCCATCACCTTACATGAGGCATTTGCTACCAAGCACATTACTGCCACTTGCAGTGATGTCATGGTACGAGTGGCAACTGCTAGACCAAAACAATGAGCCAATGTCCTGCTGTTATTATGAGGTTGTCCAGTGTCTGTCATTCCAAGCTGTCATGACTGAACGACAAGCCTTCAACACAGAGCACATGCATCCATGTTTCACATGTGTGTGGATAATACCTAGGTCACATTTACCCATATAGCCGCATTCCAAGGCAAATGTCCTACACCCAGAAGTAACACCCTGACACCTACAAGACAATTGCATTGGATGCTTATGCTAACCAGTACTAGATGTGTGGCTTTAGTAATCCATTTGCTCAATGTAGAACCTACAATGGGGGATACTGACATCTGTGCAGTGAGGAACACCTGGCTGAAGGCTCTGTAGTGCACAATTGCACTACCACCATATACCTCAGATCCAGACATGTGGGCCATAACAGTGGTATGGACCATTCCTGGTGGTGGTGTACACATATTCATAAAGGCTACTCACATGTGAAGACCACTAGTCCGACAAAACGCATCGGAGATGGGTCAGGTATAGGTGACAGTGGCAAATGCTGCATTCTAGGTTGTATCCTCATATACATTCACCACCTTGTCCCCAGACTACCAACATAGATCCATATGTGGTATGACATAGTATGGTAGACCACCAGATAACCCTCAATTGGTGGACTCTACCTAGGCCTACATCAACTGTGCAAAGTACCCATGTACAGGCACAGCTGCATAATGTGTTATGCAATGCAATAATACCACTGTTTGTAACCAGCTCAGTTGTACACATACCAGGGTCCCTTAGATGTCAGCATTAACATGGTCGACTGTTGCTGTACACCAGTAAACAACACCCTCATGGTTGAATATGACCTAACTGTACCTGCCCTGGATATGTACATCCCACACTCATACAACATAAATAACATTACCATAGCTTTTGTTATCCTTTCTACATACAGGTGGCTACAGTCATTACACACATGCACATGGTAGATAGCATGCTAACAGTACAGAGGTAATATTCCCTCTCTACTGGTCACCCATGACACCAATCATAGCATACAACACCCCATGTGGCATATATGTCTTTAGATATGTCCACCTACTGCAATGCCTACAAACATACCCAAATAACAGGATCATAGGACCTACACAAGGCCTGCATTGACAGACTCAGGGAAATCCAGCTCTGCTCTGTATGTTCCTGAGAAGTCACAGGTGATATGTTCATGACATGTACAGCCATGTGTGGCCACAGCTCCTACATATACCCCATGTCAACAATTACAAGCCATGCATGCTGTGTGTTGTCTGGACATTAGCCTTAGTACCACAATAGCCAGTACATGCTGATGTATGATGTTTACAAGCCACAGACCTCGCACATCCTTGAATGAGTGTACTGCCTAGCTCTAACAGAGCACATTGCTGGCACTCTTCCAGTAAATATGAGGTGTGTGTGGCAAATATGATGTGCCCACTGTTGACCATTACAGTGCCCTGGGTTCACCATGGCACTGTCAAGTAACAGTTTGCAGGAGCATGACCTGGAATAATGCTGTGTGTGTCTTGCTGATATGCGCTGTTGTCATATATGTACAATTGGCTACTCGGTGAAGGTGGTGGTGTCCTACCAGTACATGAATACAACATCCATTATGGTGTAATGCTCGGCTATGTTTCACACATGGCATGGGGAAGGTGTTTAATGTATCCTCTTGACCTGCTAGTGCAATTACTGATGTAGACCGCATATGTGTACATGTATTGATGTTTGTGTAGATTCCATGTGTGCAGTGTCTGATGTCTAAAGGTGACTGTTGTCTAAGTACATCATGCTGTTGCAATACAGCCTCAACATTGCCAACTGTATATGGTGATATGCTCTATGGTACATAGGTTCATAGGTTCATACTAGGCTATCTGCCCTAGGGCATTTATAAGCCTAGCCAGAATGTGTTTGGCTTTCACCACCCATTTTAAATTTATTTTGCTATGCCCTTTTTCAAGGTTGGTATACTGTGCCTCTGTCTAACAGTGACACAGATGTGATACCCGGGGTAAACCTATGATCTCCCATCCACTCATCAAGATTCCTCTTGAAGAGAGTCAATGAGGGACTTTTCCTAACCTGGACTGGGATTTTATTCCAGAGTGAAGGGAGCCTCTGGGTTATGAATCTGTCCCTCCAGCATGTCCTATTTATTTCAGTGCTGAGGTTCAAGTCTCTCGAGCGTGTAGCTCGATGGGATTTGGATATTCTGAGGTGCAGCATGTCCATTAATTCCGGGTTGGACATGGCTTTATACGTCAGGTACAGATTGCCTCTGAACAGGTGGTATGCCACTGAATAGAGCTGGAGTTTCTTTAACCGGGCAGCATATGGCATCTGTTTGAGCCCTTTGATCCTCTTGGTGAGGTACTTTGGGGTCTTTCCAGTTGCTGCAGGTGTCTGGTAAGGTACATCCTAAAAGGGGCATTGTACTCAATTATGGGCCTGATGAGGGATGAGTAAAGAGGCACGATGACCTCCCCTGATCTAGATGTGAATCCCTTCATGATTAGGTGGGCTATATAAAATGTTTTTCTAACCACTTTGGCCATGTGGTTGTCAAATGAGTGATTGCTATCACCTTGGGTCCCCAGGTCCCTAATTACTTCTTCTGTACTTAATGGATTACCACCTATGTGGTAATTTGTGGGCACTTTGTTTTTGCCAAAGGGGATGACTATACACTTTTTGGCATTTAGCTTGAGGCCATGGCTCTGGCACCAGTTGTCTGTTTCTATGAGACCCTTTTGAAGGATGCTTGTGTCGGCTGGAGAGTCGATTATGGTGCCCAGTTTGCAGTCATCTGCGAACTTGGTCAGCCACAGTCCTTCCGTGTTGGCCTGTACCTCCAAAAAATATATACCGAACAAGAGAGGTCCCAGGACTGAGCCTTTTGGGACACCACTTGTAAATGGTTTGGAGTCTGACATGGCTCCAGCAATTCTAACCATGTGGGTTCTGTCCTTGAGCCAGTTTGCAATCCATCTAGTGACATAGGGGTTTATATTTAAGCTGGTGAGCTTATCTATAATGCCCAAGTGGGGTATTGTATCGAAGGCTTTTGCGAGGTCCAGGTAGGCTGTGTGGACCACCTTCCCCTCGTCAATGGCCTTGGTGACTGTTTCAAAGAAATCAACCAGGTTTAAGAGGCAGGATCTGCCCTTAACAAAGCCGAACTGGGTAGGATCCAGTGTCTGTAGGTCCCCAATATCTTTATTTATGAGGTCCATGATGATCTTTTCCATAGCTTTGCAGACCAAGCTAGTCAGGCTTATGGGTCGATAGTTTCCAGGATCCGTTGAGGCACCACCTTTATGGAGAGGGACCACTGTTGCTGTACGCCACTCTTTGGGCACATATCCTGTAGTAAGGCTGAGATTGAACCGTAGTTTTATGTTTGGGTTTAGCTCTTCTTGGAGTTCATGTAGGACGCAGCCCAGGACAGTGTCTGGTCCCACTGATGCTGTGTTTTTTGCATTGGAGAGGGCGGCTCTTACCTGAGCCTCTGAGACATCAGGGGGGCAGCACTCTGCTGAGATAGATATTTGCCCTTTTGATGGGGAGGGGGGAGAAGTTTGCGCTGAACCTGTCAGCTAGGATGTTGGCAATGTCTGTGGGTTCAGTGTATTTTTTGTCATTTTGGACTAATTATGAGCATATCTGGGAATTACCACCCAGCTTCCTAACATAACTAAAGAAAGCCTTGTGATTATCCTTAGTGTCCTGTGAAATTTTTCTCTCGAAGCTGGCCTTAGACAATTTTATGAGTGCCCGTAGTTTTTTGCTAATACTGATCAGTGATGCCTTCCCTTTTTGGGATTTTGCTCTATCATTTAGTAGCTCCCTCCTTCTATTGTATAGTTTGTTTATAGCTGGGGTCCACCAGACAGGACGTCTGCCTTTGGAGGTTTGGGTCCTAGTTTTATTTGGGATCGCATGATCCATGCATTCCTGAAGGTGTCCATAGAATGCGTTTATAAAGGATTCTGCGGTCTGGGCCGTATTTTCCACAGGCCCGGGGGCTTTGAAGGATTCCACCTCGGTTTTGAGGAGTGTGAAATTTGCTTTAGAGAAGTTTTTCACTGTGGTTTTCTGGGCAGGGGGTGGGGTCGGGATGTGATATCCAGTGAGATTAGTTTATGGTCTGATCTTACCAGTCAGGGATACACTTCTGGTCTGGAGCATAGAGTCCCCATGTTGGTGATGATCAGGTCCAGTATGTTTTCCCCTCTTGTGGGAGTGGTAACAAGTTGTTCCATAGCATTTGAGTTTATAAATTCTAGGACCCTTTGGGCTAGGGTGTTGGAGCTAGAGTAATGCTCCCAGTCTATGTTTGGATAGTTGAAGTCGCCCAATATAATGGTGTTTGGAGAGACCTTCATATTTTCCAGTGTTCTCAGAAAGGCCGAGTGGGGTTCCTGGGTTTGGGAGGGTGGTCTGTAGCAGGCTATAAACTGGAAGGCAGTTTTACCCACTGTTAGTTGCACATGGATAGTCTCTGATGCTTCATGCTTTGCCACCAACATGGAGGTGTGGGTATCTTTGATGAATATCGATACTCCCCTTCCTTTTATGGTTCGGTCCAAGTTTTGGGGCCAAAAAGCATGGTATGAGGTATAACCAGGTAGTGCTGGGGTGCTCTTGGGAGCCCTGAACCAGGTTTCTGTTACTGCACAGATATTGATGTTCTCCATGCTAAGGAGAGTTTCGAGTGCATGCATCTTGAGGTTTAGACTTCTGGCGTTGAGTAGCATTACTCTTAGTTTCTTATCCCTTGTGATACCTATGGAGGTGGGTTTGTCTTTTGAGCCTTGCCTAAAAAAGGCACTATGGGGTTAGCAAGAGCCTTTGCCAATATCCAAAAGCCCAGGGGTGACAGGTGCAAGCCGTCCCCAGTGAAGCTTCGTGGCTTGTTGAGCATATCATCCCAAGCTGACAGGCATTGGATCCCCTTTGAATGACACCAGTACTTAAGCAAATTGTTGAAATTGATCATCTTGTCTTCATATTGTGGCATCATTCTTGGTGAGGGTAAGATGCTACTCAAGGTCAGGGTCATACCGGCCTGGGCTACATGCTCAGAGAGCTCCTTTATGTCTCTTTTCATGTAGTCCAGGGAGGTATGTCTCAGGTCATTCACACCAGCATGGACAATGACTGAGTCATATTTGTAATTGCCTTGGAGTGACCTGAGTGCTTGTGTTATGTGGCGGATCCTAGCTCCCGACAGGCTGCTCACCGTGACCCTCTCCTTGTTCAGCCTGGTGAGCCAGTGTGCCTGACGATAGAGTCACCTATTACAAGTGTATCAGGTGTGTTGTTTAGTCTTAAGGGCTGTGACTGTTCGGCAGACTGGCTTTGTGAGATATGTGTTGCACGTGTTTTGTTTTGGGGTAGCGGTTGCTTGGGTGTCTGCTTTGGAGGTCTCTGTTGCTTAGGCAGATCTTTATTTAGAGTCTCTGAGTATGTTTTTGTGTGATTATGTGTTTGGTTTGCTGTCGTGGTAGGTCTATGTGAGACTGGAATTGTAGTGAGTGTGGTTTCCTTCTCCTCCTGACTGGTTATGCCAGTACTGAGTTGAGAGAGCTTAGCCTCCAGTTTGGCTATATGGTTGCATCTCTCACATGTGTTGGAATTTGTTGGGAGGAGGAGAGGGTTGTCTGTGTACATGAGGCAGTTGTAACATTGCCTCAAGATTCCCAGATTCACCAGCTGGACCAGAGAGGAGATTGACAACTGATCTTTGCACATGCTAGAATAATATTGGGAATTCCTTAAAAATTGAAAACAAGGGCCAGTGGGGAGTGAGGGTGTAGTGCTTTTAATTTTTAGTGCTGACTTATATAATTGCTTTTATGAGCAAGTGCCAGGTAACTTAAGTGCAATGTGTTACAGGTAACTTAAATGCAAAAACGACAAACAGTAACTTTCTTTCAAGTGAAACAAGGAAATAAGTACAGTAAGCAATGCAGATATCACTAGTGAGCCACAGAAGTGCTGAGAAGCTGCGTATTAGGTGGAATTAGCGTTCCAGGGAAATAACAAGCAAACAAACAACAAGCATATAAACAAAGCTAGATTCAGCAGGCCTGGATCTAGTCTATGCTACAGCAAACAAGGTGTACCAATTTCAGTAAGATACAGTTCAAATATTCAGGCAGTATAAACCTTTAATCAGAAATTCCCAGCTCAGAAGGGCAGAGTCCAGCCTCTTCTCCCACAAGAGTGCAGACCACGAACCTTCTTAATGTAAAATAACTGGCCTGAAGCCCAAGTGCTTAAACCAGAACTAATACACTTTAAGAATAACAGACACTGGGCTCTCAATCAGCAGTTCCCAACTTAGAAGGATGAAAGCTACCTGTCCTGCCACCACAGTGCATGCCACAAACCTTCCTAATGTAAAACAACTGGTCTGAAGCCCAAGTGCTTAATCCAAAAGACTTAGAATGATAGCTACACTTTAATCAAGTTACTACCAAGCAGTAATAAATACAATTGAATACTTTAGAGAATGCCTGGATTAGTGCTCAAGTTACACAAACAAAGCTAGATCCAGCCGAATCCAGTCTATGCCACAGCAAACAAGGCGCACCAACTTCAGTAAGAAGCAGTTCAGATATGCATGCACTATAAGCCTTTAACCAGAAATTCCCAGCTCAGAAGGGCAGAGTCCAGCCTCTCCTCCCACAAGAGTGCAGACCACGAACCCTCTTAATGTAAAATAACTGGCCTGAAAGCCCAAGTGCTTAAACCAGAATTAATACACTTTTAGAATAACAGACACTGAGCCCTCAATCAGCAGTTCCCGACCTAGAAGGATGTAAGCTACCTGTTCTGCCACTACAGTGCAGACCACAAACCCTCTCAGTGCAAAACAACTGGTCCGAAGCCCAAGTGTTTAAACCAAAAGGCTTAGAATGAGTTACACCAAGCAGTAAGCCGTACATGAGGTATGGACAGATGTTTGGACATGAGTACTAAGTGGTGGTGCTTCTTTGCAGATAAATGATTACTGAGGACAGCTCACTGGTGTGTTTCAATCTGTCCTACAATAACCTGTGTAACTACTAAGGTCAGGTTTTGTTAACTGAAGTGGAAGACAGACAATGTAGAATGCTGTAAGGATGACACTGAAAGCAAACCTCATGACACCTGTAACAGTAATACCACCACTGTGCATATATTGTGCACATATCAGCACAGTTGAGAAAGGAAAGAGTCTGTAAGCTTTGTACCAGATGCGATAGTGCTGTACTTCTGTAATACCTATAATGAGATAGGCAGGTGTTTGATTCACAGTACTGGCACATGTGGGTGTGTGTGTCCATATATGTCACGTATGGTTGGGAATACATCCCACATGTTATCACTCTCCTGAACACTGTTGTTGACAACAGTACAGAGTTAAGTGTAGAAAGAAAGGCATAGACAGGTGGTTGAACCTCACACATATAAAGTGTCTGTATGTGTGTGACATAGGTGTATATCTTTGTGAATGCCACAGTGTGTGTTTGTGTGTGTGTGTGTGTGTGTGTGTGTGTGTGTGTGTGTGTGTGTGTGTGTGTGTGTGTGTGTGGCTGTCCGTGTGTATGGCTGTCCGGTCCCTGGAGTGAGGCGGTATTTTACCATAGTGAAATGTTAATGCCCCCTCCCCCCATCCTCTTAATGCAATCTAGCATCCCTGTTGATATCATCAATCGTAGATGGGCATTCTAACCGCCTGTTAACATGTACACCCTGGGGTGTGACCTGTTGTTACATAGCCTACTGATGGACCCCCCTCCCCACATACACTCACTGCAATGCAGTATCCCTGTCGATGTCCTTGATCTTAGGCCATTCCAACTACCTGTACATGTGTAATTTCTGTAGCGCATCTTGTAATTGTGTACTACTATAATGATGATATGCACATAGGCAGGGGTTCTCATCCAAGCACTGGCAACTGTGTGTGTGTGTGTGTGTGTGTGTGTGTGTGTGTGTGTGTGTGTGTGTGTGTGTGTGTGTGTGTGTGTGTCAGAGTGTGTGTTACTGTGTTTGTGAATCCCTGAGTGTGTGGGTGTGTCTGTGTTTGCATACTGTCATGGCAGTGGGTATTACTGTTTCCCAATGAGAAGCCACTATTTCCACTGGCCTTTACCCTTGTCATCCAGCATACCACTCTTTTACCTTCTCCACGCTCCAGGTAACTATACCTGTGATGTCACCCACTATGGATGTGATGGCTCTGAACACAGTAGCTTACTACACAGCTATCTTCTTGGATCATTAGAACAGTAAACATAATTGAAACATGGGAGAATATAACTGTGATGTGGAAGCAACCAAGTGCATGCAGGTATTGTCATACTGACTTGTGGGTAGTCAACATGTACATATGGAACACTAATCGCAAACACTGGCATCCCCCGGCACATGCAACTACACCTGAAAGAGGAAGGCAGAACATCAAGATCAACATGCTGTTAATGTTGTTACACATGATACATACTGTCAAATGTAAAAAATGCCTCTTAACGCTACTCAACAATATTAATCTACAATTGTCTGTCTAGTATGTTCACCCTGTGCATCAGGCCATATGAGCATGTCCCTGCACTGATGGTGTGGATGACAGGGATGCAGCACAGGCATCATCATATGTACAGAGTGATAATGTTTGCCAGAGGCCTAGGCTGTGCTATTGGATGACATCAGGTGTGTGTGTTAGGGCCTGTGATATCATTGGGCGTGTATGGATGTTATGCATGTGGATGTTGAGGTGCCCTACATTTGTTCCCGTTGTGTGTGTATGCATGCACACAGGTCTGGCATGTGGCTGGCCTACACAGGGGGATTACTGACAGCTGCAGACTGTACAAGGCAGGTTTCACAGTTCATGGTGTCTGGCCACAGCCACGTGACCTGCGCCTGCCAGGGATTGCATGATCACTACCAGGCAGAAGTCCAGATTGGGTACTGTCTGATGACACATGTTCACTAGAATCATGTCCCTGTTGGGACCATCCAGGACAACATGCACGTGGCCTGCTGTGTCCTGGTGTGGACTGCTGAGCACCAGCTGCACTGCTGCTGCTACTGCAACTATGGGAGTGGGCATGTGCAGTAGCATGTTCATGTAGACCTTCAGCAGGTGATGTAGCTGACCTACGTCCACGTTCCCAACACTTCACTACCACCAGATGTTCCAGCACAGACATTCCACGCTCGAGGATTTACATTCCATAGTCAAGGACTCCCACCATGTCACCCAATCATCTATCCAAAACATCTGCAAGATGATGATGAGCATTTTCAAGTGCCTGGCTGTTGTCAGTTAATGAACAGACAGCAGCCCTCTGAAGCCTCAGACCTTCTCTGTTGTGCCATTCAGCACGTGTCTGTGCCTCCATTACAGTCCAAAACATGCGTCTGGTGACTCCAGCTGATGTGCTTAGTCTTGCAGGGACATGTTGGCCAGTGGTCCTCCTACGAGCAGCGCTGGGCACATGCCTGTGTGGGACATCACCAGTCAGTTGACTGGGATCATGGTGAGCAGGCACACCTTCCATAGTCTCCACACTTCCCTGTTCAATGCTACCACCCACCAACTGTCCTTCCTCTATGGCCAGTGGTGACGGGGTATGTGTAGGCAGGGGAACTGTGTGCGAGGATGAGGAAGAGATAGGTGGAATGGCAGCCAATGGCACAGATTCATCCCCTGACAACCCTGCCTGTGCCTCAATCATACTATCATCATCACTGCTAGAGTCTGTGGGGACACTAACATCAGGTGGACTGCAGGAGAGCAATGCAGCTACATCAACACCTGTACGGGGAAGATAAGAACTGTACATTACAAGTTATACCAGACACACACACACACACACACACACACACACACACACACACACACACACACACACACACACAGACACACATGCTACATGCAGGTGATATGGCAGATAGCATTCAGCTTAGACAATTATAGTTTCAGCTTAGAAAATTATAGTGGTAGTTATTATACATCCCTGAGTTGCACACAACAGCATGCATGTGTTATAGCAGATGGCATGCACCTTACACAATTATAGTGTTGGTTAGCATACATACCTGTATTGCACCATTTGTGTTAGTAGCCTATGCCCCATACCTGCAACACAATGCATGCACTTTGCACCATTGCACCACACTGCCATGGTGTGTGCAACATACATCACATGTTAACAGACCATCGCTGACTTTTGTATATCTGCAACTGAGGCTTTGTGTTGGCCACCGCCCCTATGTGTGAGGACATGAGCAGTAGGGAATGTTGACTGCATACTATGTTTGTCTGAGCCCTAGCTTGCATATCTCCCCCAAAGCAGTGCATGTCTGTTCAACATTATTCTGCCTACCCCTGAGCTGAGTCTAGACATTGTGCATGCGGCTGTACACACATGTTTGACATGGCTGTCCTTACTTTGCAATGGTGCCACAGACCAGCACAGGTTTACATTACACCAGCCTGCTGTGTGGCGTATGACCATGCCAATCACATGTAGTATATCATGTATTCTGATGACGTGTTGAATGACATGCATACATGTGTAACACAATAGTGTCCTTTCCAATTTACAGTATGGTAATGGTGTCCCAATGCAGGGATGTGTTATACTAACATGGGCCTTCAGCTGATGCAATGTTGTCTGTCCACCCTACAAATATGGAGGGACATACTGCACATTGAGCTGATGTGCATAGCCATTGCAGGGCATCATGTGGCTTCACAATTGCTATACAGTGTGAGCTACTGACACAGTTCATAGCCATGACTATGTTCACATACAATACATATCTAATGTGGAATGTGACCCACGTCACTGAGGTGTATACACACTAAACCCTAATGTGGACTGTGTGACACAGGTCACAGAAGGGTATGCAGATGACACCCCTGCACATCTGCAACCATATTACTGATGCCTGGCAACTATGCACACACATGGCTAACATAGCAGTACTCTATGTCCGACATGCCATCTGTGTACCTCATACACACGAGGATCAGGCATGACAGTGATGTCTGACACCATCAAGGTGAATGTACTGTATCTGTGGCCTGGTGTGGTTGTATGTGTATGTTGTGCAACACATGTATGTATTTGGATAGTGTATAGGTAAATGCTTCCATGTTGTGACACACTCAAGATGTTCAAGATATGTTATGTCGTGGTTTCATTTTATGCCTACACAAGCTGTGCACAGGCCTGTATGATGTTTAATGTTTCACACCTGCAATATCACCATTACACAAAGGCCATAGTTGTATTGTGTTGAGCCATGTACAACAGGGTGTACACACATGTACATCACTTCTACTGTGTGTGTTGCTTCATGTCTCTGGCCATCCTCCATGGCCATGTGGGTACATGTTCTGTCCAATGGTTGTGATGGCCATCTTATTTCACATGTCAGTGTTATCCCATATGCCATACGCCCATAGATGTCATATACTCCACTGAGGACAGGGTTATGTAGACAAAGGGTGGTATGTATGGGATATGAGACATGTTTTGCAGGATAGTTGAGCAGTGTTGCAGTCAGCCCACTACATGTCATGGACATGTCAGATAGCACATGACATTGTGTGACATTCATAGCAAGGGTATAATCCACAAGGGTGTATCCTGTGGGTCGGTCATACTCCAGCGCCAACACATATGCTCTCTGTACAGTACTGTTCGTAGTCCCAACATGTGTAATGCTGATATGTAGTACCTCTCCCTGCAGTGGAACACACCTCCACCATTGTATTCACTGTTGTCACACATCTGGCAATGACAGTTTGGAAGGTTTAGTGTAGGTGTTTCATAGAGTCTTCAATTGTTTCACATGGGTAAACACTGTGATGCATTGCAGGTCTGACCAATGTCCATTAACAGGATCACCATACATTATGTGTACATGTGTTATGGCAGATAACATGCAATTAATATGTTCCATGCATAAGTGAGCCTGGTAAATAATAACAATTTCACCTGACACAGGCTGCTGTCGCTGCAAAACGCTAGATGTATCTAAACAGGAGTGTCACAGCAGTAAGATCATTATCCACACCTGTGTGATAGCTACAGGGTGCAATGTCCATGTTAGCACATAAGCCAGTACAATACACTATACTATGGAGTATGCACATCTGTGCATAAATGGAGTAGCAGACTATAGTATGTGGCATGTGTGCATATGTGCCTTGCATATAATGTTATATTACATATTGTACAGTAACACATGTAACTATGTGAAATATAGTTGTGTTATATGTGCAGTAGTGACTTACCAGGCAACTCCAAGCTCAGTGGTTGAGAGACACCCACCTCCACAATACCAGCTAAAGCTTGTGGATGGAGTTCTGCAGGTGTCCCCAGGTTGGCCAGTAGCTCCTCGGTATGTGTGAGTGGGGGCTGGGTGAGTGGCCCCCCACCTTGATCACTGGCAATTGCATTAGCATGCTGTTTCGCCCATCTTATGAGGTCAGTGCAGTGTCATCGCACCTGCTGATAGGTGCAATTGTGACCGCAAACATCATTTACCCTCCTGCAGAGTTCCTCCCACAGGGCATCCCGCTGCTGTGCATCCTGTGACACATGGTTGAAGAGTGTTGTGTGGTTGTCGAGGAGGTATGGGATGAGGACCTCATCCTCCAAGTGACTGTACTCCAGCAGTCTGTTATGTGGCATACCCGGAAGACATAATGATGGAGACAGGTCACAGTAACTCACAGAGAAATACAGCAGTACAGCTGAACATACATGTATATCACATTTATGAAGATAAAAAATATGTCTTTGCAAATCTACATGACACGAGCACCACTGACATGTATAAGTCACATGCATTTGACACTTACTGGTTATGTGATGTTATCACCATATATGTGTGTGTCATGTGATGACATTGCTCATATACCATGCGGATGTTGTCTTGATGTGGGCATGTCTATTTGCCTGTACTGGTGTCTTTACCTATCAGCACATGCCTGGATGTGTTCACATTAATACAAGCAACCTTAATGCTGTGTATATATCACATATATATTCATACATAGCCATTAGGGACATGACCTGTGACCCTGCAAACTTGCAAGCATGTATGTGTTTTGCCATATACATCTACATGGCACTGTACAGCTTTTTAGCATCCTGCCATGTATTGCCTGTGTTGCACGTGTAACACATGGGACAATAACTAGCCTGATGGTATTTGCAGGGTTGAATATCAACTATAGCATGTTTCGTCATAGTGATCTAGTAGGCTATATGCCCTGGGCCATTTATGAGCCTAGGCAGACCTGTTACCTAGCTGTAGGCAACAGACAGGTAAGTTTCAGTGGCCAATTCAAGCAGTACCACAGAACTGATCCACAGGGTTACTAATATATTTGGCATGCGGTTATCACACCATGTCACAGAGAGGGGCGATGTGCAGCTTCACTGGACAGGGATGCATAGTATGGCAAGAGTATGTTAAGTGTATTGTACAGAGATCTGTAAGGAATGCTGTGACCCATGTACTAGAAAAGTGGATGTCCATGAAGTATGTGTTTTTTTGGGATCAGGATGTGTTAAGTGTAGCATGTCCAACACCTCTGGATTGGACATGGCTCTAGTCAGGGTAGGCTGCATGTTACATAGTGCAGCTAGAGTTTGGGAAGGGTAGTGTAGGCCATCTACACATGGGCAATAACCCTTAAAGGAAATATGTGATCTGTTATGGGTCACATGGGTGTTGAGTATGGCTGAGCAATTATCTCTATATTCCTGGATGGCACCCTGTCATGATTAGGGGTGCCACATACGACTACCTGTCTGGTGTGGTGAAGTAACTATCAAAGGAAAGAGTACTGTCTAGCTGCATCCCATACACACAGTTGCCATTATGTTGACCGCTGCCTAGGTGGTAGTTCATGGGTACATGGTTTGTAACATAAGGGATGACGATGCAATACTTAGCTGTCAGATTGTGGCCATACGTCACACACCCCACATCTGACACACTAAGGCCCTTCTCTATGTTGAACACAGCACACGTTGACTTGACTATTGCTCCTAGTTCATAGTCATTTGCAAACATCAATAGTCTGATGCCTTTTGTGTTAGTCTGTGTGGTATAGATAACAAAGAGGGGGAGTACCAGGAATGAACCCTGTATCACTATGGCTAGCACTGGTTTGATGTGCGTGTATTAGTCAGACACCTTCTGTAGTGTTGGTTCTGTCAGCAGTCCAGTTGCCAACCACTCCCTGTGACATAGGAATATACACCTAGTTTACTGAGTGTAGCTGGAACACAGTATGGGTAATGGTGTCCTACAACCTGGCAAGGTCATGATATGCAGTGTGAATCAACCATACTGTCATCTACATCTGTACTGAGTACATCAAATACGTTGATCACGGTTCATGGCCTTACAGACCAGACTCAACAGGGTAGTTGTGCACTATTTCCCATTATCAATGGTGTCTCCCCCTTTGTGGGGTGTGATAACTGTTGCTGTGCACCATTCGGTGTGTACACAGCCTGACATGGAGCTATGATTGAACATGATGTGTATGTGGATACTGAATGTCCTTACATTTGTGTGGGATACACCCTGGGATGTTAACATATCCCATGAAAGCCATATGTATGGATTTAGAGAGTGCAGCTTGTACCTGTATAGTCGTTATTACAGGGGCCCTGTAGTGTACATGGATATATTACTAAGTGTACCTGTTGGGAGGGGTGGAAGTGGGTTTAGATTCTCCAAGACCATATCTGGATGAATGGGTGCTATTTCTGTAGGTGTAGTACTTCCCATGCCATAGTGCTGTGCAGCACAGCAGGTCTTGTTGTTGCCATTACAATTAATGACACAGCTATAGAATGCTCTGTGCTTGGCCTCATAATATGTGGCTGATTATTTTCACAGTAGCTTTGTGTGGTTTTTATATGGTATATCTGCATCTTACCGAGGCTGACCAGGGATCACGTACACTCATGTGTGTTCACTCTTGCAACAGTTACTACCTTCTGTGGTACAGTTTAAAGCATGGTACCACCGGTTTGCATTCTTGTTTGTGTTAGGTTGAATCCTGGTTCTGTTTCAATGGCACAATCACTGCACATATGTGACTGCTTAAGGTTCATTTGTGTAGGATTCAGCATTTGCACATGCATTGTCCATCTGCATGGGTGCCATGACAGTCACCACTCCGCACTTAGGAAGCATAAGATTGGCATTGGAGACTAACTATGTGTAGCATACTGTTTACCCTGTTTGTGTGACTACTGTAATCCAGGTCAGTGGGGTCAATGGAATCCAACATGCATTGACTGCAGGTGTTGGTACATGAGGAGTCTTCCCAGTTCATAATGGAATAGTTGAGAGTAACCATTATTATAATTCTGTCTCAGACCTAATCTTCCCCATTACAGCACATTATGACAGTTGGGAAATCCGTGGCCTAGTGTGTGATCTGTCTCAAGGTGCAATTTGAATTCCACTTTGACACAAAAATAGTTGCTCAGCATTATGCATCTGAAGTTATGCAAGTGCAACTAGCATGGGGGTGAACTGGTGGGTGATCTGTCACAAGGTGCAATTTGAAATCCA
This sequence comes from Protopterus annectens, assembly GCF_019279795.1. Classification (NCBI taxonomy): domain Eukaryota; kingdom Metazoa; phylum Chordata; order Ceratodontiformes; family Protopteridae; genus Protopterus; species Protopterus annectens. The sequence goes on along the minus strand of NC_056728.1, from coordinate 1,986,629,679 downwards.
CTTTGGCACAAAGGTAGTTGCTCAGCATAATGCATCTGAAGTTATGCAAGTGCAACTAGCGTGGGGGTGTACATATCCTTCAGGAATATGGACACATCTGCAGCCCATGTGTTCCAATAAAGGATAATGGGCAAGAGGTGAGGTATGTGTTATAACATGGTCATGCAGGTGTGCTCTCCGGAGCATTGAAACATGTCTCAGACACTGCACAGATATGTTCTCCATGTTAGGGACTGACATACGTGTGTCCGTATAGTGTTTCTGACATGTATCATTGTATAGCGAGACCCGCAGTTTATTGCTTGGCTGTCCCTGTAACAGCAGTGGACCTTCACTTGAACCGTGCATGATGAAGGCACTATAGGGGAAGCATGAGGCCTAGGCAGTATCCAGATTCCCAGGGGTGACAGGTGCAGGCCCTGCCTGGCAAAGCATCATGGTCTGTCAACCACATTATCCCAGGCAGACAGATACTGAATACCCTTTGACTTGCACCACTACACTAGACAATTGTGGAATACAATCCTTTTGTCCCTGCACTGCAGTATCATTCTGGCCAATGGCAGAATGCTATCAGGCCTTGGGACATACCTGCATGGGCTACAAGACCTGACAGTTCCTACATGTGTTTTCATGCAGTACAGGATACTGCACCACCGGTCCTGCACAACAACATGGAATATGCCAGAGCCATGTGTATAGTTCAAAAGGTGGTCTGAATGTATGGTTATGTGGCTAATCATGGCAGATAGGCAGATGACAGTATGTATGCCCTTGTATAGGTTGGTGTGTAACATAGTGCTAGAGTTTGCATTCACAAATGAGTACTCTTGGGCATGTTTCCAGTCATGTGTTCTGAGGTATGGCACAATTATGCAAACTATGTCATACAGTTTGTATATTTCAGTGTCTGTCTCTTCCTGCTTGGGGGTCACTTGTTTGGCCAGATACTTAGAAGCGTGTGTGAATGTGTGTGATTTCTGGTAGTGTGTGTATGGGTGTCCTTACTGTGTTTTGGTAAGGGTATGTGTTGGTTGTGTTCATGAGCTGCATGTGTTAACCTACACCTCATGACTGTCCAGTCCAGTCATGGCTGTAGACTGGGCTGCCATCCAGCTTACCCCTGTAGCTTCATCTCAAACAATGTGTGGGGCTTGGTGTTAGGTGGGTTTGGCAGTGTACATGGCATAGAGATTACATTCCCCCAGGATGGCCATATACACAAAGCTGACATTAATAAACACCAGTAGCTGACTAGTGGACATGCCTGTATGAGCATTCAGTACTACAAGTACCAAGTACTGTATTTAGTTTATGTATTGCTTTTGAAGATGTTTTAGACAGTGATGCTCACATGTAAATATTTGTGTTATGGACGTGACAACACTGGCTATTACAGAAACATTGTAGCTACCTTTAGCAGCAATCCTCCTCTGAGGAGCACATCACATTCTGTTAGTTGATTACAGATGATGCAAGTGTCTACATGTCTGTTTCCTTCTCTGGGGATATACGCACATTTCCACCAGGACCATGAGCTCTGTTGGGCACAGACACCCACTTTCCAAACAGAGTCATGTATCAATAGAGTCTGATGCCACTATCAACACGATCAGGATATAATCAGATAGTGAGCCATCACCTATGAAGCAGCTATTACACATGGGCAGCTGTCTCCCACATCTTACACTCCTATTGCAGATGTTACACTGGAGTTAAAGATGATATGCAGCCTGTTTCATTACCAGTGCTGTGCACTACCTTACATACAGTAAGTGCAAGCGGCTGTTAGGTTGGCAATGAGAGGTTGGGCTACACAATCCTAGTAGTTCAACCAGTGTGTCTCTACTCTCAATATCCACTCTGTGTAGGTGTGCACATAGCCATTTGGCCCAGCCCTGTAACAAGGGTCATTACACATTTGCATAACATGTACACATGCACAGCTGTTATTGCTTTCAAATGATACTAGATAGGTCCAGCCCTGTAACAAGGGTCACTACATATTTGCATAACATGTACGCATGCACAGCTTTTATTGCTTGCAAACGATACTAGAGAGGTCCAGCCCTGTAACAAGGGTCACTACACATTTGCATAACATGTACACATGCACAGCTGTTATTGCTTGCAAACGATACTAGAGAGGTCCAGCCCTGTAACAAGGGTCACTACACATTTGCATAACATGTACACATGCACAGCTGTTATTGCTTGCAAAGGATAATAGAGAGGACCAGTCCTGTAACAAGGGTCACTACACATTTGCATAACATGTACACATGCACAGCTGTTATTGCTTGCAAATGATACTAGTGAGGTCCAGCCCTGTAACAAGGGTCACTACACATTTGCATAACATGTACATATGCACAGCTGTTATTGCTTGCAAATGATGCTAGAGAGGTAGACATTCATGTGTTATGTGCATGGATAGTTACCTGGCTCTTCCAATTATATTTGCTATCATGCTGCTAAACTGTCAGATGAATACAAATGATATGTATCCTTCTATTGAGTATTGTAATTGCCAATAGACATAACTAATGTTTGCATAACATAACAGAACTGCTATGTAGAATAGAATACAGATCTGCCTAAGATACTGTACATTACACAGTTATTGGCACAATATCCCACAATGCACACCATATTTGCATGGTAAGCCCACCTTTAACATGTTCATCTTACTTATACACCCATACATATGTCAACTGTTACAATATATCGACATATACTATCCCCTGTTATAGCACATACTTGTCGGACCAATCCTGACACTGACAGTGGCTGGAAGCAAATTGGTGGGGTCCAAGCCCATATCATGCCTTGTGGTGTATGCGGAGTTTGCCATGTGACCTACAGCAGTACACACATAGAATACTACAAGCATTACAACTGTACAACAATACATTGCTACAAGATATATATACACTATATGTATTGATTACACTGTAATTCGTACAGTACAGGAACTACATACACAGACATACTACATGTCATACATACCTTCCTAGTAATCGGAGGTATTATTGACTAGTGTAATACTCATTTTCAGTTAGTCTTTCAGTGTTTTGTACTGTCCTACAGATAGATACAGATGGTTTGAATGTGTGACAAGGCAACCTTTTATAGTTACAGATCAGTAACATGTGCTATTCCAATAACTAATTGGTGTTCCTAATTTGCTAATTACATGCACATCAGCTGTGCTGCTACTGCCTTAGCCAATACCATGGCAACAGTGGAGTATAACTGAGTACTCCACTTGGGCATTGTCCCTTTGCCTTACTTGTGAGGAAGACAGCGTGGATGTGTTGGTTGGAATCTATTGCAACAGCTGTATGGAGACGAACAGTAATATACTGTGTGTAATGCCTAGAGGATTTGGTCTAAATGTGAGTACTGCTGTTATATTTCTGAACATTGCTACTTGTGCAGGGGTTGTCTGTACCTAATACTTCTGCATATGTTTCAGTCTGGCCAGGTTGTTTGACCAGCTCAAGGCTGCATAGCTATGCACATAATGTTAGGGTGTTTACAGTGTGCTTACCAGACACATTTAGTTTGGTGTTACTGTGCATCATACTGTGCTGATAATCAGTAATTGGTAACACTTCTTGGTGTACGAACCTTTCAACCCTCTGAAACGGGATTAGTTCATACAACCCTGTTACATCAGCAGCTGTTCAATTGTATACCAGCAACTATTTCACATAGGGCCATGTTAGTGTGTCTGTGTCCCGGTATGTTAAGGTTTCAGCAGATGTTGTACAGTAGTTGTATAATTGGTTATGGTATGATAGAATGTATTGATGTAATTATTTTGGTTGTGGGGTAAATGTTGGTGGGTGTACATAGCACATGCAGGTGTGTAGGAACCCCTTTTATACAATGTCCATATGTGTGTGAGTGTTCTTTCATATGTGAACACCTATCCCTTAGTGGACTAATACTATAGTAATTGCAGGCTGATTCATTAAGGTACTATTAAATGCTTCCTGTATAGCATGCAGGTACTGTTAGTCCTTGAATCCTTTTGGCAATACATCGGAATGTAATAAAGTTTTGCAAAATGAAAGCTGTCTATGTATTTCTATCATGGATATTTGTAGTTATTGCAGTTGTGTTGGTGACTGTGTCCATAGAACATATTTGTAATAGTGTATTGGCATATACTCTTCATATGTTATGTTCATATTGTTTGGGAGGGGGTGCGGAATGTGTGATTGCTATGGTCCATGTTATACTCAGATATGACCACTTCGGATGCTGTCTGCAGACATGTATGTCTGTGTGTATATATATATATATATATATCTATATATATATATATATATATATATATATATATATAAATATATATATATATATATATATATATATATATATATATATATATATGTGTGTGTGTGTGTGTATATGTATATATGTATATATATATATATATATATATATATATATATATAGATATATATAGATATATATATATATATATATATATATATATACATATATATTATTGCATACACTTATCTGTATATCTACATATATATATATATATGTAGACCTGTATATATCAACATGTCTCTGTATCTCTCTCTGTATATATATATATATATATATATATATATATATATATATATATATATATATATATATTATTGCATACGCTTATCTGTATCTCCATTGATGTGCAGATGTTTTTAACCTATCTATATATCTACATATATATATATATGTAGACCTGTATATATCAACATGTCTCTGTATATATATATGTATATATATATATATATATATAAATATATATATATATATATATAAATATATATATATATATATATATATATATATATATATATATATATATGAGCATACACCTTTAATTGGGTACATGGCAGGTTGTCCTATTTCAACACATTCCTCCCTTTTGTGTTTTAACCTGTCTGCATACACAACTGGGATAGGTACATCCCAGGTAGCTTAGTGTTAGGTTACTCTGAAGATGGAGTACATGGTTTCGGGTTCTACTCCTGAAAGGTGTTATTATTTTACCTCTCAGGGTAGGCACTGGTAGGGAAAGTATGAATAACACACATTTACATGGTTATAAGCAGGTTTGTCCGTGGTCTGTGAGACATTAAGCAAAGGTTAAACATGTGAAGCGCTTCTCCGTTTACCGTGTTTCAGCACTGCTTACCATCGTGGAATCCTGCTGACAACTGCTTTAATCCACCTGCATCCAACAGACCTTATACTGGCCCTCAAAGTAACCTAACAGCCCTGAACCTGGGATCATGAACACCACAGTCACTGACTTTACCACTAAGGCATCTAAGATTTGTACAAATGTTATGGTGTTTAGAATATACATTGTACTACAGACATTCCTCACTACTAAAAACAAATGTGACAGTCACTTGGTATACATATGTCTGATACATGTTAATGTTCATATGTTTGTGAAATTAGGTGTTGCAATGTGACATGACAGGGTGTATTATGAATGAGAAAGGTTCTTGCTTTGTGTCCTTTTTATATTGTCCCTATACTCCATGTATACCCCTTAAGTTCACTTATTGGACATCCGATCCAGGCCCTCCTTGATGCATGATTGCATTACCCATCATTCCTCCCCCACCCCAGTCTTCACATACACAAAAACCACCCCTTCTATGGTGAATTTGGTTAATATTAATTGTTATAATACCAGAGCTGCATGTGTTTTGTGTGCACTCTAATTGTTTTGTAGTGCTGCTGTGTCATGAAGTGTGTTCATAGATGTTTATATATATGGCTATTGATGTAACTGTATAATATATATATATATATATATATATATATATATATATATATGCAGACATCTCTGGCATGCATATATAAATATATATATATATATTTATTTCGTATTAATTTGTAACACTAATACATATGTAGACTGGAATGTGTCGGTTCACAAACTACAGTACATTACAATGCACTATACATATGTACACAAAGTGACTCTCCCATTTGTGATTATTACAGTGAAATGCATATGGTATAAGGTGCAGTCTCAAGAGCATCAAACATGTATACACCTCTGATGGCTTAGTGGTAAGGCCCATGACTATAGTATGCATGGTCCAGGGTTCAACACCTGTGATGCTTTACAAATGCTTTTTACTCCAGAATAAGGCTTACTTAATCAGTTGTAAGCATGTTTAAAAGTGTTTGTGTGACATTATAGCAGCAGTTGAACATAGTTAAACAAACTTTGCAATGTATAACCTGTGCAAGTAAACAGGGCCACATCCGCTAACTACTCAGGATATATACATGTCAGTGAAGTAACATCTCACTATGTGCTGACATAACATTACATTCTCAGTTAGTTAACTGTACTCTCCAGTGCACATGGGTTTATATGGGTGTTCTGAATGTTTATTATACAGATGATTACTACCTATATATGCAAGCTGTGGTTAAGGTATACTTTTGAACATGATAAACATCCCTGCCTTTATCGGGATTGGAACCTCAAATGCACAGATGCTATGCAGATGCTGTAACCATTACACTGTTGACATTAACGTTGCTTCCGCCTATTTCCTATTTAGATGATTTCTATGTGTAAGCTAAGCTAAGCAAAGGTCAGCGATCGGAGGGCCCAAACTCACTGAGCTTCACATACTTTTGAAATAACAACATATAACAAATGTACTGTGAGACAATACATTACATTCCTAACTACATTAGGCATAGCCCCTCACTGACACACTTCAAGGGAAACCTTATTGTGTGAATGGGTAACAGAATATACACCCCTGGGATCATGTGTCCCAGAACTATACAGCCGTGTGGGGGAGCCTGTCCAGTTTGATAGCTGCGAGACCTGTTGAGGGAATTGAATGGTGTTGAATTGCCACATTAACATGCCCTCTTTAGATCACTAAGTGCCCCTATCACCCTCCACCACCCCATTCTTCAACAGCTTTTCAGCAACTCTGCCTGGAATTGCTTCATTGGCTATGCTTGACAGAGGTTCAGTTACTTCATCAATGGTGTGGGGAAAGCCAACACACTGTAGCTATGCCTCTAATTGCCTTTGGGCAGACAGGTAGTAGGCTATATGTGAACCTCTAAAGTGCAGGCCATCACAGCCATAATATGTGAATAAAGAGACCTTCAGATCACAATATACAGTGAGAAATCACCATGTAGTCAGGAAACAGTTAAGTACAGCAAGAACATACAGAATACTGATACTTAGTCACTCCAAAAGCCTATCTTGGAAGCTAGACTTGTATAAGTTTCTATTGCTTACCAGAAGGTTACCTACAGGAGAGATGAAAAACAAGCACAGATGGGGAACATGCATGCAACGATACCATAACGGCCTATGTGTCAGCCTTCGGCTTTGGAATACTGGCCAAGGCTATTTTCGCCCCCATGGTGCCTTATTTAGGAGAGTCTCAAAGGTGAATACCAGCTCCATAAATGGCACAATAGCAGATTCAATGAGGGTTATGCTGCTCAACACCAGGGGTTGTGATCACAACATGCTTGCACTCACAGCACTCCTCAGGATGGACAACATCTGTGCAGTAACTGAGATCTGTCTTAAGGCTCCTGAGAGCACACCAGCACTACAAGACTACAACCCATGCCACACATTTCAGCCACAGAACATGGACTGACAGACATGGAGGGGCTGTATCCATATTCATCAGGGATACCTACACCTCCATGTTAGTGTGGCAGCATGATATCTCTGAGATCATCCATGTGCAGCTAACATCAGCCACAACTGCAATGTAAACTGTGGCCTGCTACGGATCACCCTCCATGACCCAGGACCACCACTCCCCCTACCTAGAGACAGTGAAGAACATGACAGTCCTAACACACACCCTGGCATTGGTCGATGCCAACTACCATACCATTAACTGGGAAACGTACTCCGGTACTCACTTCCAGGCCCAGCGCTTCCTGGAATTTATCACCTCATATGCCCTGTATCAGGTGGTGACCTCCCTAACATGGGGTGGAAACTACTAGAAGTGGTCATCACCAACATGGGCAACAGGTGCACCACAGTGGAGGTTAACCGGTCACTAGTTAGATCTGACCATGAACTATTCACTGTTTCCACACTCAAGCATCTCCCCCACCCATGGATACCACAGTGTATACCTTTCTTACAGCTAAATTTACACTACTAGTGACAGGAGTGGGGGGTTTCACAGCCCCCATGCTAAGGGGAAACACTGATCAAGATGCAGACAGATTTACAAATGCAGTCTATAAGCACCTATATGGATGTATGGATCGTGCCATCACTGGTAAACCAAGACACACTCCTCCTAGACAAGGACAATGGTCTGGTGGACCTCGGCAATAAACAGGCTATGCTACATAAGTAGCACAATGTTCCAGACAAACAGCAAATCCCACGAAGGGCAGACATCTGTGACCATTATTAGTATGATGCGTAGGTCCCTCATGACATCATCCAAGGCTAACATCAGCAGGAAAATACACAAGGATTCAAAAGATAACCACAAAGCCTTCTTTGGCTATGTCAAGGATCTACATGTTGACATACATATTTGCACTGTGCCGGTGAAATATAGCACAAAATATGCTGACCCTACTGATATCGCCAACATCCTTGCAGATACATTCAATGCATACGTTACCCCCTAAAGAGCCCACAACACTACCTGAAAGGAACAGTATCCCACACATCAGACACACACAGGTGGAAATGGCCCTCTTTAACAGCAGAACACAGCGTCAATGGATGCAGATGTTGCCCCAGACTGCATCTTGCAAACTGTACAAGACAACCTGCCCACCACCTAATTAAGCTTTCCTACCTCAGCCTCTCCACAGGCTACATGCCCATACAATGGCATGTGGCAATGGTTATTCCACTCCATCAAGGTGGAATCACAACTGACCATGGTAACTACCACCCCATAAGCCTGACTAGCCTGGTCTGCAATAGTATGGTATCGCATCCTCATGGCACTCATTAACAAAGACATCGGTAACCTCTGAACACGTGACCCAACCCAGGTCAGCTTGGTTGAGTGCAGTTCATGCCTACTGAACCTGTTTGATGTCTTACATGCAGTCACCAAGACATTAGATGATGGGGTAGGTGGTTCACACATACTACCTGGACCCCGCCAAGGCTTTTGACACCATGCCCCACTCAGGTATTATTGATGAACACACCAGCCTGTATATACACCCATACATTACAGGTTGGGTTGTCAATGGGCTTACACACAGAACCCACATGGTATGACTAGTGGTCTCCAGGTCCAACTCTTGACCAGTCACAGCTGGTGTCCCACAGGACTCAGTCCTGGGAGCCCTACTGTTTGGCATATACGTCTCAGAGGTACAGGCAAACACAGGTAGACTACGGCAGACCATGTTTGGCAATGACTGCGAACTGGGAGCCATGATTAATAGTCCAACTGACACAGACATCCCTCAAGGGGCCTCACAGAGAACATCACAGGGTGTCAATGTCATGGCCTCCAGCCAAGTGCCACTAACTGCATGGTCATTCCATTGTGGAATTGGCACCCACATATTAACACATAAGTGGCAGCTACTTTAATATGGATGAGGTAATGGGGTATCTGGTGACTAAGGTAGATATTATTCTCATCTAGACATACTGAGGTTATAGTGCCCCTTTACTCATCACTCATCAGTCCCATCATAGGGTAAAATAACCCATGTGGGCTGTTCCTCAGAAAGACACTTCCAACAGCTGGGAGGTCCACGAATGTACCACGCCAAGGGGAATACTGGCCTCCAACATATGGCCTATGCTGCCAGACTGAATAAACTCCTGCTTTTCTCAGTGGCATCTTGTTTACCCAGAGATGATCTCTGCTAGCCAACACAGCCATGTTGAACTCAGGCTTGATGGATATGCTCCCCCTATGGGAATCCATGTCACAGTGAGCCACACACTGTAGTGAGCTGAACCTTGCCACAACAATAATTGGAAGATGCTGGAGGGACAGCTTCCTGTAACAGACACTCCCCATACTTTGGAACAACATCCTTAACTACATTATACAGAGCCCCCACTAACACTCTGCAAGAGAAACCTTGAAGAGTGGATGGGGAACAGTAGATGCACCCCAGAGATCCCGCCATTGGCTGTGCTCCACAGAGGGACAGTTAATGAATCAATGGGGTGGCAACAGCTGACACATTTTGGCTGGGCTTATGAATGGCCTCTGGCAGTTGGCCAAGTACCTACCTATGAATCTATACATACAGTATCTGCATATGGTGATAGCTTAATTTACTGTTCAGGTGTGGGCTTACCTTGTGCTAATGGCAGTTGTGTGTGCAATAGTTGAGGGCTGCCTATGTTGGATGCACACAGCAGACTGCCTATGCATGACAATTTACAGGTAGTCTTGTGTGTGTGCCATCCATTTATACTGTGTGTGCTGGTAGAGAAAGGTGTCAGTCCCTAGGTGCCTACACTGTCAGTGTGTGTACTATACGTTCCCTCTTTGCCAAGGCATGGGCATACTGGGCATGCCTCCATCTGCCTACTGGTGCTGGCTCAGGGTGTTCATGGTCTGAGTACCTCTGTGCCTGTGGGGTCCTTGACAATGGTGGTGGACTGTGAGGGCCATCACCATTCTGTCCCTGCTGCAGCTGTTTCCGCAGGACCATATTGTGTAGCATGGCACACACTATGAAGACGTGGGCACATGTGTCTGGAGAGTACTGCAAGGCTCCACCAGATATGTCCAAGCAACAGAACCGTGATTTCAGCATCCCAAACACATGCTCTATGATGTTTCTGGTTTGTGCATGTGCCTCATTATGGCGTTCCTGCATGGGTGTGTGTGCATTTCTGATGGGAGTCATCATCCACGGCTCCAGTGCATAGCCAGCATCCCCCACCAGGTGGCCATTTGGGATGTCCCCCCGGCTAATAACCGATACAGCTGTGAGGCATGCCAGATGTGGGAGTCATGATAGCTTCCAGGCCTGTCAGCACACACATCCATGATAATGCCCTGGGCATTGCACACAACCTGGCAGTTGATGGAGGGGTATACTTTGCGGTTTATGTAGCGCCTACCCTGCTCACTGGGTGGTGACTTGATGTGTATGTGCGTGCAGTCTATTGCACCCAGTACCTCCGGGTATTCTGCAACATGGTGGAAGAGACACATATTGCTGGCCAATTCCTCCTGCGTTCGGTGGAAGTATATGTGCTGATTGGCATGTGGTAACATGGCATCCAAGAACTGGTGTAGTAGCCTGGATGCTGATGCCTGTGAGATCCCCATGATATCCCCAGTTGGTCTTTGAAAGATACCTGTAGCTAGTATTCTCAGGCTTACACATACCTTTGTATCCACTGGGATGGGCTCCCCTCTGTTTGTTCTGGCTCTGAGGCGTGGGTGGCACAGCTCCACAAGTTGCTGTAGGATGTCCCTGTCCACCCTGTAACACTCTACTATCTCCAGATCATGTAGCCCCTGGTAGGTTACCCTGGGTCTGAACACTCTCCTCCTCCTCTGCTGCCTGAGGTGGTCATGAGCATCATCCGCCACACCACAGTCAGTCTCCAACACATGCTGGTGGATCAAAGCTAGGGCAGCCCCTAACATGTACATAATAAAAGTTCCCCGTCTGTATATACCACTGGTGCAGAGTGTATGGGAATACACAAATGTGTGTGAGGTGTTTTCACACTTTATAGTATTGTGCTATGGATGCTGCTGATGTCAGTGGGTGTGTATGAGCTATTCCAGCTGCAGCGTGTCTTAATTATGGGTATTGCAATGAGTACTGCAAGTGTGGGGCCTTTACTGTGGAGATCTACTTGCCTGCCTTGATTAATCTGTTGCCCTTTAATTCACTTTTAGACCTGGATCCCCTCCCATTATCAGGCATGCATCTACCTGCTGTCTTTCTTGTTTTGTACTTTCCCTACCCAGTCATGGCAAAATGTGCCTTGTAGCTGATATACTGCAAATCAGCCTTGTTCTGCTTTCACACTTTACTGTTTTCTTTGCAGTACAGCCCCTCCCCTTTCCTGTTCTGCAGGTAGCTGCTTGCAGCCTTGTTAGCTGTTGTCAATGGCCCACTGTAGGCTCCTAGGTGTTAATTAGTCATTTGTATTCCAATTTCACTGCTGCAGCATTTCGTTATTTCTTTCCTATATCCTTCCTGTTTCAGCTGCCCTGCGCTTCCATGTCACGATGGTGCGACTATATATATTAAATGTTAATTTTATATTTTGTACATTTTTTTATGCCAATGGCTATGTATGTAGCCATTGGCATATATTAACAATATAATACATGTGTTTGGTCAGCTGTCATGGTTCCGATTTTATGTTTGCAAAAATGTAAACCATTTTCTACGGTTTACATTTCTGCATGCTTACGCTACGCATGCACCACTTCCTGAATCACTACATACCTTCATTTGCATGCTACACTGCTGCACATGGGGTTATTAGCATACAAGGCACGGGAGTTGTGTGGGTGTAGCGTACACAGGTAGTGCATGTGGAAACAGCTCGTACCTGAATCGCTCGGTGGCCATATTTGGTGTTAGAATGCCGACGCTATGCCTGCACCTGGCGCAAGCTTCATGAATCCCGGGGCCTGTCTTCTGTCCAGAACTAGGCACAAGAAATCCTGCACAAGTCTTGCTATCTGGCCCAGTAATGGAACTGTTCTCACCTCTTTGGCTGTATGTAATAAAAGTTCTTTGTTAGCATAGTTAACAGCTGGAAGATGACATGGCTCTGTGAATTTTCTGCTGATGGTTGAGTTCTGATAACCCTGTGTCTCTTTCAATAGTTATCAGGCTTTAGATATTTAGAGTTTCAGGGAGATATTTTTATAAGAAGTCCCAGATATTCTTGCATATGGATCCTTCCTTTAGCCCAAGAAGTCAAAGGTTGTTTCATTGGTGATAATTTTCCAGATCAACAAGTGTGTGTTTTAGCTTAGAAAGCTCTCTCTCATGAGCACCTAACTTCTGCTGTAAGACCTAGATTTTGGTCACATTTCTGGGTGTGGCAGAATGAAAGAAATTTGTTTAACTGTAAGAGCTTTTGTGAGTTACTGGCAACTAGACCTTTAATCTCATCAGTATCTGATAGAACTTTATTAAGGCTGCTAGTACATCTAGTTTAGATTCCCAGCTGGAATAGTCTTTTATGCCATAAGTACAGCATGTCATGGCTTTAAAAATAGGAACATTGTGAAAAATCACATAGTTCTTGCAAAAGCAACTAGTTCAAAGGGAACCTAATAAAGAAGCCAGAATGTTTCATCACTTAACGCCCTTTATAACAGAAGAAAAATAAGTAAGATATACTTAGAGATGAGAGCACCATAATCATGCTGCCACCATATTTCCACTCGGCTTCACCCCACTATGTACTCAGAAAGTTACTGTAATAACAGGCTTTGCATTAGAAATCATTTTCTGAAAGATGCAAAATCTGAAACTAATATTCCTGACATTATTTGTTGGCTGAAATCCACAAAACCTTGAAATAATGACACAGATGTTATAATAAAAAGAAGAAAATACTTTCCAACTTTGTTAGAATTCTGGGCAAAGTCAAGGATAATTGGGGGACAATGGTTCAAAAAGGGACAAATTGTAAATATGATTTTTTTGTTTTGTATTGTATTTTAGCTATTTGTTAATTGAGTAAATCAACTGAATAAACTGTCACTTTTAGGGGAAACACAGACGAACTATCTTTGGAGTGACTTGCTCAGAGTCACAGAGTAGGGAAATGGTGGTGGAATGAATGCAACCTCATGCTTTTGACTACATGAAACAGTTCATTAGTAGATTAGAGCCTTAAGCACAAGACAACTTTGCTTCACTTAAAGACGTTAACAGAATTATGGGTTTTGCATGGACATGCATTTGCTGAAAAATGCAAACTATAAAACTCTAATGACTGGCATTACTAAATTTAATTGTCAGTTATTTACAGGAAAATTAATTTTATGAGGGACAGTGCAAAAATCTGTGGGCAAAATCAGAAATGCTCTGCAAAACTGGGGAGGGATGAGATGCAAGTTAGCAGAACAACAAGTGTTGCCGACACACATTTTCTGCATAATTAGAACAGTGAAGCCCTAATATCTCGTTTTATTGACAGAATGTAATCCTCTCAGATTTACCAGAAAATAAAAAAAAAAAAAGAAAGAAAGAAACGCTGAAAATGTGATTCTATCAGGAATGGCAAACATATGAGACAGTGCAACAAACTTCCACCATCACTGGGAAAAGTTGAGAGGCAGATAACTCTATTTCAGTTTAAAAAGTTACCAGAATGACAAGTTTTGCCTCAAGATACATTTTCTGAACAGTACGAACTATGAAACTTTAATGACTAGCATTATTACTTTACTGTACTCTTCAGTGATTTTATCAGAAAATTAATCAGTTTATCAGGATGATAAAAAAAATAAATAAAAAGTATAAACAGAAAAATTATATAAAACCAAGAATTGATGAGAAACAGAACTATGCCTTCTGCAAATGGGAACTCGCACACATGAACATACGCATACACACACACACACACACACACACGCACGCACACACACACACACACACACACACACACACACACACACACACACACACACACACACACACACACACACACACACCATACACCACTAGCACCATAACCTCCACTAGCACCAGGCACTAGATAGAAGCCTAGATGCCTCGTGATGCATTCAGCCTTGTTTCTAGGGCTTCATTTTTTTAATACATCTGAAGCAGAACAGTTTCGTGACATTATGTTTGAATCTTTTTCAATTATTGGATTAGTTAATAATGTTAGTTGAAAAACAAAAAGCAAATCTTATGTTTTCTCAAATATTACTGCACGATGTAAAAATGTGTTGACTGTTCAGTTTAGAATGGCTGAAGTTATTGAGACTGAGATGAATAAATTTGTCTGGGTTTTGTTTGAACTTTGAGGCAATATATAAAGATAAATAGGTTCATAGGCTCATAGGTTGATACTAGGCCATCAGCCCTAGGGCCTATACAAGCCTAGCCATAACAATTCCCTGACTATTTCTTCCCATAATATTTACTTCCCTGGACCCCTGTCTAGCAGGGTGACTGACGTGATCCCCGGGGTGAATTTCCTATCTCCCATCCAATCGTCAAGGTTCCTTTTGAAGAGGGCCAAAGAGGCACTCTGCTTGACATGTGTGGGCAGTCTATTCCAGAGTCTGGGGAGTCCCTGGGTCAGGTCAGGAACATATCCCTCCAGCATGTTTTGTTCATTGTGATGACAAGGTTTAGATCCCTGGAGCATGTGGCTCTGAGGGTTTGGGATTTCTTTAAGTGGAGCATGTCCAACAGCTCTGGGTTTGACATGGTCTTGTATGTTAAGCAGAGATCGCCTCTGAGTAGATGATATGCGACAGAGTATAGCTGGAGTTTTTTTAGACGGTCAGCATAGGCCATCTGCTTTAGGCCTGTGATTCTTTTAGTGAGGTATTTCTTTGGCCTTTCCAGTTGTTACAGATATCTTGAGAGGTACATACCAAATGGGGCATTGCATTCTATAATGGGTCTAATGAGGGATGAGTACAGTGGGACAAAATGGATGAAAAGCCCTTAGTGATGAGGTGTGTCACATAGAAGGATTTCCTGACTGTTGTGGCAATGTGGTTATCGAAGGTGAGGCCACTGTCCATCTGTGTCCCTAAGTCTCTCATCACACGTTCAGTGTTTAGTATACTGCCACCTATATAGTAATTCACGGGTACATGTTTTTTCCCAAAGGGGGATAACTATACATTTCTTGGCACTGAGCTTGAGCCCATGGCTCTGGCACCAAACATCTGTTTCTGTAAGGCCCTTTTGTAGAATATCCACATCATTTGGTGATTCAATAATGGCTCTCAGTTTGCAGTCATCTGCAAACTTTGCTAGCCAGAGTCCCTTATTGTTGGCCTGTACTTCAGAGAAGTAGATGCCAAACAAGAGCGGTCCCAGTACTGAACCCTGAGGTACTCCACTTGCCACTTGTTTGGAGATGGATTTGGAGTCGGCTACTTTTGCAGTGTGGGTTTTGTCAGTAAGCCAGTTGGCAACCCATCAAGTGATGTAGGGATTAATGCCCAGCTTAGTACGTTTATCTATGATTCCAGAGTGGAGGATGGTGTTGAAGGCCTTGACGAGGTCCAGATAGGCTGTGTGGACTGCCTTACCCTGGTCCACAGCTCTGGAGACTGATTCAAAGAAGTCAATCAGGTTCAGGAGACAATATCAGCCCTTCACGAACCCAAACTGGGTGGGGTCCAGTGTTTGAAGGTTGCCAATGTCTTTGTTTATAGGTTCCATGATAATACGTTCCATGGCCTTGCAGATCAGGTTCATCAGACTGATGGGGCAGTAGTTCCCAGGATATAAAGTGGATCCCCTTTGTTTGAGTGGGATAACTGTAGCTGTGTGCCACTCAGTGGGCACGAAGCCTGAGGTGCGGCTATGATTAAACATGACACTTAGATGAGGTGCCTGTTCATTTTGCAGTTCATGTAGTACACAGCCCGTGATGTTGTCTGGTCCCATGGATGCTGTATTCTTAGCTTTGGAGAGTGAGGTTTTTACCTCTCTGGCTGTTATTACCAGAATTTGGCAATCATTCAGTATTGAGATGGGCCCTTTAGAGGGTGAGAGGGGGGTGAAGTTGGCACTGAATCGATCTTCCAGGATATTGGCAATATCCTTGGGATCAGTATATTTAATGCCATTCTGTTGTAGCTCAGAGCAGATCTAAGCATTGCCATTTAGATTCTTGACATAGCTATAGAATGCCTTGTGGTTGTCTTCGGAATCTTTGGCAATTTTATTTTTGCAACTAGCTTTGGAGGATTTTATGAGGGAGTTTTTTGCATCCTTGGAATTCCCTCTTTTCTGCAACAATTTCTTCCTTTTAAATGTAAAAACAGAACAAAGGTAAGGTTCCAGGCTTCTCCAAATCATTTTATTGTAACAATACACAAGCGCTTTCACCATTAGGCTTCTTCAGGTGTGTAGAATAATTTGGAGAAGCCTGGAGCCTTACCTCTGTTCTGTTTTTACATTTGAATTTAGTCGACTCTTTTACTGAGTTACCTGGTAGCTGTTGGGACTGTTTTGTGCCTTATTCATTAGTTTCTTCCTTTTGTTGTAAAGTTTGTTTATGGCAGGGGACCACCAGATTGGCTTCCTGTTTTTGGAGGAGAGCGTCTTGGTTCTATTTGGGATGGCTTGATTCATGAACGTGTGGATGTGCTCGTACAGTGCCTTAGTGTAGGATTCAGCAGTCGAACTTTCAGTTCCCGTCTGCATTGGTGCCATGAAGTTTGTCACTTCTATCTTGAGTAGCATGAAGTTGGCTTTGGAGAAGTTTTTTTATGGAAGTTTCCTTACTGGGGGGTGGGGGAGGGATATGGATGTCAAGGGTGATTAGCTTATTGTCAGACCTGGCCAACGAGGGAGTGACCATAGTTGTGGAGCATCAATTTCCCATGTTGGTAATGACCAGGTCTAGGATATTGGAACCCCTGGTGGGACTATGGATTAGTTGATCCAGGGCATTGGAATTTATGAATTCCAAGAACTGTTGGGCAAAGGTTTTGATACATGAGGAGTATTCCCAGTTAATGGCAGGGTAGTTCAAATCACCCACTATTAGGGTGTTTGGTTGTATCTTAATATTGTCCAGTATGTTTAGAAAGGTGTAGTGAGAATCCTGGGGCATGGTGGGGGATCAGTAGCAAGCTACAGTTTGGATTGCAGTCTTACCTAGTATTAGTTGCACCTGGAGAATTTCAGATGCATTGTGTTGGGCAACTAGCCTGGTGGTGTGAATATCCTTGGTGAATATGGACACTCCTCCACCTTTAGTGTTTTGGTCCTTGTTTGTTGGCCAAAATGTGTGGTATGAGTTGTAGCCTGGTATTTTAGGGGTGCTCTCTGGAGCCTTGAACAAGGTTTCAGTTACTGCACAGATATCAATGTTCTCCATTTTTAGCAGTGCCTCGAGAGAGTGCATTTTGAGGTTTAGACTTTTAGCATTGAATAGCATTACCTTCAGATTTTACATCCTTGTAACTTTGCCTAAAAAGGCACTACAGGGGTGGCAAAAGCCTTAGCCAGTAACCTAAATCCCAGGGGTGACAAGTGCAGACCATCTCTGGCAAAGCATCATGGTCTGTCGATCATGTCATCCCAGGCAGACAGATACTGGATCCCCTTTGAACAACATCAGAAGCTTAGCCAATTGTTGAAGTCAATCATTTTGTCCTTATACTGTCGTATAATTCTGGGTGAAGGCAGGATGCTACTCAGGGCTAGGGTCATACCTGCCTGGATCACATGATCCGAGGTCTCTTCCATGTCTCTTTTCATGTAATCCATGGAGGTACATCTCAAGTCATTCACTGCAACATGGACAATGACAGTCATATTTGTACTTGCTGTGGAGTGACTTGAGTGCATGCATTATGTGGTGGATCCTGGCACCCGACAGGCAGCTGACTGTAATTTTGTAGTTGTTCAGCCTGGAGAGTAGGACATCAGTATGCCTAACTATAGAGTCACCTATGACTAAAGTGTTGGGTACGTTGTCTTACCTTAGGAACTGTTGTTGTGCGGCACACTGGTGTTGTGAGCTATGTGACGCTTTGGCTGTGATTGGTGTTTGTTTGCATTTCAGCTTCAGAGGTCCTTATTGCTTGGGCAGGTTACTGTTAAGGGCCTCTGCATATGAGGGTTTAGTGTTGCTATGTGAGGGTGTTGGTGGTGTGGGTTTAGAAGGGTGTTAACCTTCTCCTCTTGACTGTCTAGCACAATCTTGGGTGGAGAGAGCTTTGCTTCCAGTTTAGCTATGTAAGTGCATCTCTCGCAGGTTGTAGTGTTGGGTGGTAGGAGGAGAGGGTTGTCTGTTTACATGAGGCAATTGCTGCATTGCCCCAGTATACCCAGATTCACCAAGTGGACAGGAGAAATCACCGGAAGCTGACCCTTGGACATGCCTGGTTTGGTGCTTTTTTTGTAAAGTACAAGAGTTGTTTTCCCTTACCTTAGCAAGGTACTTTGCGATTATAGGCTGTTTAGTGCCTACAATTATTTTCTCCTTACTAACAAGGAAAATTGAGTGTGTGTATCAGTTTAAGGCTTCCTAGTCCTTTCCAGCAGGTTTTAGAGCAAGTGCTAGTCACTGGTGTGCGTAAAGGTAAGATGAAAAAAATGGTTTATCCTAAACAATGCAGTATGCACTAGAGGAATTAGAAGTGAAAGTAGGTAACATAAGTTTTACCTGTCTAAAAAGTTAAGTTTTAGTGGAGAGTAAGTATTTTTAAAACAACAAGATAGATTGAAAGGGGGTTGTCACTTTTGTATTCTGGTACTATGGAATACAGTAGGATGGCCAATAAATGTAAATAGTAAAAGAAACTCACCACTGAGTGACGCAGCCTTGGATAAAAAGAGCTGTATACAAGAGAACAAAGACCAAGGATGCACCAACAGCTATGTAGAAATCCAAAAATTATCAGCAGACAAATCCAAAACGACAACAGCCAATGATATATTCCACTTTTTATTACACTTTTTATTGACAGGAACAGAATTCTGTTCCTGTCAATAAAAAGTGGAATATATTGTTGGCTGTTGTCGTTTTGGATTTGTCTGCTGATAATTTTTGGATTTCTACATAGCTGTTGGTGCATCCTTGGTCTTTGTTCTCTAATAAATGTAAATAGTTGAAGGGGAATGATTTCACAAAATGATAATTTTGCAATTACACAAGCCAGTAAAAGCAGAGAGGAAATGAGATATATGGTCAAATTAACATAAGGAGCAGGCAACTAGAAAGACAGTGGTGTTTAGAGGGTGGGGAAAAAATTCTGCCTGACTCACAAATCACAGTATTCAAAATAGAAAAAGGCAATAAAGTAATACAAAATACAACAAAAAAAGCAAACTAACCTTTCCCTTACAGCAAAGTGTAGTAGAGTCTGGGTGAGCCTTTCTAGTAAAGCTCTGAAATGTTTTATTTTACCCCTTAAATAGAAGGTTTATTTCCTATCTCCACCCCCTCAGTTCACAGATGATTAACCTTAACTGACCTGTTCTATCTTATGTGTGAGTCCTTAATTGATCTATGCTGATTTCTGCCTGACTCACAAGAGACAGAGCTGTGGTCTCTTTTCAAGTTTTAATATGCAGTTAAAAGCAGAACACAAGTAAAACACAAGGTAAAGACAACAAATCACAGTACTCAAAATAGAAAAAGACGATAAAGTAATACAACAAATAAAAAGCAAACTAACCTTTCCCTCACAGCAAAGTGTAGCAGAGTCTGGGTGAGCCTTTCTAGTAAATGAAAGACAATTATGGATTGCGGTTTTGGAAGTGTGGATAACATTGATCTATGTGAATAATGAAATAGAACCTATTCTGTTATTGTCATGATGAGTGGAAAAATGAATGGGAAAAGGTAAACAGAACAATATATGGTTTAAACAAAAATGTACTGTTACTGTGGCTGTGTGATCACACCTTATAAGTGACTATGGTAAGAGAAGACCAATGAGGTGAGAGGAGCCACACTGCAAACAATTGTAATATGGCATCTACAAAATAAAAGAAGGGTGTATTTTGAACTTTGTTGGAAAAACAGGAAAATTATCAAAAAGTAAAATATTGCCAGAAAAAGGGTAGCTTGCTGATCAGATGGAAATGTTGCTAAACAAATTAAGGAATCACTTGAGAAGAATGTACAGCAAAATAAAAAGCTTATTAATGTATGAGGTTTTAAGGAAGGAGATTGAGCTAGAGCATTCTAACAAAAGAAAAATAATGAAAAGGATATGGAGGAAATAAAAAAAAAATAGGTGAGAAAATTCTTAGGTGCCACAGTACATTAGGGAAAATAAGGTTAAATGAGACAAAATAATAAATAAAAGAGAAAAGGTTATTTAAGCAATAATCCATGACTGTGCATGGGTATAGCAGGATCTACCCATGGCTGGTGTGGTTTGATCATACAGTGAATTGCGAGTGATTAAACAAAGCCAACCATTGGTAAATCCTGAAATTCCCACAAACAGGAGTGGATTATTGTTTTCATACAATGACATTATTTAAGAAAGAAATTGCTTACCTTTCTTAAATAAAGTCTTTGTATAATGGTGTTTCAGTCTTTTCTGCATCCTTCCTTATTTATTGATGTAGTGCACATGCATATGAGACTTGCATTCCCACGCTTACATAGTACATCAGTGCATTGCAGGAGAAGCAATACACGAAAGAAAATCTCAGTTGTTGTTTTATTTTATTTTAATTTTTTTTAATGTTTAAAAAGTCAGGATTTTACAATGGATAGTGAAAAAATACACAGAAAAGCAGGTATGTTTCTGTTTTGCAGAACATACCTGATTTGTCTTGTATTTAAGCAATAACTGATTAAGTGGTGTGGTATATTGAAGATTTACCCATGGTTGGTGTGGTTTAATCATGAGGGCGAAGCCCGAGTGATTAAACAAAGGCAACCATGGGTAAATCTTCAATATACCACAACCACGGAGTCGGTTATTGCGATTATACAATGACATTATTTAAGAAAAAAAATTCTTACTTTTGTTAAATAATGTCTTTGTATAATGGCGGGTTACTGTTCTTCCGCCGGTTGTGGTATACTGCTTCTTCATTTTGATGCACTGCGCATGTGTATGGGACTTGCATTCCCATGCATACCCAGTACATCAATGCTTTGAAATGGAAGCAATGGAGAAAAGAAAGTCTCCGTTGCTCTATTTTCTCTCTTTTTTTTTAATTGTAAAAAAAAAATGTTTTGGGGCACTTTATATCAACAGAAAAAAGTCCGGGCAACCGAATATTTTTCCATTGGTATATTGTGGGATTTACAACGGGCACGCTGGTTGGCCTGGGCCAATCAGCGTGCACGTTTTCGAATATTAATAGGGAGTCATTGTATAATTTGCTGTCACCCAGCCTATGCCAAAGAAAGTCAGTAGCTAGACTTTTTTCTGCTGGTATAAGCTTGATTTGCAATAGACACACTGGTTGGGCTGCCCAATCAATGTTTTCATTTCTGAATTGCAATGCACAGTCATTGTATAATTTATATTATATGTAAATGAACAGTATGAAAAAGGAACAAAAAATTTCTGTAGTTTGGGAATGCTATAGGAATGTGAACAAGATTTGAATTGTTTATGGGATGCATGATTTGTATTTACACAACAGAAACCCATTTAAAAATTATGGAGAGGGAAGTAAACTTTAATATGTGCAAGGAGGAATGCCCTGAAATTGCAATATTGTTTAATAATGAGACAGAGGTACTAGACATAACAGCCAGAATACTATAGAGAATGGTGACAAAAATGTTGTTTCAGGCAGACAATATTGAGAACAATAGTTATATATTTATAAATAAATACAAAAGAAAGATGTTATTTTTGAATACATGAAAAAGATGTGCTGCCCAATAAGGAAATATTAATTTGAGGGAGTATAATTGTAATGTGAAGGCAAAATAAAAAGAGAAAAAAAGCACCACTGATATAAAAGATGCAAAGAAATCATGATATTTGTATAATTAAGTGTGAGAAAGAAAATGTTATACATACAAGTGAGATATTTTAAAAACAGAAAGTTTACATTATTTTCAAAGAAATTAAAATAAATAGATTTAGAAATGGAACGACTTAGCTTTCCAAATGAAATGAATATGGGTGGGATTTGAAGAGAAAAATCAAGTTAATACAGATGATAGGGGAAATTAAAATATATATATTGGAGTATGTAATGCTTAAAACATTCTGAAGAAATAATGTCATAAGTAGTTTGAGGAACATAATGCTATCAGGTTGTTTTATGAAAATTGGTAAGAATGGTAAAAGAATTACAAAGAAATGTATAAATCAGTGTATTTAATGATTGAAATGGAGTAGCAGAGAGGTAGAAAAGAGATTTATATGGAAAAGTACATAGTTCTGAAAAAGCATTAGAAGGGAATGGTATTAACTATATAAAGATGAAAGGAATATATACATACATGTGTGAATGTGCATATGAGTGTACGTCATTTCATCTGAAACTCAACTTATCTAAACACAACATATTGAACACTGTGCATCTGAACTCATTTTACCTAAAACAGCAAGAACGTCTTGCTGTGAGGCAACAAAGCAACTGCTGCACCGCTGTGCCACCCGTGTAAATCCATAAATCCATTCTCTGAACTTTCTAGTAGTTTTACCTAGATAGAATGCAGACCAAACCTGAACATGTAGCAAGGTAAACAGCCATGTTCGTTTTACAATCACATACACCCAGACATGAGTCTTGTCATGCCCATCAACAACTGTATACGGTCCATCTTACAATATTTACAATGGCCACACTTGGTCATTTTTGAATGTAAAAATATTGTACTGCTACTATTATTTTTTTTTTCAAAAATATTCCTGAAGTTTTCACCTCTGCTCTATGTAATTTGGGGTGCTAGAACCAAAGCTTTGTGATATTCAGTAGTGAAAACTGCTCCAAATTTAATTTAAAATACCTCTTAGAGCTGGTGTCTGATTGTTCTACCTAAAAATCATAGCTCCAACCCTTTCATGATTGTTGGTGGCAGTCTTTTCACTCTGTAAAAATTCATTAATTTTGTTAGTATTACTAAGTAAAGGGGCAAATTTGCCCTCTCTGCCTTCTAATATATCCATCTTAACAGATTCAAACAATGCAGTAGATTAATTCCTTTCACAGAACATATTGCCAAACTTGTTTAACTCCTCTGTAAATACACTGTCAAGAGAAACTAATCTTGACAGATGTACCGTTTGGCATTTGATAATATTCTTCTTTTGAAAAGGGGGATTACATCTATTATAGTGTAGAAAAGAGTTTGCAAAGATCTCCTTTCTGAATATGCTTGCAATGTATCTTTTTTGCTGCCTGTTGTTAGTTATTGTCATATCAAGAAAGTTGATGTAATCACTTTCAACTGTGGATGTAAACCAGGCATTTAGTTCAGATAGGAAATGCTTGAACAGAGAAACATCATTGTCCCACAAAATTAGGAAGTCACCCAAAAATCTGAAATAACGAAATCCTTTATTGAAAAACTTGGAAGTGAAAACCTTGGTGTGCTCCCATTCTGCAAGAATTAAATTTGCATAAATGGGAGCACATCTAGCACCCATCGCTACCCCTGTAATTTGTTGGTAGAACTCACTATCAAAATAAACAAAATTATTTTAATACCATTTCATGAAATTCTTGTATAACATGTATCGTATTGGCATTCTTTGTTTTGAAATTAAGTAATGTATTATGAAAATGCCATAAACCCTCATCATGTAGATATGCAATTTCTTAATGTCTTTGTGGCCAGCTTGGTAGATTTGGGCATCCTAAGGCAATGTAGCAATTGTCTTATGTTCTCAGACAATCAGTTAATCATTAAAGAAAATAATACTGCATGCAAGAGATGTAAATACACAACTTAATTGGAGGCAAAAATCTAGCATACAAACAAGGTTGCCATGAACACCCACAGTGCATCCTTTACAGATACTGCTTACCAAACACACAGATTGTCTTTTGCTGAGGAACTTAAAAGAAACCCTCCCAAATGTTAAAAACCTCCAAAGTCACCAAACAACAACATTGCTTTTCAGCAATCACTAAAACACACACTAAAACAAACACCAAACATGTCACATAGGCCTACATCCAATGGTCTCCCACAAGCAAAGCCCAGAAGGCAAACATATACTTCACATACTTTACCTAATACTTGTCATTAGGGACTCCACTGTATGTCAGACAGATTTCCATTCACCAAGTTAGACAAAAAGAAGGTAGCGGTTAGTTGCCTAACTAGAGCCAGGATTCACAATATCACGTATGTACTCAAGTCACTTCACCCCACATACTAATATAATACTACCATAGTCCATCTAGATGTAGTTGACTTCAGATGTACCTCATTGGACTATATGAAAAGAGGCATAATGGATCTCTCAGAATATGTGCCACAGATAGGTATGGGCCTTGCACATAGTAGCATTCTACTTTCACCAATGATGATGCCACAGTATGAATGCAAAATGATTGATTTTAATAATTGGCTTAGTTTCTGGTGTCACTACAGAGGATCCAATATCTATCAGCATGGGAAAACATGGTCAAAGGACCAAGTTGCTTTGCTAAGGATGAGCTGCACCTATCCCCCCTAAGCTTTCAGATATTGGCTAAAATTTTATCCACCCCTTAGAGCCTTTTCTAGGCAATGGCAAAAGACAAAACTACCAACATAGTGAAAAATTCTGCAAGCAACCTTAAGATGTTACTGCTCGTGTTAGGGGCCTAAACAAAAACTTCTATACCTTTCAAGCCCTCCTCACTCAGGAGTATATAGACATCTGTGCCATGATGGAGGCTTGGTTTAAAGCTATAGAAAGTACTCCAGCAGTGCAAGGCTGCAATGCCTCCCACACATTTAGACCATCATTTGTGTTTATCTTACAGACACAAGGTACAGGGTTTGATTCTTACCTTTAGAAGGGAAATTCTCCAGGCTTAAAATGGCCCACAACAGACAGCTAGCCTAGTGCTTACCTATGAACAACACAACAATGAAAGCACGCCTGCAATCATGACAATAACTAACTAACTAACTAACTAACTAACTAACTAACTAACTAACTAACTAACTAACTAACTAACTAATTAAATAAATGATCAGAGGTTAGTTGACACAAAATCCATATTTACATAGATGTGCAGAGTCTCAATCCAACCAAGTAAGGTTGCGTTTAACTAATGTTTGTACCATCATGAATACATTCACAATAGTAAAGCAAGCAGTTTGTTAACAGAACTGTATCCTTCCACTTCTACTTTCTTGTATTCATATTGTCATTTTCTGTTCAGGAGCAATACTCAGAAATATTCCAGTAAAGAGCCATGTATGATCTGCCCTCACAACATCCTTGAAAATTCAGTACTTCAAAGTTAAATCACTGCAATATATTTATTTCTACCATGTGTGTACAATTGGGCCTATAACACTTCACTGAACTGTCACTTCAATGAGCAGCATATCATCAGAAATGCCATTCATCGAATTTCCCTCAGCCCCCCACACCCCCTGCTAATTACATATACCAACTCTGAGATCGCACTACAGTGGGGAAAGGGCAAATTTCCCAATCCTCACTGTACCCATGATCTCAGTATGAACAATTCAATAAACAGAATGTTTGATGTAATTGCACAAAAATGCCATTTCATGAATTGATTTTCCACTGAACTGATAGGGACCTGCACAATTGCTAAATGAGAGTAGAGCAAACATCTTTCTCAGTGTTCACTGTGCATTTCCACTGCTGGTGTAATGCATTTACATTTAAAAATGACAGTTTTCAAATATTGACATAAGTCATCCCAATCTGTCCAGCATATCAGTAAAGCAAACATTTCTCCAGGTAAACTAAGTAAGTTAGCATCATTTTGAACTGTTTGATAATAATCTGTAATATTTTTAATATTTATTGCTTACTTTAAAAAGTCAATGATTTCCTAAACCATTTGCCTCCTAACTCGATGAATCAAAAGTCAATGTGATGGAGTTGAATTTATTCACATAAGTTCAGGGTCATGTACACATTGTGTGTGGAATTTAGGCATTTTTTGCACTTATCTCTATGAATTGCAGTAATAAGTGAGCATGGAAAACAACTTATCCATGTAGCTAGGCCTCAGATAGCCATGAACACAGCCTCAGGCACTTGGGAATGCACTGCAGATGGTGCCAGAATTCCCAGTAGTCCCCAGCAATCCCCAGAAGCCTGCAGGAATGCA